>NC_139233.1:99146067-99593523 GCF_977018435.1 Lepisma saccharinum
TGACGGAGTTGTTGACACAGCGCGTTACGTGCAGAGCTCCAATCCCGGCCTGGGAATGGCTGTTGTGAGTGTCTCTTCATCTATTTCATCATATGATCACTCATCCTCATCTTCTCGACTAGCCAAAGGTCACAGGAAAGCGAGGTAAAATAAACAAAATCAATCAACCAATCAAGATCGGTTTTGTTTAAATAATCTACTCAAGAGTTCTATTTGGAGTAAGATCCACTTCTCATCCTTAGCTGTAAGGTGGAATCACGTATCTCTAATTTGTAGACTCTCTTTAAGAGTCAGACATTTTCCTGACAATACATTATTTACTCTCTTCTCTTCTGGTTCTCATAGGACGCTATGCTTGATGCAGCTATTTTTCTTGTGATGCAAAATAAACACTCATTCATGTCTCGAAATGATCCAAGGAAAAAATACCGACGATCTTCAAATGTTTCTGTTTAAAGAAGACAATAACGGATTTTTACAAATGATTGATTTGGTTTATTATACTTCACTTTTTTGTCACTTTTGGCCAATCGCGAAGATGAAGATGAAATTACACAACAAGTGCTCCACAGAGGATGAAAGTAACTTTAAGTCTCGAAACCAAAGCCTCGCAAATCTGCAAAATGCAGTCGAGGGTGCACTACGTAAGAAGGAGGTTAACATTTGGGTTTCGTTAAGAAGTGTCACTCCTTACACCCTTCTTTACTAATAGATCCCTTATTTATAACAAGCAAGAACTCCACAAATAGGCAGACAAGAAGACATGATTTTGGACACCAACTACGTACTAGAGATTAACACACGCATTAACTTTTAATATTTAAAGAAGCAGTGAAAACAACGGATTCAAACTATCATCCATACCCTAAAACCTTCATGACAAGTTACAGCAATTTCATAATATAAGGAGAAGATTACAGAACAGTACATTAATAGGAACAAATACAAATCAAAGGCGCATCCTGGATTTTCCAAAGGGCAAGCTTCGCAAGAAAATTTTTAAAATCTGTATTAATGAATGGGGAATGGTAACATAGGTACTCAATAGTTCACTCTATTTGCACATTAATATTTATAAATATGGCATACGATATGAAATCATGAAACACGGATAGCTACATTTTTGACAACATGATGGTACAGTCTTTTTGCAGAGTGGATTTACATTTACTTCAAAACGAAACTATTCATTTTTCTCTCAGGCTCATGAACAGCATTGCAACATCGAAAGGGGGCTCCATGTTAACAGTGCGGGGCACCCAAGCACTGACTCTTTACAGTAAATAGCTTACTATGCAATGGAAGAGATTTGCCACTGAAATTCAGGCTGTGTCCGAAAGGTACGAAGCACAGACTTGAAGTATGGTCGTCACGGAAGTGACGTCACCTAGTGCGGTTCAAAAGCGACAAGTACACAAACTAGCTCGGAATACGGATCATTGCAGACTTGGGTCACGTGATTTCAGCACTCTTTGTTAATTTGTTTGAAATCAAGGAGGTATAAAGAAAGTCAGCACCGCAAGTTCAGGTCAGCAAGTTGTTTGTTGAAGTTCTTTTAATGTGTGGAAATGTATGTATAAGAACATTCGAAAATGCTATCTGATTTCTATGGTGAGAATCAAGTGTTTAAAACGTGTTGGAAACAAGGAGTCCTTAGTTTTATATTCTGATCGCATTTGGCGCTGCAATCGAAGTGCATTTCGAAATATTTTAACTTCTAGGCCACGACTTCAAGACCGCACTGCAAGATCATACTCGTAGGATGCTTGCTTCAAGTATTGTCTTGCACCTTTCGGACACGGCCTATGTGCTGCTAGCAGACAGCGGCGCTATTGTGAAGTCAAATATCTTTGCAGCAGGTCTGCACGGTGTCCCGAAGCTCCGCATTGGTTTGGAAGCGCCGTCCTTCCAATTACTTCTTCATCGCCGGGAAGAGGTGCAATCACTCGGGGCCAGGTCTGGGATGTAGGGAGGGAGAGGGTGATCAACACTTCCCAGTGGAGTCGTTGAAGAAGGTCGTGGGTTCACGCAGCAACGTGCGGTCGAGCATTATCATGAAGCAAGACAATGCCTGAAGACAGCATGCCTCTCCGGCACACAGCCCATTCGACGGTGAATTTCCGCTGCATTGTGTCCCTCTGCCTGTAGAAAACGTACAACACTACGCACCTCGCACTTGGCGGAAATTCGATTGTAGCAGACATCTCTCAGTGGTGGTGGTAGTAGCAGGGGGGACGCCAATCACGCTGCCTGACGTCCCGCTTCCTAGCGCTTTACGGGCCACCTGGCGGCACCATCGGAGGTTGAAAAGAAATAGCCCTCGTATTTACTTGCTTTTTAAGATAGATACCTCATATTTAGTTAATTTGATCAGGAGATTGTAATAATCAATGTTTTATGCAGCACATTAAATGTCGACGGAGGGAGTCACAAGCCACAACGAACTCAACCATAACTATTATTCATTACTACATCTACCGAAGGATACTTCCTACCCGAACTGCTAGTCGACAGGTGCCAAGAATCTTCATTATTACTATCAAAGAGATCTGATTCATAACTTCCGTCATAATTGTTTCCGTCAAATGCATGTTTTCTAACGGTGCACGTTCATAATCGCTCTAAATTAATTTTTCACTGTTCCTAAATAATAAAAGTGTACAGTTGCTGTTTGTTGAAGAATACCTTAATGTACCTATTAAATTAAATTCTCTCCTGAAAGGGACATTTCATACATCAAACCCTGTAAATGTATCGAGAAGAAATATGAAATACAAAAGTAAATGAAATGGATGAAGGTAAATTTCTTTATCGGATTTAGATTTAATAAGCGTGTATATAATCAGAAAATCTGTAATTTCGATAGTTACAGACTACTAGCAGAGCGTATAGAAGGAATAGTGTGCGCACTCCCTGAGTTGCCGTGGTCCACCGCCTAGATGGTAGTGGTGACGTTTGAGACGGCACATGATCTTCACAGCATCCTAATTGCGAAGTTTTTACAGCAATTATATTTAAATTGTCCAAACACTCAAAAAATATATCACCCCATAAACTATTAGCACATGATATTTTTTCTGCAACAAATTCTTCCACTCGTAACAGCACATCATAAACACTTTTCGATGCATAGCTAAGGTATTTACAGCCGTCGCCCGAACCATAGTCTTGGATTAACGTAAGTGAGGCAGGTACATTAGTTGGTTCCCCGTGCAGAAAAGTTGTACACAGTTTACAATCCGTCACTTTTGACGTCACTATGTATCCTGCCAAATGATACACCAAGTATTCTTTACCAACAATTTGTTTATTTAAGTTCGGTATGTTGTTTTCCCAGTCCGGTATTTGAATTTCATCTTCAACAATGGAATTTTTTTCAATTATTTTATTTTCAGCTAGCTTCTTCACCGAAAGATTTTTATTTTCGGTTGCTCTTGCCAGAGTTCGCATTTGATTAACAAAAGACGTCAGAGGAGATTCAGTCCTGTATTCACAGTTTCCGCCCGAAAATAAAGCAAGTTTTGCTGGTACGTGAATTGATTGCAGAATATGTAAGTGCAGAAAATCCACAGTGGAGGGATGATCATCACAAGTGAACGACCGCAATATACCAAAATGGCGTTCTAGGGGATCTTGATTAAAGTTTCCTGTCAAAACGTACTTGTAATTGTTCTTCCACAAAAATATTCGGACATTTCTAAAGTACTTTCTAAAGTCACTCTTAAGGACTCTTAGAGTTTTTTTCTGAAGCGAAAGAATTTCGATTATCTCTAAGGACAGCATTCCATTTTATTAAAGTTGTATGTGCTTCTGATCCTTTATATAGTGCCTGTGCAGGAGTGAATGAATTTAATGCGTCAACCAGGCAGTTTAGGTCCCTTGTGAAATTTTCCGTTGTTTCACTGCCTTCTAACCCCTCTGCATTAATACTCCGATAAAATTTTATTCCATTAGCCACAGATCTGCTGAACAGCTTCATTGCGAGTCTTACATTCATTCGTTGGAATGAATTAGGATCCAAATGAGCAGAGGTCACTTTGTAGCAAGCTTTCATACCGTAAAATTCAGTAGATGAATCATGTTCATACATTTTTCTGTAAAATGAATAATCAACAATATCACCATTATAGTACACCTGCACTTTATCATGGAAGTTATTCCTTATGCATTTAAATATATGTGGTGCGTCTGAAAGTGCCCAAAGCTTTCTACTAGAGTGAGCTGGATTGGGTATAGAGCACTTACGATTGTTTCTGTTTCCGGAAATTCCTAAGCATTTCCATAACTTTTTGTTAGATTGGCTACCGTCAGATGTAAAACCAATAATTCTGACCCCTGCTTTTTCCAAATGTATGATTACCTGGATAAGTATTTTTGTGAGAATGTCACCAGGGGGTGGCATTCCTGCTAGCATATACTGCTATGGGTTGAATCCAATTATACAGAAAAGGAACAAACATAAAAACTAGAGCATGATTTGCTAATTGATTCTTGCTTTCGTCTGGAGTAAGATTTCCCAAATCAACAAAGCCGTCTATTTTTAAGGAATTCGAGTTAAACTGAATTGCTTCCCTAAGTTTAACTTCATAAAAAATCAGCATTCTGCTACGTTCATTCTCATTCTTTTCACTAAAAAAAAGTGTTATAGCGTCGATGGCATGGGAATTTACGCCGTAAGGACATTTAAGACCCTTCACCAATTTTCTCAAGTGAGCTTCAGAAGGCAAAGGTAGCAAATCGTGCTGCAAACAGTGTCTATACCCCTTGGGGACTTAATTTTTAATTGAAGAGAATCCAGTATAAACTCAGAACTGTATCTCATTCCTGTCTTACTTTTCAGTTGGCATTTCTTTAAGATTGTATCAATTACAATTTTTTGATTTTTGCTAAGAGACGCGAACTGTTTTGACTGTGTGACCGTTGTCTTTAATTTAGCATCTTTAACGCCCTTTTCAAGCAAATTTATTTTAGGCTCTGCGACTTTTAGTATATTCTGCGTTCTAATTAAATTGTGTTTCTGATTCTTAAGTTTTTTCTTTAGCGATGCTATTGTATTGCTAGCATCCGCAGTGTGAACCAAATCATCCTCTACTGATAAGCTTAATGATACATTGCGACGAGTACTTACTTCATTATCATCTGTCCGCAAGAATTGCCTTTTCATGGGAGATTTTCGCTTCTTAACTGTCTTAGAGAGGTATTTGGGCAGATTAGGAAATATATGAGGAACTGCTTCTGGTTTTAATTTCCACCTTTGTCGTGGAATTTCTACTGTATCGCCATCCACTATGAACGAATCCACTTTTACTAAAAGGTCAGTGGAAAAATGAAAATCACACACATAGCAATTATGACTTAGTTTTTTATCTTTTCTAGGGATGGCACTCTCCCATTTTGAGAGACCATTACTGCCTTTAGGTGGCCTAAAAACATGTCTACTGCCTGAAGAACAGCGGTCATATCCAGATCTACAGCCGGGTACGAAACACGTAGGCATCTTGTAGTTTTCGCTCGCTGGTGTTTCAAACACAATAATAATGCATTGAACACAACAGAAACTATTCACAACGGATCAATCACAAATCTAACGACACTAAACTAAATAACGTAACAACGTTGTAATTAATAAAAGTACACAGTGTTATTCTAGCACAACAAAACACAACGCTCTACGTAAATCGCGGCCGCACTGCAAGCAGAAGACGCTCGCAAGCGAAGGTGCTGCCAGTGTTTCGGTGGGGCACCGCTCTATTCACTTGGCTTAGAGGAAGAGAACGAAGTGCACACACTTTCTCTTCTATACGCTCTGCTACTAGCTTCGAAAGGATTGTGAATTGCTAAAGTAGCAACGCGACGTCACGAAAGGAGTTAAGGATCGAGAAGTGAGGTATTCAAATGCCGTTTTGTCCTGCTAGGGGTTATATGGACGTACCTTCTGGTTCTTGAAAAATTTGAAATGGGAAGGGCATGATGGATAGATCCCCCTAAATTTAAATCAACTTTTTATAAGTGATATTTTTTTATGTAAAGTAAAGATCCCCGTGCATATACTACCGTGCCATGAAGGCACATTAGGGGATGTGGGGGCAGGGCTCCAAACATTTTCGATTTGATTGATTTGTTTATTTTATTACGCCTTCTGTGACATTTTTGGCTAATTTGCGAAGATGAGGATCAGTGATTATATCGTAAAAATTGATGAACGGACACTAACAATGCCCAGACCGATATTCGAACCCGAGACCTCTGGCGTCGTAGCGCTATATGCTAACAACTCCGCCACGGGGCTCGGCCAACACATTTTCGATCTCGGCTATATTGGAGCTGATTTGATCAGCAACACGACCCGGCCCCCTTTACCCACCTACGTTGCCCCCCCATGTAACCATTGATTTACGGCTGGTTCAACTCCAGAGCCGTTTTATGCGGCGACATGACCGGAAAATTTCCGACCTTACATCAACTGCCCCGGGAATCGAACCCGGGTCTCCGTCTCCCGCGTGGCAATCAGACGCCCTAACGACTAGGCCACAGCGGCTCTCCAACATTTTTAATATGGGCCGTATTCGAAGGAAGGAAAAAAAGATGATTTTATGTTTGGACGGTTTAAAGTTACAGTGGTGTAAGTCACTTTTGTAAAAAAAGCAAGGAGTCTGACTCACAGCACTTTGCTGGTCAACACAGCAGCTGTTTCCTTCAGCACTAGAACTTCAACTGTCATCTGTTGCCAGTTGAATGAATCTCTGACTTACTTCACATTTTCTGTTAATAGATTGACTAATCTCGATCTGGTTTCTGTGTCTAAGTATTTTCTTTTACAAAGTGACTTACGCCACTGTAACTTTAACCCTTCCATTTCGTGGCAGATTTAAATTCTTATCACTCTGCATCGAAACGAATAATAAATAACTCATTGCGTCACTAATTCGTGGAAACATTTTGAAAATGTGTCGTTATCCGATACGGGGGTTACACATGAGGTATTTCGAAAATCGGAGGAGGGGGGGGGAGTGACACCTTATTATAAGGGTCTCTTGCTCTTTGACGCTATATTTATATTTTATATATTTACCTATTTTCATGCGGGCGTTTGAAAACCCCTAAAAATGAATTTGCGTGAAAGAGTAAGATCGAGAGAGGGACAGAGAGAGATAGAGCGAGAGAGAGAGAGAGAGAGAGAGAGAGAGAGAGAGAGAAAGAGAGACAGAGAAATATATGGTACAAGTGTAGAGGAAAATCACAGAGTGAGACAGATAGAGAGAAAAGTAAGAAAATAGAAGACAAAATCATAGTAGAAAAGAGAAGGAACGGGATAAAAGACAACAATTAAGAAGATAATGAGGAAGGGAGTACACAACGGTTATACTGATCGCAGGCCCAACTGGCGGCTGACCTACTATTGGCTACCTCTCTACCAATCGTCTTCGGGGTTGTGTGGCTCGATGAGTGTAAATAACCTCAGTTTCGAAGTACAACCTGTAGGGGTAACATCGCTCTCGTTACAACGTTGCCAAGCGTAGTCTGTTTTTGTCAGTTGTTTTTATTAGCTTGTCTGTACAGTGCTTGTGTGTTTCGGGTCCTATTTTCCCGTGCATTGTGTACCATTGTACAAATTCTATCCAGTAACGGCGCAGACCAACTCTCTCTCTCTTTCCCATTTTACAGTGCGTTTGGCAACATGTTGCGTATCCGACGCTCGTTTGTTTCGTCCCCCTGCAACTTTCGGTGCCTTGTGACACGAAAATGCCCGATGTCAGTCGAATTGAATTCAAGTGATCGCTGATTCGTTGTTTCCCAGCTGCCAGTTGGAAATGCGACCAGTATAACAGAATAAAACATTGGAGAGAGAGAGAATCTAGTAAATGCAGAAATGAAAGAGCAGACAGGATATAAGTAAAGTGAAAATATATAGAGGAAAAAAAACGATGAAAACAACGAGAGAAAATAATCTACGTCAAAAAGATTGATAGTTGAGTATTTGAAAAATACGTCTGAAAAAACTGTGTATTTTTACGTACATGCCATAAAATGATGGAGTACAAAAATTTTACATCTTGCATGAGTATTCAGTGAAGCGTCCTCCCTTGCGGGCGGAGATGAGAGGAAGCCGTCAGATCTTCCAAGCAATTTACGTACTGTATGTATTTCGAGTGTTATCTGCAGGCATCGTTTCGAACGTGTTAGCGAAAACTAACTTCAGCTTTCTTGAAAGATATACTGTGCAATTCCTGCTTTAAAGTTATTTCTTTCCTGTCACTGAGAAGAAAATATCGAACGACGCTAGCTGTCATATCTTTTATATTCTCTAGGAGTTGTGGCGTCATTCAGAGGGACTACTTCTAAAGGGAATATGTGAAAGTGTCACGTGTGACAAGCTCAGACCGCCGATGGACCTCTTCCAAACATGTCTGTTAGGACAGATGAAAGAGTGCCTCCCCGATGGCGCAGTGGTAGCGTCATCTCCTTGTAATCAAGGGGTCCTGGGTTCGACGCACATAGTGGTTCGGATCCCACTTTAAACTGTAGATCCAGTCCCGATTAGCCTTACTGTGCATAAAGTGAACTTAAAACACCAACTTAAACAAACAAAGATCTCGCACTTTCTTTTAGTCAACCCTGGTGGAGACACATAGTGGCTTGTCTGTGCACAAAGTGAACTCACAACACAAATTCAACCTTGAAAATTGGGGGAATCTCACGTTTTGTAAGCATTGTGACCCTCTTAATGGTAACAGTCTTTATCAGAGAAAAGTCAGCGAGGCTCTCGACCGTGCTGCACAGTGTAAAGTAGAATTCGTAAAATTATTCATCTTTTTACCATTATTCAGGCTATAAGGGAAAAATATATTCTACACTCTCCCCCATCTATATCTGGAGCAGGCGAACGAAACGCAAGTAGTGACGACTACACCAATGAACAAGCGAGAGGAACAAATTTGCTTGGAAGGGAGGAAGCGACTGCTTTCGTAGCTGCGTTCACTGCTTCGCTGCACTCGAGTCACACACACACATATATATACGTATATGTATATATATATATATATATATATATATATATATAGTGTGTGTGTGTGTGTGCGTGCGTATGTATGTATATAGCTATAGTAAAATACTCACAACAAAAATTAGATGTATCCCTAAACTATATCTAGCTAGCCAAACAATATGTAGCGACACATTATTCGAATTGTACCACTGAGATTCTTAACAAAAACACATCCTGTTTCCAACGTTAATCTGTTTTACATTAAATGCACATAAGCAGTACTCATTCGATAAATACTTAATTATTATTGTGTTGATGTTGAAGGATTTCTTGTATCAACTTGAAACTCTGAGTGTATTAGATAAAAATATTCGTGCACTTTGTCTTCATAGTTTATCATGGATTGTCCATTTATTTCCTTAATACAGAGTAACATTCATTCCACCTGTTCAGGCACGTAGCCAGGGTGATGGCTAAGGGGACTGAAGCCCCCCGAAATCCTACAAATATCTATTTTAAATGTTAATAAAAGAAATAAAGCTACAATCACAGTAAAAATTGCATTACATCGAAAAGTGTAAGTTTATAATAGAGAAACCAGATTATATTTATATATTCTACCACTTAATTCAAATAATTAATAAATCCACAACTTCCAAAACTTATAGTTTTCTTTGTGAAAGGTCACAGAGTATAAATTTTATGAGTAAAATTTACCACTAACTGCTAAAACCTTTATTTGAACGATTGTGTAAAAGTTAATAACATATTACAATAACTATGATTTTCAGTAAACTAACTGTACAAAATTTAAGAAAAATAATGGACAACAATTATGTTAGTTATTCACTAATATGGTGGATCGAGTAGCTAAATCTCTCCATTTATGTAATAATAATAACACTTTTGGATTGAAATTGGTATATTTTAATAAGTTATAATAGTTATTATTGTAAAATAACAATAATTATTATTGTTATTATTATTTGTACTTATCAAGTTTTATTTATGACCTGACCCTTAATACAAATATTTCTGGTGACGACCGTGCTGATGAAGGGGATGAGACACTCTCCCCCGAAATAAAATTCAGGCTACGGACCTATACCTGTTTATTTATTTATTTATTGCGTCTTGTTTATCATGGCGAAGTTAAGGCTTTGTAGCCTTTTCTACCACTTAACCATGTTTACAACAACATTTAAACCATTACATAGAAAGGTAAATTTTAAAATATAAAAAGAGAAATATAAAATTACAAACAAAAAATTACAGAAAAAAATGATAAGAAAAAAAAATGCATACGGGAATAAAATCCTAACCTATACACACGAACATACAACAAAACACACACATACACACACACACACACAATCAGATATTCATGACAGTAGTCAGGGATTTGAAATATTAAGGTGAATAAGGATTTTCAGTGTTGTTCTGCGCTTAACTGTATGCAATTTATCACTAAAATATAATGTGCTAACTATTTGTGCCCAATAAAAAATGTTTTAATTGCGTCTTAAAGACATATACTGAAGATGAGTTTCGGATTTCGAGGGGCAGTGAGTTCCAAAGACGAGAAGTAGAAACGGTGAAAGATTTTGAATAAAAATTTGAGTTATGAAGGGGGATGAGTAGTTGAGTTCTCCCTCGCGATCTGGTGTCAAGGCTGTGTGATTCGGAAAGCATTGAGAATCTGCTCGAGAGATAAGTCGGTTCCTTTGAACTGATTGCCCTATAGAGAAGGGTGAGGTTGTGTACCTTTCGCCGATCAATTAATTTGAGCCAATTTAGCTTTGTAAAGAAAACGGATAAATGGTCCCTATATTTCAGATCGAAAATAAAGCGGACGCAGGTGTTTTGTACTCGTTGAAGACGTTGAGCGAGATCATCTGGTAATTCGGAATAGACAGAATCGCAGTAATCGAAGTGTGGAAAAACAAGTGCTTGCACCAGCTTGATTTTAATGCTAACGGGTAGAAAATGTTTAAGCCGAACAAGAGCGTGTAATGCAGCGAAGGCTCTTTTACTAGTTAAATTTACGTGATCTGACCATGAGAGATGCTGATTAAACATTACGCCCAGATTTTTGGCTGTTTTACTTAATTTAATAGCTTTCCCTAAGACCATTATGGGCGGGAGGGAAGAAATTTCAAATGCTGAGAGCATTTTTTGTGAACCTATAATAATAGTTTGGGTTTTCGAAGGATTAATTAGTAGCCCATGATTAGCTGACCAAGTACTGATTTTGTTCAGATCATAATTTATATCGCGAATTGAATTTTCAATATTCTTTGGAGGAAATGACAAATACAGCTGAACATCATCTGCATAGATGTGATATTTGCAGTGTTCGAGTGCGTCAGGAATATGGTTAATGTACAGAGAGAAGAGGAGTGGACCGAGGACGGTTCCCTGGGGGACACCGGCGCTGATTGATCGCCACGACGATTTCTCACCAGAGTTGAAGACGCATTGTTGGCGTTCATTAATATACGAACGGAACCAAGCTACGGTTGGGTCAGAGAAGTTGTACAGGAAGGATAGCTTGGATAGCAGGATGTCGTGGTCAATAGTCTGAAAAGCTTTACTAAAGTCCAGAAGTACAAGAATAGTTACTTCTTTAATGTCCATGGCGTGTCTTATGTCGTCCGTCACGTTGATGAGCGCCGTGCAGGTGCTATGGTTGCGCCGGAATCCCGATTGGAGGGGATTCATTAGATTGTTTCGTGATAAGAAATTACGCGTTTGGTTACTGACAACGTGTTCGAGAGCTTTGGACAGAGCCGGAAGAATACTTATCGGCCGGTGGTCGCCGAGGCTGAGAACTTTGTTTGTTTTCGGCAGAGGGCGAACCTTAGCCAGTTTCCAAATCGACGGGAATATGCCGAAGGACAGGGAGAAATTAAAAATGCCTGTTATAGGAACGAGAACGTACGGGAGAATTTTTTTAATCATTAGAACAGAGATTTCGTCTATTCCCACGGCAGTGGATTTTATTTTATTGAGAGCTGACTGAACGTGTTCTGGCCGAATGGGCGAGAAGAAAAATTTTGGTGCGGTGCCGTGAACGGTGGTCGAAATCGTTCGTATTGTTTCTTCCCTTACATTATTGTCCAGTGTTTGAACTTCACTGAAATATTCGTTCAACATTTCTATGGAGAAGTTTAATTGATCGTTCCTTTTTTGTTTACCAACCCCTAAAGTTTTCAGTTTTTTCCAAATAACATCCGACTTTTTCTCATAATTCAGAAGATCGTTCGCGAATCGACGCTTTGCTTTCCTGACCTCTTGGTTACAACGATTTCGTAATATTCTGAAACTTTCGAAACTGCCACTTGCCGACTGGCCGCGCTTTACGTCCCTTCGATGTTTGCCGTAGGCTCGATCCCTGGCTGCCATGAGCTGCCGCAGGTCGTCCGTCAACCACGGACAAGGGGGGCGAGAGACGCGTTTCTTTTTCACCGGGGCGTGCTTGTCGTACAACTGGAGAATGAAAGTGTTAAGGAGATTCACCTGTTGGTCGAGAGTGGGCAACGTGCTGATTACGTGCCATGGGAGAAGGGCGGCGTCGGCAGATAATTGCGCATCGTTTATGTTTTTAATGTCTCTGTAACATACAAGTTTGGCTTTGTACTTGGGAACGCGCAGCTCATAAGATAAAAATATCATGTCATGGTAAGAGATTCCGGGTACTGGGGTTTGTCCGTGACTTACTACGCGTGATGGGCTGGAAACAAGAATTAAGTCGATCCACGATTCAGAGGTTGGAGTGTGGTGAGTTGGGTCGAGAGGACAGATGGAAAGGTTCAGAGCAGACACCGTGTCCCGGAACGACGTGACTTCTTTCTTTGTGCAGCAGAGATCGATATTAAAGTCCCCCAAAATTATCGAATGTTCATAGTTGGGCAAGAAATTCCCGATTTCATTTTCGAAGTTGACGAGGGAAGTGCAAGGAGGTCGGTACACTACGGACAAAAGAACCTTTTGTTGTCTTACGGTGACTTCGAGAATGAGGAATTCGGAAGAATAGTTATATTCTCCGTGAGATTCTCCTATTACTTTTGCGTTAATGTCTTCCCTTAGATATATTGCTACTCCCCCGCCCCTTTTTCCGATCCTGTCTCTCCTAAAGAGTTTAAATCCCGCCACATGCACCAGATCGCTCGAGAGGGACTCTTGCAGCCACGTTTCGGAGACTAAAAGAGCATCGATATGCTCGAGCGTGGAAAATATATTTTGGATCTCGAGGAAATGTTTGAGGGCGCTCTGGGCATTTATGTGCGCTACATTGAGGTTGCCGGCGGCGAAAGTTGACCTGGGTTTGGGAAAAAAGTTTACAATCGTCTGCCGTGAAGGGGGTGGGGAGGGGTCGGTCACACTTCCTGGGGAGAGGGACAAGTCTCCGAGTTCCGCAAATGGGCTGGATGGGGGCGTTGCCAAATTTACAGTGACCAAATTACCGGTTCCAGCCATCGCAGAGAGTTGAATTTCAATTTATTGGATGATCGGGAAAGGCATGCTATGTAAGGAATTATAAGTCTACTTACCAAGGCGGCAGAAGAGATGATGTTTGCAGAACACTGAAAACCCTTTGCAACACACTTAAGCACACACACACGCAGATAAACATATACACTAACACGGAAACACAAAAAAGAATAACAAATATATGTAGAAAAGAAACTTGCACAATGTATGTACAACACAGTTTTAAAATGGTCGCTGAGCTTTTTTATGTCCACGTCTCAGGGTGTCCTTTCCCCTCCTCGTTCACTCGATTTTTTGCAAGTCCTCCATCGTCGTGACCGAGATCTTATGCCCGTTGCTACGAAGTATGATGATCCTTCCATCCTGGGTCCAGACGTTCCTGGGGCCGTGTTGGTCCTTAGCCCTCTGCAGCACCTGACGTCGAGCGGCCGTCAGGGATTCTGTCAGAAGGAATCTTGATCCCTTCAGAGCTTTCTTTCTCTTCCATATAGAATCTCTCGTACGGTAACTGCAGAGGCGGAAGATGATGGGCCTCTTCCCGGACTTCACTGCGTCCGCCACTGTTCTCCTCTGGGGACCGATGCGGTGGGAACGTTCAATGTCATCGATGCTGATGTCCTGCATATTCAGGTTCTTCCGGATCACTTGAAGAACGAGCTCGTCCGTGTTCTCGCCGGTCGTTTCCGGAATGCCGTGCAGCAGGAGACAGTTTCTCCTGGAGTACATCTCCAGATCGTCGATCTTCCGGGCGTTCTCGTTCGAAGATCTCTTGAGAGCCTCGATGTCCAACTTTACGGATTTCAGCGTTTCTGCGGCCTCCTTTTTGAAATCCAGGAAGGCCGCGCTCAGATCTTGCAACGCCGGCTGGACTCCGGTGTCGGCGCTACCAAGGGGTGTGTGCTGTCCGGCGATATCCCGCAGGCGGTTCTCAAACTCCCGAAGTCGCTCCTCCACGCTTTCCACACGGTTAGACACCACGTTCAACGAGGGCTTCGGCTTTGTCATGGTAAAAATGCCGTAAAAAGTATATTCATATGATGTTTACGTCACCACTAAGAGGCTTGTCGTGAACACTGACAATGCTGGTACTTGATTATATGGAAAATGGACTTTGATCGTTAAATGTACCAGCCTAGTGGAAGGAAAGATATGGGAGCTCTCGCTATCCTTGCATCGTGCTGTCCGCCATCTTGTCAGATCACACTCACAGTTAAAAACAAGCATATGATCCTGATTTCCCTATAATTTTTCTGAGGATTTTAGGGTGTAAAAGGATATCTCCAAGGGCTTCTGGTGAATGAAATTCTAATCAGGTACACTAATTAGATGATTTGTCACTTGTGACAAACCACAAGATTGTGTGTTGCCATTTTAATAAAAGTGAGATAAATTCTGGGAAAGTTTTGGCATTTTCAATCGAATAACAACAAGTACAGGATGTGGCAGCGTTCATAGCGCAATTTGAGTAGGAAATGACGAATACGACAGAAGTGCTCGGCTGGCAAGAGTGTCGTTATACCTTGCATGAATTGTAATTTGAAGTAAGTAGCCTGCCGACCACCGGGGTAGAGTGGTTAGCACTGCATGCCACGACCCTAGGGGTGCTGGGTTCGAATCACAGTCTGAGCATGGGTGTCTTTGTGAGAGTTCTTTCATCACACCTCTTCTTCTCTATTAGCTAGAAGTGACAGAAATGAGAGGTAATATAGAGTAATTCAATATTTGAATTACACTGTGATTCAGTTATTGTATGTTGTTACTGTGGGTGCCAACATGGAACATTGAAATGCAGAACATCGTACTTTTCATTGCGGAGACATGCAAGAGTGTCGAGAGCAATAACTATCTAACAATGATGAGGGATTTTTTCTCCTTAATGTATACGGCTCAATGTGAATATCCACAGTGTACGGTTTCAGCAAGATGGAGCCACGGCACACGCAGCAAGAATAAGCAAACAATTCTTGCGACGGACCTTTCCGCAGAAAGTGATTTCTTATGGGGATTTCTTAAGCAAGAAACATTCCAAATACATCCTTCCTTGATCTTGGAACTGAAGGATCGCATCAGAGATGTTACAAGCATGTTACAAGGACTAACGGGCAGCGTACGTGGCGCGCCACACATTCGTCGGCTTGGATGAATGTGTGGCGCGGCACGATACTCATTTGCCAGGGTCATATTCAAACATTAACTTGAAAATTGCATTCCTTTCTGTGCAATTCTGTACTAAGGTCATTCAATAAAATATTTGTTGTATACATAATTGCGATTTAAATTACTCAATGAACTCTAGAGCATACTTGTCACTAGTTATATTCAATCTGTCAGGCAGCAACAAATTGTGAGGTGCGGCCAAACGAATCACCCGTTTTGCAAATATCTTCAATTTTTCAGGTTTATCTTGATGGAATTTGTGGCATTTTCATTCGGGTTCAGAGAACTCCAAACGATTCTTATTAACAAACCAAAATGTCTCTCACTCGTCCTCGAAGCGTATCCGTTTCTCGGAAATAGAATCTCTTACTTATTTCTGGAATTCGACATATCTACTACACCGAGAGTATCAAAGGAGACTTCTTTATATCTGCATACATTTGTAAGCAAGAACAGGTTAATTTGCACATTCCAGAAGTTTTTCTTTATCTGCGAAGTGAATATTTGCATCTCAGATTCGTTCCGTAAGAAAGAGAGGATGACAGAATCAACGACAATGAGCAGAGGATTCATTGATTTCGAGTTTTAAGTCCACTTTATGCACACTAATCCGAATCACTATGTGCCTCCACCGGGTATCGAACCTGGAACCTCTTGCTTACAAGGCTACGACGCAACCACTGCGCCATCGGGGAGGCCCCAATGCACAGAGGAGAATGTTTTAATGGAAGGTGAGGTGAAACAAAGATACATAATGGAATTCCAAAACTTATCCTCAAATTTCTTCCGTACATTTCAATGGAATTTTTTCTTGATAATTGAAATAACGCGAATAAAGATGTTAATGTCAAAATAAATGTTACTCCTTGCTGATTTGGTTACTTTTACGCAACGTTTATACAACTTTTTGAAAATCGCAACGATATGGATGAATGGTGATAAGATGAAATTGATGAAAGGACAATCACGAACACACATAAATCTCACGAAGGATTGTACTGTCCGAGTCTGAACGCCAGATCCTCATTAGTCAGCAAAATGCAACCCTTGCTGTACTACGTGGAAGAGAGGTTCACGCTTGAGTGTTTAGAGACAATGTCACCTCTTACACCCCAAATGTTACTACAGTAAAACCTCGTTAATACGAACTAATGGGGGGATAATTTGACCGGTTTAACGAAAGTCCGGATTAACTGAAATAACCTAAAAGAACAGTAGAAAAGTGTATTAAAACTCTGTTTGTAGCAACAAAACATGTTTATTATGGTGTATTTAAAGGGCATAAGTCTAAGTACACTATACAGTACAGTACAAAGTCTGCGGGAAACAGAATTTCATCAGTGGTTGACTGCCTTTTCTATGGGAAGTTCTCTTGTCGACTTCTAGCCACAAAAACCCTTGCATTCTGCTTTTCTTTTAGTTTTTTGCATGTCCGGATTAAACGAAGTTCGGTTTATCTGGGTCCGGATTAACGAGATTTTACTGTATTTAAAAGACTCCGTTCCTTATTGATTATTATATTGGACACGTAAGTATACTGTTCATAATTTTTCTGTACGTGTATGTACTTTTTGCGCTTAGAAGTATTACTTCCCTCTTCCACTGTTACACATCAGGACAACATAAGCTAGTCATAATATGCGTATATCGTACACTCATTTAATTTACCCAACAGATCACACCTATGCACACAGCCGATTCAGATTCTGAAATTAAATACAAGAACCTTCCATTTCTTACATGAAGTCACGATACGGATATGATAATATTGAATTTACCCAATAAACAATGCAATTGCATGTTCGAACAAACCTTCAACGTAACGAAAGCTTTCACTTTCTGTGTGACAATTGTCTGGATACACATCTTTCAAAGGAGAACATGCCAATGCTTTATTTACCTACAAGATACAATTTAGGTTTAATGTGTTGGAAAAGTTCAATTTAAAGTAAAATGAAGGCACATAAAATTTTTAATGATACTTTATTCATGGGATGGTGACGGCCGATAAAGGATTCATGTTTTGTCGCAATTCAAGTGTGAATACTATCATAACAACCCTGAATACCTGAAATAGTTTGGGAGCGCATAACATGAATAAGTACGCATATTGCTCAAATCCTTTATCTCTAAATTGAAAACTCTGCGTACAAGATTTTAAGTTGCCGACTCAGTATCCAAGTGTGTTAGGTGGGCCACCACTTGAAAACATTCTGGGTGCGAGTTTTGGCCTGGGCATGAAGGATGCAATCTTTGTTTTGATCTCTGCCTTAAACACATTTCCATCCATAAGAGCTTCTAACGGGCTCACTATGCTATTTGTATGATGTAATTAATAAATACAATGATTTCAATTGTATGATAGTTCATTAAAAGTAAATATTTTTTGTATATAACGTAAATTTCCCTATTTTTGCTCAACGACTTAACTTCTCCTATTGTAACTTTTTATCAATGCAATATCAATCTCGATTATTTTAAAAGTTCCGCTCATAGAGTACTCTTTATTCTGTAAATATCAAATTTCTATTAGGTCCCCCACAAGAGATATTGGGAACCAAATTTTGAAAAAAATGAGAAACTAACAATTTCAAAAGAGCTTTAACTCAGAGGAAACTGGTAACAGAGTTCAAATATTTTCTGGTAAAACATCGGATGTATGTGTTTCCTCTAAAACATATATAGCTCTGATATTACATTACTAAAAAATTCTGAACTTCAAGTTTTCTTCAAAATTAAATATCAATTTTGGCCTTAAAATTTCAGTCATTTGCGTTTGACATAATGAAAAAGGTACAGAACACAAAATATATCTTGAAATGTACTGAAAACAAAATTTTGTTCTCTAGCTTTCTATCATTTATCTTAGTTGAGTTATCATAATTAACGCAACTGTGTGCACAGGCCAGAGATGCCGAAAGTCATGAAACAAAAATTGCAGTAATTTTCAGTCAAGTTTAGAAAAATATCTCCTTCCATAGGAGTTAAAGAAAAATAGTCGAGCCACCAGTGCTGGACCACTTCGTATGGATATGAATTGGCCAGTGAGGGTCCTTCATCAATTTAATCTAATCTCCATTCACCATCATCGTCGTGATGAATCAGCAATGTAAAATAAGAAGCAAACAAATGCACACCCAAGAACTTGAGTTGTAGCTCTAAACATAAATTTATTGTTTACGTTAATATTGGTTCCGTCAAGAGCAAAAGGAACGTGGGGAATTATATACCAAATGACTTTAAATAATTTCTTCCCTGTGAAATATCTAAATCACATTCGGTGGTGTTCTCAAAATTTCCGTAGATGGAGGAATGTAACTGCAGGGGTTGGGGTATGTCTTATGATTTTGGCAGTCGGTTCCATGCCTTCTCAGAGGAATCGGATTATCTATCTCCCCCCCCCCCCCAACCCCTAGTAAAGTTTGCAGGAAGGTGTTTTGTACTCCAAACAAGTCTCCTTGGCTCACTGCAGATAAAATATGTATTATATTCCACATGTACAGAAGTCGTGACATTCATATGCATGCACGCGATACGACCCCAGGAGCCCCGAGTTCGAATCCCGGCGTAGCCATTCGTCTTTGTGAGTGTCTATTCATCAATTTCATCATGCCATCACTCATCAACATCTTTGCAATTAGCCAAAAGTGCAGAAAAGCGAAGTAAAATAAACCTAATCAATAATTGTGCACAGTAAGGCTAATTGGGACTGGATCTATAGTTTAAAGTGTAATCCGAACCACTATATGCCTCCACCGGGTATCGAACCCGAACCCCTTGATTACAAGGCAACGACTCCACCACTGAGCCATCGGGAGGCCACACTGCCCTTCGAGGTTAATCCAGTTTAGGCGGCAAATGTTCGCAACTATGACTGCTCGCAATTAGGACTGCTCGCAATGAAATATAATAAATAGTACAGAGTAACGTGTAATGTGATAACGACTAATGAAGTTCATAGCTAGATATATTCAGAATTCCTATCCTGTCATTCATGTGCATTAATCAATATTATGCTTTCTAGTTTATTACTAAACTTCTGGATATTCAATCCTGTGGATCTGAACCTGCATAAAATGTTCTTAGGCTCGCTTTAGACGGAAGCATTTTCTTTAGCATTTTCACTATCGTAAATGCTACTTAAATGCTTCCAAAAACCTTATAGCAGATAGTACCTTACACGGAAGCATTTCATGTAACGTTTCGTTTAGCTTTTGTAATTAGAAATATGTACAGCACGAAAGGCACGTCGAGTTACGTCATCTGTGGTGAGTGCACGGTGTTCACAATTGAAACAACTAAAATATTTTTCCATACTTGTACCGTATGCGTTATAAAGCATGTATTTCAGCAGCGCTATTGTTATATACCTAATACCGTTTTATTGGAAACGTTCTTCCCCTCGGTTGAATAATTATCGGTTTTCAAAAATGTGAAGTGATACATTGTTTACATCTCACGTGGCAGCCATTAAATCTGCACCCGTGACCTAGATGTAGCTTCTGATTGGTTATGCTACGGAAATAGGACGAATCCTTGAAAAATGCCATGGTATCTGAAATGCCATAAAATTTTTCACTTTACAGGGTAGCATTTTGGTTACGGCACAAATGTTATGAAAAAAGATAAGGAAAATGCTTTCTTCTAAAGCGGGACTTACTCTCCATTTGTTAGCGTTTTCAACAGCTTCTACGAAACCTTGGAGAAGAAAGGAGCCTCGGGCGAGGTAAGTGATGGCTGGCAGTGACAAAGGGCGCCTAAAGGCCAGAGTGTTGTCTCCTTCTCTCTGATGCTCTTCCGCGAAAGAAACGACGGAAGAAAGTTGCCGTAACAGAGGCGACGGGATAGATCAATTACTTCTTCCACCCCATTTCGGCCTCATACATTTTATCTCCGAGAGAAAGATCATCCTTCCACTTGCAGAGAAAGGATGATCCTCGGGAACTTTTTGCTGCCAGGAAGCTTCCGCGTAAATCCCTAAAATCTCTATCATTTTATGAAGTAAGCAACGTGCTATAGTTATGTGCTTTAATACAGGACGAACGATTCCCAAATCGATCTTTGGGCCACACTTTCGAAACATCATTCACTAAACTAGGCGTATATCGCAGGTCTTCTACAGTTATAGCAATTGGTAATGGCCTAATTCCAATTTTGAAACGCATCTTCTATTCTCAGTAAAGTATGGTGAACTGTGAAACTTCAATAAAGAATAATTCTTGGGCGATTTCTGACTTCAGCTAGCAAGCTCATCCTGTCTGTAGCACTCCCATATACACCCCCCTCCCCCCCATGAGGTATAGTAACGCTGTCGCCTTGTAACCAAGATATCCTGAATCACATGACACATCGGTTCGGATTCCACTTTAAACTGTACGTCGAGTCCCAATTAGCCTCATTAAGAACAGAGTGCGTAAGACGTGGAAAAAGGCCATCCATCCACCATATACATAAAGCCCCAATCCCACAACTCGCTGACATAAATTTTCTAAGTGAAGGAAGCCCTGGAGGTAAAAAATGCTCCCTTACGATTCCCCATTGTCTGGAAACATTGATAACATTTAAAAATCTCTTTCTTCCCCCTTTTTTACGCGTGAAAATTCCCTCCTTGACTTCGCTAGCAACGTTCGTTTCTTAGATTGTTTCTCGCAGATCAATAACACACAAATAAATGAATTCCTACTTAGAAAACGTGCTTTAAACCAGAGTGGCATCTATATAAGAAGATTTAGTCCTCTGTAGATATTGGTACTCAATAAGAAAATATCTAAAGTTCAAATCACCAACCCTAAGACCTTCTGTAAACAAAACCACGTGCATGCAGAAGGCCAGAGGGGGGGCACTCCGCGACTTGCACGTTATTGGCTAGAGCTTGTGACGTCACCAAGAGGACACGAGCGGACGAAAGCTATGCGGAGAATGTAGCAGATGGCCCATGAAACGCTGTGTTTTCATGCTTCTTTTGATGTTATACACCAAAGCTGTTAATTTAATTTGACAACAAGAGATCAAATACGCGATAGAAGAATACACTTATTCCGAAATAATGTATAGTTTATTTTTCAGACATTATTATGCGTGATATCTTGTCCCTGTAGGCTGTAGTCCACTGGCGGCTTTTCTTTCCAGCTAACCTATTGCATTTATGTTAAATGTCTAATTCTAAGGAAAGTTCTTGTCCGGGTATATTCTGATATGAATTTTTACTGAATGTCCTGGAGTTTCCCTTTAATATTTTCACGATACTTTTCAGATTCTCCAGTTGATCGCCACGATGAGGATAAATTTGTTTTTGTTATTTAGCGTCTTTTTCCACTTTTGGCTAATCGCAACGAACAGGATGAGTGATGATTAGTTTAAATTGAACAGCAGGAACGTATCCAAGGAGGGGCTTAGGGGGCTCGACCCCTCCCGAAAGTTTTCGGTTTATGAGGTTTTTGGTTTCTTGTCGTGTGAAATAAAATAATGTTACGATAATTTAAGGAGAGAAATAATTATCGAGTCAAGCACGTATCCAAGGTGGGAATCAGGGGGCTCCAGCACCCCCTTCAGGAAATTACGCTACATAAAATTAGGTTCATGGCTTCTTGAATAATGTCATGATAATTTGAGAGAAATAATTATCGAGGCAAGACACAGAATATTCTATAACCCTGTTATTGTTAATAGCGCGTTTCCAAGGTTCGATCAGGGGACTGGAGCCCCCCTTCAAATTTTTCAGTTTACACTATATAAAATTATGTTTTTGTCTTCTTGAATAGTGTGCCGATATTATAAGGAGAGAAATACTTACCAAGGCAACACGGAGAATGTTCTATAACCCTATTGTTGATAATATTGCATTAAAACTTTTCTTGCGCTTTCAGTGTTGTCGCAGCACTATGTAAAGACTTGTCAGCATTTGGAAGCGGCAAACGTAGCGCCACACGTAGGGCGATTCTTTGTAATTTTTTTAATCTCTGGAGGGGCCTCCCCGATGGCGAAGTGGTAGAACGTTGCCTTGTAATCAAGGGGTCCCGGGTTCGTTACCCGATGGAGTCACATAGTGGTTCGAATCCCACTTTAAACTGCAGGTCCAGTCCCGATTAGCATTTCTGTGCGTAAAATGAACTTAAAACACCAATTCAATCAATCAATCAATCAATTTAATCTCTGGAAAGCGCGAGAGGGAACGTTCTTGAATAAGAGAAAGAGTCGAACTACTGGCAATCGTTTTATCTGCGGAACGTTCTAGAAATTTTTCCAATGTTTAGGAAGTTTGTGTACTCCTTGATTCGTTAACATCGTATTTCTCCCACTCGAATATTTACAGCGATAGGGATATGAAGGCTTGCTGAAGCCATAAACCTTCGGGTTTAAGAATGCTGAAGAGTTAGTTACTTAAGGATAGATATAATGATAAAACTAATGAAAGAACATCTCTAACTCTCATGCAATTGTCGGTACTCCAATGAGGAACTAACAAACAGAAAGGAAACATAACGCTTCTTTAGTTTTTGAACGTCGTCCTATTATAAAAATTCATACCTGTTAGACCTATTCCAAAATAATTGATACGATTTACAGAGGATAATAATTGAACACATTCAGCTGTATATGCCAACAACAATCAAAGAACAATCTCACAGCCACTGAATACGTCCATCTACTAGGCAGGCAGCAGATTTCGTAGCAAGTTTGGCGACTCATGATTGGCATATGACTTAGTGTCGAATGACCAGTGGCCCATTGATTTCAGAACACATTGTAATAAAGTAATTGGGATCTAACCGAACTAGAAAATGTACTTGAATATTGCACTTCTTCCAATGGAAGTTTATAATGAAAAATGTAAATGTTACTTTTTACGTTTTCGGTCGAAATGCGTCTACCGTACTACAAAAATCTAGGGGGCTACAGGGGGGCTTTAACCCCCCTAGTCTACCTGTAGCGCCGTCTTTTCTTGTAGTCAAGGGGTCCCGGATTCGATACTCGGTGTAGGCACATAGTGGTTCGGATCCCATTTTAAACTGTAGGTTCAGTCCCAATTAGCCTTTCTGTGCAAAAAGCGGACTTAAAACACCAATTTAAACAAGCAACACAAATATGAAATATTAAATAATTTTTTAAAATTTCTTATTTGGTTTATTTTACTTCACTTTTCTGCCACTTTTGGCTAATTGCGAAGATGGTGATAAGTGATCATAGGATGAAATTGATGAATCACAAACATCCATACCCAGGTCGGGACTCGAACCTGGGATCCTTGGCGCCGTAGCGCGATGTGCTAACCACTCTGCCGGCTATTAAATATAAGTGGAAAGAGTTTCTGCAGTATGTTTGAGTTGAGTCAAACAAATTTCATAATGTGTCAGTATTCTCGCGGCATGTATTCAAATGTGTACTAATACAGGGCTAAGGCCTTCCTACCGACTGCCGGCCTCATTTCCACCTGCCGAGGCAGGAGATCATCCAACCTGTTACGAGGTGACGTGTGGTCAGCACGAAGACTCCTAGTCATTTTTGTAAGTTTCCATGACCGGATTACGCTACTCATTCGTAGCTCTCCAATTTCCTCAAAAGGTGGGTGGCCACCGGTCCCTTACACAGTCCGAAACCTCAGAAGGAAAGTTGACTCTTCTCCTAGGAAACTTCAACCTGTGCGTTCCGTAGCCAGAGCCCAAAGCATGACGTCTTAGACCGAACGGCCAAGGTGTGTGACTAAATATGCACTATGTTTTAAAAGCAAAAGTACCTTCTGCGCGTTGTAACATGTCATGAATAATTATAGGGTTTATGGTTCACAATCTCGACCATTTATGAAGGTAATGTTAGCATCACGTTCCGGCCCCCAAAATACTATTTTTTTTAGACCCCTGGTGAACCTCAAAGCAGTTTTCATACAAGGACGTTGCTGAGAAAATCCTCCTCGAGACCAACCACCCTGGGAACAGAATCCTCGTCTTCAGCGTGACAGTCAGATTAATTACCGACTGAACCAACGAGTCTTTTTGAAGCACATATAAGATAAATTAAAGTGCAATTGTAAATTAGTGTTGGCTACCTACGAGATGTTCAAAGTATTATTTTCGCGGGCGATGTTTCAACTTCAAATCTAATAAATCTTATCTTGCACTCAATATTCAATGAAGCAATACTTAGAAACTGAGTTCGGATTGTGTAAAGGTTTTTGAAAGTTGCATACGTGATGATATGAAAAGCGAGTGTGGAAGTAAGGCCAGAGGAGCAACCACGATTTTTTGTCTGGAGGGGTCAAGTACCAGGATAAACGTACCAATAATAATAATAGTAATAATAACAACATTAATAAGGGCATTATTATTACTAGTGGTAGTAGTAGTAGTAGTATCAAAGACGTTATTATAATCGTAAATTACGCAAAAGGGGGGTAGATGTCTGCTAAAGCATGCTACGTTCCCCGGATTATTCTCAATGGAACACCTTACGTTTATTCCTCAACGGCGAGCCTGAGACTTATCAGCCTACTATGAAGCCCTCAGGTTGTCGGAAATCAGATAAGGATATGCTTACATAAACCTTACTAACTCTCGCACACAAAAATATATTTAGAAGTCAGTTAATGTTAATATATTACACTTGCACTCGCAATTAAACTCCTTATTAGAAACAAAATTGTATTAAGATCATTATTGTTCTTCACTACACTAATTACCACATTCACATTTCCAAAATCACTTGCATTAGTCCAGCTTCTTCTTCTTCTTCTTCATGCCCCTCACCGCTTGTATGGTAGCAGTCTTGGGCAACGGTCTGAAAACATTGAGGGCTGGAAATTCGCGCACTAGTATGAACAGCACAATATTTTGTTACACTTCACTTCACTGTCACTATAACACTGCAATGATGAGGGATGCTATCAAAAGCGAAGTTCACACTGTCGAGCAAATCCATAGAGAATCCACATAGTGGAGGGGGAAGGTGATGAAAGTAAAGAGGGCAAGGAGAGAGGAAAAGGAACCTTTTTTCGAAGGAGTCTGTTAAAGAGTGCCTGACGTTGTGTATTCCATACCGGGCATTGAAAAAATAAATGGGTGGGGGTTTGTTTATGTTCTCCACAGGTACAATTGGGAGAGGGAGTTTGGTGAATTCTTGCCAGATGATCGTTTGTGGTCACGTGTCCCGTTCTAAGGCGTAGGATACAAGTGATCAAGCATTAGTCCAGCAACATCCATAATCATATCTCTCACCTCACAACCCACAATCAAATGTTTTAGGTTAGTCCATAACCATAACAGACTATCCAATTGAACAAAACAAATTACGTCATAGTAGACAATTAACATATTAAACATATCAAACACTTAAAATGATACAATAAGTGTATCAAGCATTTATTTGGAACAAACTATTTGAAATATTTTTTCAACACCAGCAATTTTACATTAGCTAATAATTGAAAACAAGAAAACCAACTGTATTTTTGAATGGCAGAAAATGAATGATAAATGCATGCCGAAGATTTTTCTGTACATATAACATGTATAACTTTCATATGTTTTACACATATGCAACATGGAGCGGCATAAAATAAGAAAATACATATGCAAGATGCTAACACTAAGTTATGTACGTATTCAAAGTTAATTCAATACAAATATACAAAACATATTATTTAAATACATTACTTTACAGAAAACAATTAGATTCGAGCAAGCGGGTTCGAATCCCGGTCGGGCTTGGTTGTTTGTGAATGTCCATTCATAAATTTCATCATTTCATCATTCATCCCCATCTTCGCAAATTAGCCAAGAGGCACAAAACGCGAAGTAAAATAAACTAAATCAATCAATCAATCAATTAGATTCGAGCAAAGCGAGAAAGAAAATTTTTAGATCCAATTTTTGCAATTTAAAACAATATTGATTTAATAGCTAACTAACTAACTAACTCTCTAGCCTTCTTAAACCCAAAGGTTCATGGCTGCAGCAACACAGGCCTTCCATCTGTCCCTATCTTGTGCAAGATCTATATACTCTTTTCCATCCCTACCGATTTCCCTTAGGTCCATCTGAACGTTGTCCCTCCATCTTCGTCTTGGCCTTCCTACTGGTCTCTTACCATCAGGTTTCCCAACAAGAATCCTGTAAACTCCTCTTTCCTTTCCCATTCGTGCCACATGGCCTGCCCACCTAAGTCTTCTTGATTTAATTATTCTAATAATGTCTGGACATGAATACAAATTATGTAGTTCTAAATTATGTAACCTTCTCCACTCACCTGTCTCCTCATCCCTTTTAGGTCCAAATATTTTCCTAAGGATCCTATTTTCAAATACTCTCAATTTATGTTCCTCTTTCAATGTAAGGGACCAAGTTTCACACCCATATAATACTACAGGCAAAATTAATGTTTTGTATATTTTAACTTTTAGTTTCTTAGATATTAAACGAGAAGACAAAAGTTTATGAAGAGAGAAGTAACATGCATTTCCTGAATTAAGCCTACTTTTTATTTCCTCTTTAATATAATTTTCATTTGTTAATATTACTCCTAAGTATTTGAATTTGGAAACTGGTTCAAACGAGTTGTTATCAATAATTAGATTTTGATTATTACCTAACACTTGGTTTCGGCCTGTAAGCATATATTTAGTTTTCTCTTTGTTAACTTCCAAACCTATCTCTTTAGCAGTTTTGAAAAATATTTTAGCATTATTCTTAATTGTATTCACATCATCCCCCAGTAAGTCATTGATTTAATAGGGAGCAAATAATATCACATGGCGCCAAGGCATTCTCTCTTTCACAACCTTTTTTAATGTAGATCATTTGGCGCCCATGGCCGACTCCCGCCGCCCCCTAGCTACGGCTCTGAACTTGACGAGACTGAGAAAAGCAGGCATTGCAAGCGAAGCGAGCTAGAACATTTTACGAAATGTATTTTTATTTGCATAAAATTTGAAATAGAAGGGGGTAATTGCTGCTCTCTGACCCCTGCAGGTATCCTTGGCCATTAATGTTTGTCCCTCCTAGAATTGACTACCGTCGAAGGTTGGGGGGCAATGCCCCTGCCCCTCCCCTCTGGTTGCACCACTGAGTAAGTTCGAAATTGGGAGGAACAAATTGAATCACTCCTGCTGCAGGAACTTGTTTTTCGGGAAGCGATGATCACTTTATTCCAGGCACAATCAGGGTGATTTGTACTCATTCTACCGGTATTCAAGAAAAGATGTATATAAGTAAAAAAATCGACCCATTTATCTCAAGCTTCCGTATACGCTAACGAAACAAGTTCCATTCTGTCCTCTTAATGACGTCACAGCTCTCACAGGATCATGGGAAGAAATCTCGGAACCTCGGGAATGACCTACCTAATAAAGGTACCTTGGCAGAAAGCATTGCAAACTCATAGAAGTAAAATAATCCACACGAAAATCCAGCGTTGTTTACGTAATGTAAAACAACGGCCAATTTGTAGTATGGGATACGCTGCCGCAAATGATGTCTCACTTTAAACCCAATGCTCCTTCTTTTGTACTTATTGCTTCACCTTTATGGTTAACTCTTTGCACCAGTAATCATTTCCCATAAATTTGGCTTCTTTCTTGCATGAGAATTGAATATATTTTACTTGCATTTTTTTAGACAAATAGATATAACATGGTAATGTATATTTCTAAGGTTTGATATACATAGGAGTGTATTTGAAATTTGTTTGTAGACTTTATGTAAATTGTATCTTATGTAAATAAAATATGTAATGGGCATATACAGTCATGTGCAATGCTGTAAGTCCAATAAATATATTGATGATGATGATCAAAACAAGACAAAGAAAGTTCGTAAATTTATTGCGCACACAAGCATCCTAATAACGATATTTGTTCCGCCGAATATAGTGCACTTCGTAAAATAACTTGGTGACATTGGGAAGATAAGAAAAGTGTGAACATTTTGTAGGAATATGCATTGTAATTTTTAACGAGCTTAGAGATTTGTGTACATAATGATATTTTATAACATTGGTTATTTTCTAAAAATAATCATGTGAACAGCAAGGAAGTAGTGCCACTTTCAACATGGCGAGCTCTATGCTCGTGTCCGTGTACATGTACAGTGGGATCCATGAGTATCACCGTGCAAATTGTCCATCACCATGTTCGTACATCTTATTTGATCCAATAACAGCTTTAAGAATTAAAAGAAAACTCAAAACAAGCTGGTGACAACTTCTGAACCAGCATACATAAAAATCCATCGCTTAAAAACACACAGGATGTAAGAAAGAAAATAATGAAAATAGTGATGGACAATTTGCACGGTAATACTCATGGATCCCACTGTACGTCTCCGTCTTCAGTGATACATCGAATCGGTAAGACGGTTTGTTTACAGAAGGCCTGAGGGTGCTTGCTTTACACTTTACATTGTAGCTTTTTTAATAAAACTTTTAGAGGTATAACAATTATTTCGAATTTGCCACGTTTATTGTTGATCATGGAAACAGACGTTGCTAGGGAATTTAAAGACCGGTTATTTTCACCCCAAAAACTACGGTAAGTGAGTTATACTTGAATTCTTGGTATTTCAAAATATGAGCGTCAAAATTTATTACAGAGCCAAGGTAGGAATTTGCGGGGAATGACGGGCAACAATTATATTTTAATTAAGTTTAAAAATGTTAAAATGACAGAAGTGGAATATATATTTCCATTCCAATTTAGTATCCCTATTGAACTCGTTTATATAAAATATCTAACTATTTTGAAACGGACAATAATATTTTGAAAAGTTGTTGAATATTAGAGTACGCACACATATAATTGATTAATTGATTGATTTAGTTTATTTTACTTTGCTTTTCTGCAACTTTTGACTAATCGCAATGGTGATGAGTGACGGAATGATGAAATTGATGAAGAGACACTCACAAACACTCATGCCCAGACCAGGGTTCGAATCCGGGACACCTGGACACACATAAAGTTACGTTCTAAACTTTTCAAATAAGCGAACTTACTTACTCGTTTCCCTTCCTAAAATAATACATGCAGATATTTTCGATGAGATTAAGAGCATTGAGGAACCCAAACCGTGTCCGAAGGTCCCGTCGGAGAACACGAAAGTGCGCGAGTCCAACATACAGAGCGGGTCACCTAAAATTACCACCGGAAATATTTCGTGAACAACAATAAATATTAAAATTCTACTTTCACAGATATAAATTTATGAAAAGGGCTCATTAAATTAGTGGACACTATGTTCAACTACGTAAGGATGTACGATTTCCAAAACGAACTTACGTTTTTTTTTATAAATGGAAACAGCATATTATTTTCAGTGCACTTGAAAGTAGGAAAGAAAACATTAAGAATGGCGTTTGTTACATTGTAATATGTCATGTACTTCTCAAGTAATTGTAACGTGAAGTTGACGCTGGAAACAAACATCTCAAAGGTTTGATAGGTGAGAAGTGTTTTCATTCGTGTGTCGTAACAATCATGTTTGTTACGACATAGGAATGACGTCAAAGGGTGAAATGGGATATATATATAATTTCACCGCCTCCGCTCAGGATTCAAGTCCCAGGGTTCTGAAATCGCCTTACTACGCTTTATGAGCGTTCCATCATCAATTTGATCTTATTGTCGCTCATCCTCATAGTCGCGATTAGTCAAAAATGGCAGAAAAGTAATGTTAGATAAGAAGAATACATATATACATTTTCCCACCTTTTGACCATTTCTAACATTTTCAAAGCTCTCTGTAGAACCTCCAAGATGGCATACTGGAAACCTCGTCTCCTTATAATCAAAGGGTCCTAGTTTCGATGACCTATGGAGGTACATAGTGATTCAGTTATAACTTTAAAATCTAGGTCCATTTTCAAGCGGTCTATCTGTGAGTAAAGTGGACCTAAAAATGCTTCCAAGCTATGTGCAGGATACATTTCTTTGAGCTTCTGATATGCAACTCATAGGGTTGCCTAATTACTAGACAACAGAAACCTTCTACTACACTCTGTCCCGGGAATCTCTGGAGCGAGCGAACGAAAGCAAGTTTCAGCGCTGACGCAAGACGACTCAACCAGTGAACACATGCGAGGGAATGGGATTGTGGGACCCTTTGCAGCAGCGCGTACTGCTTCGCTCCGCCCATTCCCTATCTCCCCATCTCTGTCCTCACGCTCGGCCTTGCTCCAGAGATTCCCTGGATAGATTATATATTGCGTTGGTTACGAAGGTCAAGATGACGGACGAAAAACCAGTTTTCTCTGTTGGGACAACATGAAGTTTTTTCGTATTTGCTTAGACTACTTTTTAGAAGAACAAGGAACGAAAATTATATTTCCTCTAGTGCACTCTGGAGCTAATAATGCATAATAATGTGTGATTTTAGAAGGAGGTAGAGGCCAAAATGGGGTAAGAGGTCTATTTTGTGGCCATGATAACTGTAGACACATTAGAAGTATCAAACCCTTAGATGGTAAGGATGTCGAATCGACCCTTCTTAATAGAAATATGTATGATACATCTTTGGAAAGGGTATGAATAAAGGATTCCAGAAATGTAGGATTTATGGTGAGGAAATAATTAGAAGTGGAAGAAAAGTAGTATAAAGTTTGAAGAACCTCCATTATAAATTAAACATAATGAGCCTAATTTAAGTAGAGAAGTAAGGCTAGATGCCTAATTTGTTATTTGAGGCTTGTTGGGTTTAGCTATCTTAGCACAAATAATACATTTACAGTGTATTTATGATAAGAGAAACAAACATAACAGACTAACCTAACAACGTAGGCATTCCTCGAGTGACGTCACAATTCAAGGATGTCCTTACTTTGTAAGATAAGGGACACAAGTGAAGTCAGGGTCTCCCTTATCGCACAACGCTACAACAACTTTGAACAATAAAATCACCAAAAAACACTTATTTCCCAAACAAATTGAAGTAAAACAATTTAAAACAACGAAAATAATTTACAGCTACTAAAAAATAGAAACTTCAATATCCAGAAATAAAATGAAAATCAGCAACTGGAGGCGAGATAACCGCCATGTTTTATTTGCTTCTTGGGAATCAATGTTGGACTTTTTTAGTGAATAAGGAATTGTAATGAAAATTTATGAACTGTATTCGAGTTTACATGACATGTAAATATGCTAAAATGTACAAAAGAAATGGAGTATAAGTGTTGTGTGCTCAATTACAGAGGCAATTATGATGAAAAAGGTAAGGGTAACGTTCACATTTCTTCAAGATGTCTCTGAAAATGAGAAATGTGTAGTGCAATGCCATGTGGTTCGGTCCCTACGAAATTATACAAGTTAAGTAACAAACGTTTTATCCTCATAAATAAATAACAGAAACAGTTCATGATGTAAAGGTTTCATGTGTCCGGAATAGGCATGTAATATACTCTTAGATTTGGTCAAGTTCTATGTTTTGTCATCAATTTTTTAAGAAATATCAAATAATTTACCCTGAATTACAACGTTAAGGTTAAGTTTAAGATGCGTTGTTGCTTACGATTGTTAAAGTAATTAGTTTCAAGATTTATAGTCAACGTTTAAAATATTACGGTCGTATCTACCAAAGCAGTTTGTTAGTGTAAATGTTATGCAAGCATTCAATAACATATTCATATAATTTACACAAAAGTTCAGTTTCAAAATATGCTTTATGAAAGAAAGTTATACAACTGGGCCAAATTGATACATGTGCATACTTACATTCTTATTTTACTCCGCTTTTATGCTTCTTTTGGCTAATCTGAGGCTAATGAATATGTTATGAATTCAAATACAAGGGTACTATTTTTATAAGAACTTCGATGAAATATTCTTGTGTAAAATTTATCCAAGATTATATTATTTATGTTTCAAACACAAATGTTTTTACAGAGAAAGCATTTAATTACCTAGCTATGTTAATAAGAACTACAAGTGTACTAAATTTTATAAAATTGTTTCATGTGAATTGTTATTTTATATTTTGTCTTTGTGAAACTTCGATGTTCGTAATTTTGATTATTAAATAAGTGATAATGTTTCAAAATTCACTAACATTCTTCACGATTTTATTAACATAGTGTAAGCACAGTGTAAGGAAATATTCGAAATGAATGCTACGATCGAAATATTATTCTGTTTTTATCGTCCAATGAAAATGTTGAAACTCTTAAGTTATTGTGAGACATCTTACTAACCACAATGAAAAGATGCAATTTGTTTATTATCTTTCGTTCAATAAAGTCAAAAGGGTCAAATTTACAATGTGGCAAGTGATTTAGGTTTAGTCTTTGTTCAAAGATATGTAACATTGTAACATGTTAATTTTTTTTTTCCGCCAGGAAGTTTCCAACGATTTTCAACTCTTTTTTTGTGCTATGGTAGGAATTTTTGCGATGGCCAGAGTGACTTCCTGAATTTTGGTGTAAATATTCAATGTTCTACTATTTTCTTCTAACTATATTCGTCGGGAGGGTAAATGTAAAAAATGAACATCATAAAATAAATAAATATGCGTTAATTTTATACGATAAAAATACGACAATGGGTATACGCCGTTAAGACGATCGCCTCCAGATGATGACTGCTTGTCTGAGCGTTGCGGCCTGAACCACAGATTAAGAAGATCGCTTACTTCCTATCTCTCCTTTGTAATCTGTGCGTATACCAAACCGGGCATGTGGAGCCACCCTACGGCGGTTTCGAAACGTAAAGCGTTGTCATAGCAACCTCTCCGCCAATCATATCTTACTCTTGGCAGTTACAGTTGAATGCGTTTCAGCGCAATGATCCAAGGTACCTTTATTAGGTAGGCCATTCCGAGATTTTCCTCCATGATCCTGTGCGCGCTATGACGTCATTAAGAGGACAGAATGGAACTTGTCTCGTTAGCGTATACGGAAGCTTGAGATAAGTGGGTTGATTTTTACTTATACACACCTTTTCTTGAATGCCGGCAGAATGAGAACGTATCACCCTGTATGTGCTCTTGCCACGTGCAATAATAATAGAAGAAAATCGCCTGGAATAAAGTAACCATCGCTTTCCAAAAAAACAAGTTTCTGCAGCAGGATTGATTCAATTTATTCCTCCAAATTTCGGACTTACTCAGTGGTGCAACCACATGGGGGGGGGGGGGTAGCAATGTCACCAACCTTCGACGGAAGTCACTTCAAGGAGGGCCAAACATTGATGGCCAAGGGCACCTGCAGAGGGCACAGAGAAGCAATTGCTCCCTTCTATTTCAAATTTTATACAAATAAAAATACATTTCGTAACATTTTCTTGCTCGCTTCGCTTGCAAGTTCAAAGCCGTAGCTAGGGGACGGTGGGAGTCGGCCATAGCTAGGGGACGGTGGGAGTCGGCCATGGGTGCCAAATGATCTAAATTTAAAACAAAGTTCTGAAAGAGAGAATGCCTTGGCGCCATGTGATATTATTTGCTCCCTATTAAATCAATATTGTTTTAAATTGCAAAAATTGGATCTAAAAATTTTCTTTCTCGCTTCGCTCGCAATGTAATGTATTTAAATAATATTTTTTGTATATATGTATTGAATAAACTTTGAATACGTACACAATTTAGTGTAGCATCTTGCATATGTATTTTCTTATTTCATGTCGCTCCATGTTCTATATGTGTAAAACATATGTTGTACATGAAAGTTATACATGTTATATGTACAAGAAAAATCTTCGGCATGCATTTTCTGCTATTCAAAAATACAGTTTGTGTGCTTGTTTTCCATTATTAGCTAATGTAAAGTTGCTGGTGTTGAAAAAATATTTCAAATAGTTTGTTCCAAATAAATGCTTTAGCACACACATCTACCCCCTTTTTGCGTAATTTAAGAGGATAATAACGTCTTTGATACAAGGCTACTACTACCACTAGTAGTAGTAGAAATGATATTAATAATAATGCCATTATTGTTCTTGTTATATATATATATATAAATGCCATTATTAATATTTTTGTTATTATTATTGGTACGTTTATCCTGGTACTTTCCCCCTCCAGACAACCCTTCGTCGTGGTTGCGCCTCTGACGAAAAAAGTTTATATATCCTCTTTCAGTGCATCTGCTTGTTGACATTCATAATATTTGATATTTTTAGGAATACTAGGCCCTAAAGAGGGGAGGGGAGATTATGGCCCACACGAGCCCCCTTGGGCACGCCACTGATTGCTACCCCAAGTGTTGACGTTACCGTACGTCAATGTTTTTTTCTTTCTTTTTAATAAACTGCTCCAATACCCGGTATTGCTGAAATATTCACATTAGAGAGAGACCTTCCATCTCCTCGGCCCTCGACCCGAAATAGCACTACACTGATGCTCCGGAAGTTCCGCTGTCGTCAATGTCTTCAGCTTCGGATCCGAACTGGAACTACCAGTAGACTTCGTTACTTTAGGGTATTTAGTCCTTTACATTTTCGAATCACTAGATCTTATAAAGCCACTGATTGATCACTAATCGACTGTATGAACTGTCCCACTTACCTTTGAATTCTCATTAACCGATTCTGTTGTACTGATGAACCTGGAAATTGAAGCCGCGTATTTTAACCTCATTATATTCTAGAACGTTCCGCAGATAAAAGGATTCGTTAATATTGCCAGTAGTTCGACTCCTTCTCTTATTCAAGAACGTTCCCTCTCGCGCTTTCCAGAGATTTAAAAAAATGCAATGAATCGCCCTACGTGTGGCGCTACCTTTGTTGTGCAATTGTGCAAGTGCTGCGACAACACCGAAAGCGAAAGAAAAGTTTTAATGCAATATTATCAACAACAGGGTTATAGAACATATTCCGTGTTACCTTGGTAAGTATTTCTCTTATTATCGACACATTATTCAAGAAAACAAAAACCTAATTTTATCTAGTGTAAATTGAAAAACTTTAAGGGGGGCTCCAGCTCCCTACTCCCACCTTGGATACGAGCTTTTAACAATAACAGGGTTATAGAACATTCTCCGTCTTTCCTCGATAATTATAAACGAGATAAATAAGTAATTATCTAGTATAATCTGAAAAATATCCTGGGGGCCTCGAGCTACCTGATAGCCACCTTGGATACGCGTTATTGACAATAACAGGGTTATAGAACATTCTGTGTCTTGTCTCGATAATTATTTCTTTCAATTTTCATCACATTATTCAAGAAGCCACGATCACAATTTTATGTAGCGTAAATTGAGAAATTTCCTGAAGGAGGTGCTGCAGCCCCCTGATTCCCACCTTGGATACGTGCTTGACTCGATAATTATTTATCTCCTTAAATTATCGTCACATTATTTTATTTCACACCACAAGAAACAAAAAACCTCATTTTATCTAGTGTAAACAGAAAACTTTCGACGGGGGGCTCGAGCCCCCTAAGCCCTCTCGAATACATGCCTCCTGCTAGTGTAACTTCATCAATTTAAACTAATCATCACTCATCCTGTACTTCGCAATTAGCCAGAAGTGGAAGGAGACACAAATAGAAATTTATCCTCATCGTGGCGATCAACTGAAGAATCTGAAAAGTAACGTAAAAATATTAAAGGGAAATTCCAGGACATTCAGTAAAAATTCATATCAGAATATGCCCGGACAAGAACTTTCCTTAGAATTAGAAATTTAAAATAAATGCAATAGGTTAGCTGGAAAGAAAAGCTGGCAGTGAACTACAGCCTACAGGAACACGATATCACGCAAATAATGTCTGAAAAATAAACTATGCATTGTTTCGGAATAAATGTATTCTTCTATCGCGTATTTCATCTCTAGTTGTCAAATTTAATTAATAGCTTTGGTATATAATATCAATAGATGAATGAAAACCCAGAGTTTCATGGGCCATCTGCTACATTCTCCGCATAGCTTTCTTCCGCTCGTGTCCGCTTGGTGACGTCACAAGCTCTAGCCAATAACATGCAAGTTGCGGAATGCCCCCTCTGGCAATGATCCGCTCACCCCACCCTTCCATTCCTGCTTTTATTTTCTGCTAATAATTCGTTACATATCTCGTAAGGTTGTATTAATTACTTTATTTAAGTGCATAAAAATGTTCTACAAAGATAAATACCATTGTTCAGTTAATGCATGTTACGTTTGAATGATTTCTACATCTAAGTTACGAGATATATAGAATTAGTAACCCAGAAGCACAATAATTTCAAGTTCCTGAAATTCCAGCACGTAAATCATACCGTTGTGCATGAAAAATGGTCCGTGTATTATCCGTGGCAATAAGTATTTATATTTCGTATTCTCCCTATTATGCGTTGCTTCCATGATATTTTGGGCAAATCGCCATTGTATCTTGTGTAAACTCTACGGCGATTACTTTGTTCGTTTTACCCCTCCCTCGTCGTTGTTTGTTATTTAGCGTCGCATTTTCCACTTTTAGGCTAATCGCGACAATGCTATGAAAAATTGATGACACATAGAAAGCTCTAACCGGGATTCGATCTCAGGACCCCTGCATTAACTGATGGTATTTATACTTGTAGAACGTTTTATGCACGTAAATAAAATAAATAATACGACCTTACGAGATACGTCCGAATTATTAGCAGAAAATAAAAGCAGGAATGGAAGGGTGGGGTGAGCTGATCATTGCTCTACCCAAAGTGTTCTAAAGGGCGCTCGAGCCATGTTGCAACATTTCCCAAATTGTCTCTTTCTCTTCATAACAATTGCTGCACAGTTTAACGTGGGTGGCAATCTGCAGGATACAGCACACTTAATATCAGCAACTGTTTCTGGTGCCGTCACTGAACGTCTAGTATTATAGGAGGATCGGCTGTCCCTTGTGTACCATATTCAATCGCAAGATGTAGACACTTCTGATTTACCAACGTAGAAAATTCCATTCATCTGTCTATGGCCTCATAAAACGAAAGACAAATGCATTCACTTTCTCTGCAATTGATATCAGTGGAGTACCCTGAGGAAGGGAGGGGGCGGGGGAGATTTGATGCTGAAAATGCCAGGGAAATAAAAGACAGGATTCGAAGGTTTTGTCTCAGGAAATAAGAATAAAACATAAAACGTATTAAAAACTGCTGATGGAACATTAGCGCTTTCATCTAACAAAACCATTACAAATCGGCTGGGGGCTTGTAGGTATGAAATATACTGGAAAAGATATAGCTGACCCCACGTCACCCCATTACTGGCTGAAAATCTCCACACCTCTAAGTAAGGTTGTGGGAGGCAGACTGGCAGTCAGTTGATAGGTCAAGGCCCTTCCAGGGCTGTAAAGCAGTGGATCTCAACCTTTTTCATTCTGGGACCCACCTTGAAGGATATTACACTTCATGCGACCTATAAGATGGACACAAGCGGAATTACTTTGTAGGGATGTGCATCCAATTTTTAATCATATATTTGCTAACATCGAAGTCCTCTCTTGCAACAACACAGCCTGAATTTAAATTGTTAAAACAATATATCTAAGTAATTTAATGTAATAGGTTTTTAAGACCCAGTAAACAAAGTTTCGAGCCCAACTTCCCGACCCACCAAATGTCCCCTCAGGACCCAGGAGTGGGTCGCACCCTATAGGTTGAGAAACTATTCTGTAGAACCATGGGTTATGTTATGCTGTACATAAAACTAAATATTTTACACTACAGTTAATTTCTATCATAACTTATATTCAGTGTTCTGTAGATGAAATAATACTTTGGAAAACACAACATAGAAACTAATTGTTTCAGTGCCATCTGCCATGAGAGAATAGAATAAAATAATAGGTATGAGTGACAGAGCTCATTGGGGAAGTTATCAAACAGAATAATTTCTGGAATTAAATTGTAATTGTTTTAATTCTATCAGTCTATTTCTCTGTAAAAACTACTTTGATGATGATAATGAATAGTTATGGGAAAATAGAGTAAGAAAAGGTCACACCTTACACAAGTTAACCTACAATGCCTATATAGCAACCACCTCATCTCGAAGTTATATATGGAGACGCATAGTGGTTCGGATCCCACTTTAAACTGTAGGTCCAGTCCCGATTGGCCTTACTGTGAATAAAGTGGACTTAAAACACCAAATCAATCAATCAATCAAAGTTGTATAAAATTTCACTTTTCTGGTTTGCATGAGAGTAATTTCAACCCATTTCTAAAATCGTGTGGATGTTTGTAAGATATATTATTAACTAATCATTATTCATTTAGTATTTGTCTAACATCCCTAATTTTTAATCTAGAATGGGATTCATACAAGCGAGTTTTGTTCGAAGTTATTTACTGGAACCACTCTACATATTGACTACAATTTCATCATATGACATTACATATTTCATACTTACACAAAAATCTGGACTCGAAATATGAATGTCTTAGAATACAAAACAAGTAGTGGTATTTGTGGTAGGGACAGTGCCACTTACAAGTGTAGAAAAGGCGAGGCTATTTGATTGAACAATCAGATTTGCTTACACTTAAAACAATGCCAAGATGGGGCCTGTACCCCAATTCTTCAGGTGTGATATGCTCTGATTTTTAAGAAATTCTGAATTTCTAGTGTAGAAAAGGCGAGGGCTCAACAGATAGATTTACCCATACTTAAGACAATGGCAAGAGGGGCTTATACCCTAATTTTTCAGGTGTGGAGGTTTGGGTTTAAGTCCTCATAAAATATGAAGCCTCCCCTGATGGCAAAATGATAATATTGTTGTCTTGTAAACAAAAGGCTCGGGGTTCGAGTCCTGATAAAATATTTAAGATTGAAATACATGTGGCATTCCATACGTGAGATTTTGAGAATAATTACTGCTAGTTGATAGCCCCCAAATCTGAAACCCTGGTAAAAAAATGTTTTACAACAATATATTGTACAAAAACTGAATTTCTCAATTTTCTTATTTTCTCATGTTTTATAACCACTTGCTCAATACAATAGAAGAATAGTGGGTAGGCATAATTAATTGCCTCCATGTCCTGCCGGCACGCAAGAGATAAAATCTACACGCTAGAAGGGAGCATTAATGATTTTTCTGTACGATTTATTGAAGGGGCCATTAATCTTTCTGTGCGACAGGGGGAAAAAGTGTAACATGTCTGCAACATGTAAAAGTGTGACAAAGATTATTGAGATAAAAATACATATTTTCACACAGTGGCAATGAACTGACCCCCTTCATGCTAAAAGCAATTCTATTCTGATAATATGAGCCTAGGCAAAGACTTAGAAAATATTATGGCAGTTCAAAATCCAATTTTGTCTGTATTAAGGTCTCAGAACTTAGTAAAATGTGGGCATATTCCATATGGAGAAGTGTTAATATTGTTGCATTGTAATCAGGGGCTTTGGGTTCAAGTCCTGATATAAGATTGAAATATATACAACTGCCCACACATAAGATATTCACTGCTAGCTGATAATACAGTTGAGGTTTCAAAGCTGGTAGAGTGTCTGGGGCCTCTCTGACAGCAGAGTGTTGGTATTATTGCTTTGTAATCAAAGGGCTTTTATGTTTGAATCGGGCCTCTATAATTGCTCCGTGACTCTCTCATTTCTTACATCATAAACATATGATTTTTCACCTATGAGAATAACACTACATATGGTGTCATCGGGTAATGCCTCGTGGAATTCACAGATAATTTTAATGTTTGTCCTGTCATTCACCACAACTTGTTTCCTTTTTGAAGTGTTGATGACAAACATGGGTCTCTGTGTTTTGAATTCATCTGGTGTGTAATACATGTCAGTATTGCCTGTAGTAACCCTTTTGAAAGCCGAAAAAGCCTCATATAATTTGAGAAAATCACCCTTGGACATGTCTAAATTATAATTTTCTCTAGGAAAAACCTCATTTCTGCCATTTTTAAGATATATGTTTTTGATGTTGCAGCTATCAAATTTACTTGAATTTTTTTCCTGATTATTGTGTCTTCCAGTCTGAAACAATACCACTACAAAATCCGGCATGTCATATTGTATGCTGGAGAATGAATTTGTAGCATCAAACTCATAATAGGTACCAGATGCGGGCTTCTGTACAGATTGATATGTATAAAATTGCAGAGGAATGTGTGGATTTTTTATTATATCAGCTTTGTATTTAAGAGCATAACTGGCCTCATATTTAACAACAGGGATTCTTAGCTCCATAGTCTGAATAATGCACTTGCCTTCATCAGGTAGGGTATTAGGCAGAGCTTCCCCTGTAGGGTTTATTGCACTGTACCTCATCAAAGCATTATTATCATTTGCAGCTCTTCTAAATGTAATTCTTAACCCACCCTTCCACATAATTTCTTTGTAATCCGAGAAGAATCCTGGTAACAGGCGCATAGGGAACAGCACTGTGTGGTTTTTAGATAATATTTTCTCACCAGCTTCAAATCCACCGATTCTGTAGTATGAAGCCTCGGTTTTGGATAATTTTAATGTAGCCAAAGCTGTGGAGGTAATGCCGGGATAATCCACTCTGTTTATAACAACGCCATGCTTTCTGATCTCAATTTCTGAGAAAAGATGCGGCACAAAATTGTCTACTAATCTTATATTTGAATTTGCCGGATAATCTGTTCCATCGAGCTTTACAACATCAAATTTGATGTATAGATCTGCTCTGTGGGGGTGTATAAAGCCGTCCCCTACATCAAGATCAACCTCGATTTCTGTGTTGGGTTGATTTAAATTTGCAAATGTCCTCCTGTTTGGGGGGAATGATTGTAGCTCATAACTCTCAATATTTTCCATTGTATGTATTTTTATTTAAATATTAATCTCTATGATAGCAGTTGTTGTGGCTCCAGCAAAATCAACTAATTCTTCTTTTTCATTAGTGACCATCAATTCAATGTAATCTTTTCTATTATGGCACACAGGAAAATATAGTGTTGGGGATGGATTGTAGATGATTGGCTCCATGAATTCGGAATTAGGTTTGAATGTTGCAATGATGCCGGTTTGTTTGTGAGTGCCTATGCCATTTGATTTGGTGATCATACCCTCAGCCACATTACAGTGAATATTCAGAGTCTCTATGGCTAAGAATTTAGGTATATTGATAGCAGTGTGTTTGATGCCTGCTTCAAGTTTTGTGTTGTTCTCAAATCCTAGCAGCTCTCCTATAGTACCCAGATACAATCTCTACTCTGTGAGTGACAGAATTTTGAGTTAATACTACACCTCTGGGTAATTGAGCATTTAGAGTGGATAGATTATACTGCCCTGGAGTGATGACAATTTTTTGATCCCCTACTGCAATTTTGTTGTTGTGGTGTGTAATATTAGGTATCAAGTACATGCCGTAAAATGCTCTGAGAGCTATTGTTTTGGGATACACTATGTCATCATGCAATTTGAGTTTCAATATAGAATTTTGGCTGGTGAGATGGAATACCCCCATGATGTTTCAGATACCACAGGACTTTTTGAAAATCTTCAATTGATGGTTTATTTATTTCAGACATATATCTCAGAACAGATAAACACAAATGTCCGCAATTAACATCTTTGAAGTTTTGAACACGGGCATTATTGTAATAAAGATTAGCTGATTTTAGATATTTTACTAAATTTTCAGGTGGAACACCTCCAAATGAATCAAACACAAATGCCTCATTGTTTAAATATTTAAGATAACAGATCCAGTGAGTGCCCTGATTTTTGTACTCATCCAAGTTAACAATGCCACACTCTTTGTTGAGTGGTTGTTCCGGTAAAGAATCAGACATGTACACACCCCTAAAATTTTTGATGCCCAGTGGCTTGATTAAAGCTTCAATATCTTGGTTTGTAAGCGGCTCTTGTTTTTTTAAACTTATTCATGGCTCTCTTAACACCTTTGCCTTTTTTCTCCATGGCCAGGTTATGGCGCCTCTGCTCATCTAATTCTGCCCTATTTTTCTTGGCATCTATTACTGTTTTTGCTATGGCAGCTGATCCCCCAGCCAAGCTCCCAACAGCCCCGAGAGCAGCTAAGATGGCAGGGATAGTAAATATGAATCCCCCCACATGTGATTTTTTTCTTGATTGCTGTAATTTTTTTAATTGGGGGGTACTAAGCAACAATTTCATACCATGCCCCTTTGCAAGACAAGAGCTTTTTTTCTTGCGCTGCTTTTTGGTCAAAAGACTGTCAATAGTTTTAAGAGATTTGAGACCTGCATAAGGTATTTGATACATAACACCCTTGGCCTTCATTGTAGGTTTATTATATACATATTCACAACCCCCACCCCAGTTTTTGTTTGGTGCTCATAGCTATGGTGGTTCCCAATGCTGCTATTCTTTCACTCAAAGAAGCATCTTTGCTTACAAATCTACCAAATGCAGCCTCTTCTAATTTTTTGTCTGCAACATGTCTCTTGTCAAGATCAGAATCTGTGTTGTATGCTATGTCATGGTCTCTACAAGCAGCATCTAGGGGATTTACACCAGGATCACCTCTGTTTAATCTATGATCCAATTTTGTGCCTGGACCACAATACTGATAGCCTGGAATGTGTAGTTCAAATGGCAGCTTGTTTATAATGTCATTAACCAGGCCCCGACCCTCAGAAATATTCCAAAATTTAGGTGGTAGAGTATTGATAATTTTTATAAGATATCCAATGCCCTTAGTGTCATTCACTATAAAATTAGACAATTTTGTGCTTATCATGTCCATAATTCCAACCTTTTCATTGTAAAAATTGTGGTTCCCAGCATTTTCCTCCCCAGCTATCACCAATAACCTATCTACAAGTTTCCTGACATCATCAACCCAGACAAATTCTTTAGGCAGGGTGTTGTATTGTTTGATTCCACTGCCTGTCTTGATCTGTGACCATATGGGCTTGATTAAATTATTGTATTTTGCTCCACTGCTAGACTTGACTCTTTTTTGTGTGGGATCATTGTTCTGGTACAGAGCATCTGATTTTATTAATATTTCTTTGTAGTGCTCATAATCTTGATCTGTATAGCTGCCAGGCCTTTTCCGAGTCATCAGTTCCCACAATCCAGGTGTTCCGGGATACTTAACAAAAGCACCCTTTTCTCCGAGACGAGATTCTGAATAAACAATCAGATCATCTCCCATAAAAGTTACTCTGAAATTGCCAATTCTATGTATGATGCTACCATCAAGCTCTGTGTCAGCATATAAGCCAAAAACCTCATCTTTATTGTCTTTAGGTGTGCTTAAATATTTTTGAGCAAGAAGACCCAATTCAATAGGATCCTGTGTAGCTTCAATTCTTCTAGGAGCAACAGGACTAGGTGTATGAATACTGGAAAGTGGGGTAAATGGATAATCTAATATGTTCCTTGCAGCTACAGGTACAAGCTCTGTGATCAAATTTTGATTTTGCTCTGTAACAGTTTTGATATTCTTACCTAAATTATTAATAGCATCAATGACAGGCTGTTCTGTTTGTTTGTGTTTTTCATAAATTCCACGGTTCTCTGATTTCCATCCCTTAAATCTTTTTACAAGATAATCTCTTAACTTAAGATCATCAATGATTGGCCTTTTCATGGTTGTTTATATACGTCTCTACGTCTAGAAAATCGTTGATTTTATTTCTGTATTTGCCACTATTGGGTTTTCTTGTCATATCAATTGTGACAAACCCATAACTGTCCTGGTTCCAGCACCTGCTGCAAAACTTGGAAAAATTATTGTAGCTCAAGTCCCCACCTACATATTCATCATGTATGTGTTTGAGGTTGGTATGATCTTGATGAAACACACATATAAAATTGCTGTTGTCTCGGATCAGTTGCTTCGGTATTTTAGAAAAAGTCTGTGCCAGGTAGAAGCAATCAATGTTTTTGTGGCGGCCCTGTGTAAAGAAATTTCTAACCTTGTTTTGATTATCCAGTATAATGTCATCAAACACAACAACAGAATTATCGAGACATTCATGGAGTGGCTTAACATCTGGTTCAAAAGTGGCTATATCCAATCCATCATATAGCTTCATCAGCTGCTGATATTTTAATTGTTCCAAGCTCTTAGAGAAGACATACAAGTGCCTGTTTTTCCAGTCTAACCAGTTGGGTGCCAATAAAAAATTATCAACCATTAGTGTAGTTTTACCACAAGCAGATGGCCCAACAATAAGACACCTAATATTATCAGGCAGCAAGTTGCCATTTCTCTTATTCTGTTGTTCAGGTTCTGGCAGCCTCTTTATAACATCCCAGGTGCTCATATTATCACTTTGTCTGCATCGATCCAGCTGTTTTCCGGATGACCCAGCCATTTGACAAGTAACTTGTTGCCTTTTCTGCGGATGATTTTTTCTATGAGATATGTGTCAGGCTGTTTAGTTTTGCTGAGTTCTTCTTCATAGAACCGGCCTTTGAGAATTTCTCCTCGATGATCTTTTATTATATATGTGTTAAGGGTCCCGGGTTTAACTTGAACCACTGTAAATAATTCAGTGCTCCAGTTTCTCGTAAAGCCTCTTTTGAATAAGTGCTTATATTTGCTGATTCTTACTTGATCGCCCACCCTGTATTTGGCCTTTCTTGTTGTTGGCTGGTATCTAGGATAATAAACAGTCCTGATCAATTTTTGCTCATCAGATGAAGTTACTTCAGAGGGTTTCATGTTGATTGTGGAATGGACCGAGTTGTTATATTTATGTAGAAGTTCTGGAAGAATATTAATCCATTTACCTTGAAGTGTAAATTGTTTATACATAAGATTTTTTAGGGTTTTGTTGAATCTCTCTACAATTGAGGCCTTGAGATCACTGTAACTCGAATAATGTTGTATTGACTGGCTTTTAATAAATTGTTGAAACACTGAATTATAAAATTCTTTGCCATTATCTGTTTGCAAATAGCGCGGTGATCTTCCACTCTGATTGATGATTGTCCTGATGGCTTCTGTAACACATGTTCCAGTCTTGGATTTGAGTGGCACAGCCCAGGCAAATTTTGAAAATGTGTCTATTACAGTGAGTAGATACTTGTAGCCCTTGTTGATTTTGTCTAAGTTTTTCAGCTGTCCACTTGACAACTCAATCAAGTCGCTCTGCCATAAATCATCTATGCCCTTTGTGACTACTGGGAGTCTCTTAAAATTATGTCGGGCTTGTCTGTGTAATTCATCAACAATAATTTGTCTAGACATAATATGTAAACAAGAATATTGCAACTATGGGGTGTTCAGCAGCTGATACTACAGGATTTTCTAAATATAATTTGTCCCCTATTTGTATTTTAAATTCCAAAGTGCCATCATCTTCAGTATAGACTGTTTCTAATGTATCGGGGTCTGTAAAATCCTCCAATTCTACACTGGTGATTTTCGGTTTGTTGTCAGCATTTGTTATTGATAAGGTGGGGTAGTGGTGTGCCTGTGGTTGAAGCCAATATTTGATCTTGATTGGTCTCAATGTGCCCCCAACAAAAAACTGGTAATAAAATTGTGCAGGGGACAGCATATATATTTTGCCACCTGGTGTAAATGGAGAATCATATTCTTTGTTGGGGATGCTGTACAATTCAAGAATTACTGTATGTTTTGGATTCTCGATTATGCCTGTTATTTCCTTTTCTGCTGTAAGCAATCTGCTTGTTACAGATTCAAGGTGCTCATTGATAGTTCTAACAACATCATCATGGCCTGGCTTGATTTTTATGTCCACAACAAGTTTCTTGTATTGTTGCACAATCTCTTGAAGCTGGGTGGCAAAAACAGACAGAGCATTTGCTTGATTGGATTCCATGGTCCCTAGCTGTTGCTTGATATTAGCTACAATTTGTTGCAAATTTTCAACAACTGCCAATTTTGAATTTTGAGCAGTAAGATCATGGACCTGTCTTCTGATATCCTCAAACAGGGCATGCAGTTCATTAATATGTTGATTGGTTGGTAGAGTGGCCACTGTCTGAGTGAGTTGTTTGATCTCTGCCTGGATATTCTTGATATCTTCTGATTTCAATATGCGATTCACTGCCCTCTTAATATTTTTAAGTTCCTGTGATGTGGGAAGATTTGATACTGTATTTTGCAAAAATTCAAGTGCCAATTTCACAATGTTTAATTCAGAAGCATCAGCCACATTTTGCATAGCATTTTGGAGCAGGGCTATATCTGCCTGAGAGGGTGTTGATTGTTGTAAAATTTCAAGTTTTGTTTGGATATCATCAATCAAGTGATGAAAATGAGATAGCTCAGATTCAGTGTTGAGGTTTTCAAGCTTTGTGATTTGTTGCTGGACACTGACAAGGGTATCTACAATTCCAGGCAATCGGGATTCTAGTACATTTGCCAAATCACTTTGCACTGCTGCTATTGTACCTTCAAGATGAGTTATGGAACTTTGAATTTTTCCAAAATCTCCATATGTTTCAAGTTGCAGCTTGATATTTGCTACACTCCGAGTTATTGCATTCAAAGCATCAGAAGATGGCAAGTTGTTCATAAAATTTTCAAGTGTCTCAATTTTTTCTTTAACCTCGGCTATGGCATTGTGCAAGGGGTCCAGATTAGGTATTTGGAGTGACTGAATCTGTTCCTTTAGAGTGGAAATCACTAGATCAAAATCTTCTTGTGATTTTATGCTTTTGACAATTGTTTGGAGCTGTGTCTGGACATTATTTATCTGCTCTTCCAATTGTTGTTTCAATTGCTCAGAGTTGTTAGCCTGGGTCTTAAATTTGGCTTGAAGAGCTGCTACAGCTTCTTCCAAACTTTGAAAATTATCTAATGTGGCCAAATCAGTATATTTCTGAAGCAACAATTTGAGTTCAGAATCAATTTTAAGAAGAGGGTCCATGCATTGTGATTTCAAATTTGTAATTTCTAATTGAAGACTGGCATTGAGTGTAGTTTGTAAAGCTTGTAAATCACTTCTCAATTTCTTGACTCTGACATCAAGCATCAGAATCTCATCACTGTGATCTTCATGTCTTGTATGGCCAAATATATCATTAGGCATTTTTGTTTTAGTGGTTATTTATTATAGAGTATCTGATTCTTAATTCTATAAAAAAGGGTATAAGCTTGTCATATGATCCAGGGACCTCAATATATAAGCAGTCACCAGCAGAAACAGTATATACAGTGCCAGAAACCATGTTTGAGTGCTTAATTCTATAAATATTTCTCCCTACTGAAATTTTAACATCACCTTCAGGGGTTGTAATAAATTGCAATTGACCACCTACAGGTAATTGGTAATGATTTAAATTATTGTTAAATATGTACAATATTTTACCTGTTTCATCATCATTATCTGTAAATATGCTGTTTAGATGAATAATTAACAAGCCACTCAGTTTAGACAGCATATCAGAAGAGGGTTGTGGTGTTGGCAGATCCATAATAGCCTGTTTTTTGAACCCAAATAAGTTCATAGGCATGTTTATTTATTTCAAATCATGCTCTGTAATTGGGCATTGATTTCCATTTTTCAAATCACAATGCCCCCATGGTAGAGTATGTATGCCACATGATAAAATGTATCTCTTATCATCATGTGGGTCCAGGGCCACTTTTCTTACAACATTTGAAGTCAGCAAGTGATCCTCACTCTGAATTCTGGATTCTGATGTTTTGATTAAATTCTGAGATTTGATGCAATTTTTATAATCTTCAAATACAAGCTCTTTTTCCACAGCTACTTTGCCAATGCCCTTGGCCTTTTTGACAACAGCACTACATGTTTTAAAACTATACACCTTGGCACTTAACCCAGCAAATTCCACAATAGCATCACCACATGTTTCATCTTTTAACTTGCCAGGCACCTTTTTGTTGTGGGGTTGAATTATTGTATGTTCACTGGTATCAAAATATTGAAACAATTCAGGCTGTGACATATCTTGATAAACATCTTCTGTTTTAATATCAAGAATAAAACTATCCGTGTCCATGTACATCAATTTTATATTATCACCATAAAAAGGTTTCAACACATCATAATACAATGTTAACATATGTAATTTGGCCAATTCCAATATTACAGCCCCTACATAAATAGGTTTATCAAACTTAATCTTTGTTTTCTTCATGTTGAAAAGTGCCATGTGCTCATCATAAATTCTTCTATAATTGAAATTAGGCTTTGCAACCAATTTTTTGCTCAGGCTGGGGTCAGTAATTATTTTAACATCGGTATGTTTTCTGACATTTTCAATTGTTTTGCCATACACAGAATTAACCATCAATTTAAACAAGCCCTTATCAAATTGGCTCTTTGCAGATGTTCGAAGCTCCGTATTTGTATCAATGTATGGTTTCAACCATCTTGAGTGCCTGAACCTCAAAACTTTTCCAACTTTGGTCACTTGGACACCATGTTTCATCAGGAACTGGAGGTTTTTGTAATATATGACATAACCCTGTTTCGGCTCCAGAGTCATCATTAGCTTCTTCTGTTTAGAGCCAGGAGAGCACTGAACCTCGGAAATTGGGGGCAGATCAGAAAATTTATTGTGCAAATCATCAGGAATTATCAGATCAGCCTCTAGGAAGAGGCCATAGTCACTGTCATCAAAATCCTTAAGATCTTCAATATTGAAATTTTCAACCCACTCAAGCCCTGCATATGGCAGTTTATCCATCATGGCATGACCATAGAGGCTGTTTGCATCTACATACAATATATAATTTGATGGCCGTGCTGGATCATAATCAGGCATATATTTGTTATTTGCTCTAGCATATCTCTGGGAACATTGCACCATGCCTCCTCTTATACATTTCTCCATAAACAGATACTTATCTTGATCTGGGATCAGATCCAATTGCATGTTAGTGTTCAAAAAGGTTGCGGCCCATGCTAGGCCCGGGGCACTGTAAAAATACATTGGGTCCAGTCTATAATTTCGCATGGAAGATTTTCTGAATGCCTGCAATATATCAGCTAAGAGGGTGACATCAAGTTTTAAATATGCCATGTGATAATCACCAAATGTCTGGCAATTTAAATTGTTCCACATCAATTGGGCATGGTGATAATCTTCATCAGTGATTCCAGATCCTCTGATTCTACTGTAAAACTCTTCTTGTGGTGGCAGGGAACACTCATCAAATTTAGAAAAATCTGTAACATAGTCATATGGATATACACCCTTCCGCCTAATTAATTTCAGGTCCAGATTTGGAAACGAGGCACGTGTGATTTTGAATTGATCATCAGATAATTGATTTGCCAGTGTAGCCAGGCTAGCCGACAGAAATCTGTAGGAATCAAGAAATCTTATGTGAATAGGAACACCATCAACTTTAATTATCTTGCTAATAGATATATATTTCTCATCATTTTCAGCTAAAATATTTAAATTCTCCTTGTCAAACCCCTCGTACCTGATCAAATGATGAAAATCATAATTGGATGCTCCATGGCAAAATATGGGGATAAATCTTGGTCTCTTGATCTTAATATTGCAGCTTTTACACAGGGCCATTAAGAATTTACCATCTGTATGAGAATGGTGATGAACCTTGATATTTGTATCTGAAAATTCACCATCACATACCGGGCATTTTTCTGCATTGTTGAAATCTTCAATCTGTTTCTCTGTTAAAGGCAACATAGGCTTTGATATTAATAAGATGTTAGATGCTATGTCACGGCACACATTTTCTATTATATGTGCAAATATTTTGATGGCATTTGGTCCCACGTATGAATATTCTTTAATAACAACACCATCCTGTACAACTACACAACAAAAGCTGGAAGGTTCATTGCAGATTCTTCGGGATCTGGATTGCAGAATGCAAGAGGTTTGAGGTTCGATTCAAAATCACAGACAATATATACTGGGTGTTCCAACAAGGCTTCAAACTTTTTGAATTTGCAATTTTCACTTGGATTAGGCATCACCATATGAACAGGTTTATGGTTCCCACAGTATTTCAGATGCTCAATTAACTTGTTTTTTGCAATTTCTGCACTCTCTTCACAAACATCATTCACCATTTTTCTACCATCAAATACAGTTAAACATCTTCTGCACAACTTAAATATTATATTAAATTTGTCTAGTTGTGTTCTCACTAAAGCTTGAAGATTATGTATCAGAGTATAATGATGTGTGCCATCCCCTTCAATTAAGAGCAGATCAATCGGAACAGCAGATTCATCATCAAGTGTACTGATTCTGAGAGGTGCTATCGGGCAATTGCCAGTAGAACAAATAAATACATTAATAGATAATTGTTTGCCATTGATATGCCTGGCCCTTTTTTCAAATTTATCAATATTCTGTACAGACATTGGATATTCCAAACCCTCCATTGCATCGTCAAAAAGATGTTCATGTTGTTTATAATAACTTATTCTCTCAGGATTCCTTGAAACTGGATACAAAGCAGCTAATATACACCACAAAAAGCATTTCGCGTCATTATTTTTTATATTAACCACGGCTCTTTTGTTTTTGATATTAGCAGGTAATGGCAGATATGTAGAACCTCGCAATGGGCTGAATTCAGAAATATTAACATATAACTTGTGCGGAGAGCCACATAGGCTCCATCCTGACTCTTTTGCCGCAAATTCAGAGTGTTTCATATTCAATTGATCCATCAATCTGCTTATTATTCTGTCCGAATTTGTATTTGAATAAACCGGTACAGTTTCTGTTATGTGGGGCTGTGTAAATTTTGTGCCGTTTGGTTTCTTATATTGAGTATACAATTTGAGGGACAGCTTATAAGAGCCATTTTGTGCATTTAGAATTGCCTGTATATCAGGTTTTTTACTGTTCAAAAAATTCTCAATACCACATCTTGGCTCTGATACAAACCGATAATCCCTAAGTTGGGCATTAAAACTGCTATGGATAGGTTCATAGCGTGGCTGCTTTGCAGGTCCAGCATTAACAGGTGCTTCATGCTTCCTTTTCAGACCAGATGTGGATGGTTGTGAGGGCAATGCTGATGACTGTACATAAGAATTACACTTATGCCATTTGTAATATGCCTTGCTTAATATTTTATGGCATCTTGGACACATTTTTGTGGCTTTTCTGCATTTCTTAGAGTTACAAATACGGCAATGCCTAGCCCAATGAGAACTAGATATATTTTTATTACACTGATTGCAATATTTTTGTTTTGGCATTTTTTCTTGTTGTTTATTATATAAGATTTTCTGGGCTTCAATTCAAAACTTTATACTTAATAAAAAATATCAGTTGGGTTCAGCAGTTAGTGGCTGAGCTGGTGCTTTTATACCCAAACAACAGCAGTAACTAGGTTTTGGTGATAGTTTTGCTGATGTACAACACACTTCACCAGGTTTAAAACCTCATCTCTATATCAACTAAATACAATTCAAAATTGGATTTTGAACTGTGCAATAAATATTCTGTAAGTCTCACTTGTGTTTATATTAACAGAACAATACAAAACCAGAATTGTATTCAGGATTGTATGTTTTCATACAAAAAAGCCATATTTTTGACAAGTTTATAAACAACAATCACACAGATATAGCTTTTACACACATGGCCGAATCTGTCTGAGCAGAGGAGGGAGGGGGGTTTCAGATTTGGGGGCTATCAACTAGCAGTAATTATTCTCAAAATCTCACTTGTGGACATATTATTTTGCCACATGTATTTCAATCTTAAATATTTTATCAGGACTCGAACCCCGAGCCTTTTGTTTACAAGACAACAATATTATCATTTTGCCATCAGGGGAGGCTTCATATTTTATGAGGACTTAAACCCAAACCTCCACACCTGAAAAATTAGGGTATAAGCCCCTCTTGCCATTGTCTTAAGTATGGGTAAATCTATCTGTTGAGCCCTCGCCTTTTCTACACTAGAAATTCAGAATTTCTTAAAAATCAGAGCATATCACACCTGAAGAATTGGGGTACAGGCCCCATCTTGGCATTGTTTTAAGTGTAAGCAAATCTGATTGTTCAATCAAATAGCCTCGCCTTTTCTACACTTGTAAGTGGCACTGTCCCTACCACAAATACCACTACTAAAACAAAGCAGTCATGAAGTATGTAGGATCAAGCTAGATAAGCACACTCCCAGCCCCCCTCTTAAACACACACACACACACAATGGAATTATAAATACACCACTGAAAGATCTTATCCTGCACAGACATGTATTTTATATATTCATATACTTAATACAGTACTGAAGATGATACAAGCCGTGCATTCAGAATAAATATTGAACATGAATTTTAAAGTTAACTGAAAAACAAAAGAAATGTGCAAATTTCCAGCTGATGACAAAGAAACCAACAGTATTTTTTCCAATTTAGAGAGATTTCACACCAAAGTGATAATGTGACATACGTCACTTGGAGATGAACCAGTGAACTGCAACGTTTCACCCATTTCACCCATTTCACACATTGACAAAATCCCTGCTACTCATTATCAGCTTCTAAATAATGTCACACATGTTTCTAGCCAGTCTAAAAGAAAGTGATAATCATTCTTTCAAGCTTCACACTTTCAGGTCGATCATTGGTGCATGATGTTTCTCATACCATCCCTTCCATCAAGAAGTAAATTTAACTTGGCTTCGTATCGAACATAGGTGTCCCACTCATGATCATTTGCTGCAAGGGCTAGACCATCCAATGTGCCATGTCTAAATGTTAAGTGATTGGCTTATTGATACCTAATGTGTAGATTATACTTTCCTCAAACTTTTGATCTTACCAATTATTGACCAGGTTGGGAGATAATCACAGCACTTTAACAAATGTCATTACCTTTTTGAGAAGAGCTGGGCTCTTATACTGTCTCTGAGGAAGTTCGTAGTTTTGTGTATGTCCTTGGAAAGTCTTTATAACATTTAACTTTCAACCTTTCTCAAGGGGCTCTTCACACCCATTTTTTAACTCAGGTATGGGTTCGATACCTGGATGAGACCCATAGTGTTTCGGATCCCACTTCAAACTGTAGGTTCAACCCAATTAGTCTTTCTGTGCATAAAGTAGACATAAAAGAACAGTTCAAACTCAAGTCAGGATATTAGATAAGAGGATTCTTCCTCACATACCTTGAATGGCCCAATATGGTCATATATGCCTACAAGTCCCAAAATTCATTTCAAGCATCTTACTTCCAATTACATATATAAATCATATTGTTAGCATTAAACATATGGAATATAGAGTAAAAGACTAAGAAATCTTTAAAAACCCTACATCAATTAATTTCCACTGTATTGAATATTATCGTAATATTGTTAATGAAATTCCATGAGACAACCCATTGATAGTCATACTGATAGCTTTCGTGGTCGGACACTCACTATGGTGACATGCTATACTTCACCAAGAATGAATTTACATTTCTCTTAATTATTTAGTACTCATACTGTGAAACTGTAAAATATTATATTATATTGCTAATAACAAATGTAAGGGAAAATAAACAAACATATTGTTATTCAGGTATACATATATTTATTGAATCACTAGTAATTAATATATTTTGCATAAGGTATGATAATCTCATTGAGGTCCTACAGACTTTCACTGGAATAAAAGTTACTGAAATTATTAAAGCATCATTAACACACTCAACAAACATTTCCATAGTAGGTTCACATATGTACAGTCTCAAACAGAAAAATATGTGCATTTTATTTCCTTTAATCAAACTGTTCAAATATTTTACAGGACTGTTTAGCTAAAAATCATATCATCTTTTTTCATCCACCCTGCTTGGAATATTTAGTGGAACATTAAATACATTTGTTTCTAACATCCTTAATGTATTGTGTTGTTAGGTGTTATGTACTTCCAGAAAAGAGAAAATACCATTTCTTATGCATGAGCCATAACTGATGACAATGTTATTCCATAAGAAATGCAACATACTTACTTGGTTCTACATCTGGGTAAGTATCATGCACTAACTTATTTCTATTAGAATTCATAAACATTTTCTCGGAAAAATTGTCTCCACAAACTCTGTAACTTTTGTATGTTTTGTGCCTCAAGTCCTTTCGCCATATTTTCTCCAACCATATCTCAGCTCTACAAGAAAAATAAAAGATGAAAAATTATTTTAGAAACATATAACTATGCAAGACAAAGCATTCTGCATTTTATGTCACCCAAGAAAGATAAATTTCATGATGCAAGAGTTGTTTGTAAGCTAAGGTCAAAGCGTGTCATCACAAAGAAAAGTTACTGAAAATGAATATGCACTATCTGTATCTGTTGAATAAAGTAGTGTCAAATGTATAAGGGTCCATTCTATGATAGCTCCTTCAACAATTGCGCAAAATCTTATGAGCTTGTCACCATTCAATTGATTTATTTTTACTCAATTTTCACATTATTTCTCATCGTAACTAATTCTTATGGCACCATACAGTGTGTGGTAATGCAAATAAAAAAATTATCGATATTGCACTAAACTTCCTAACATATGAAGCTAAGTTTTACCACATTATTTTTTAGAAAGAGTCCCTGAAGCTTACTGCCTAACCTACGACTGGCTAACAATGCAATTTTTGGTCATTGAATGGAGCATGGAATCTACTCCCGGGAGTGCTTCCAAGAAAAATGTTATGACACAACATATTTCTGAAGAAATTTAAATATAGGTTTAATTAGATGATTCCATCAACAAAATATATTATTATTAATAATAGGAGTAACATCCATAATTCTGTAGTGTTGGACTAAAGCACATAGATTAAAATGCGATTTGAAACACAAAATCTTCCTTCCGTGGCACCAGTGAGAAAGGATTGTTCTTTACAGTAACACACGTGTAAATGTTGGTAAAATATTTTAGGTATTTTAAATATATATAAAAGGTTCAAATTTCGTGTGACAATGGTTGCTAAAATTCTACGATAAATAGTCTTCCTGCTTAGAGAATTTTATAAAAAAATCATAGAACGATAGGAACCTTTACCTTAGGTTTCATCGCTTTAATATTTACACGCTTTTTTCATCTCCTGTACATGTTGACAAAGTTTTATATGCTAGAAGAAATAAACTTAATGCGAAGGAGCGCGATAACTTGCAACTTTCTGCATTATAACATGCACAAATGAGCTTTTCTGAACTTCAAACAAACTTCAAATTATTCCCACTATTCTCGTTGGCTTCCTATCCTCCTATGTAACTTATAAATAACATTAAGTTACAAAATCAAACCTTTACCCTTTCATGGCCTTTTATTTAAATGAAGCAAAATACAGAATACGAAGACATGATAGGAATTATTCTCCGTGGAAATCATAGGTGGAAACTAACTTCATTTAAATGATTTTTACATAAAGAGCGAGCAGAGTTCATAAATAACTAACCTTTCAGGATTTGACGGAACACGAAAAAAAGACATCTCTGCATTCCTCTTCTGGCAGTTTTTACAATATAAATCTGCACAATAAGCCATTGTTTTTATTTTTTCTTCTTCTACATCCTTATTAAAATAGTTAGTGTACGTCCATCAAAGATCATATGCAACGATGTTACGTCATGTAGAAGCAGTGACTTTAAAAATACGATGTTTATTATACATATTTAAGAAGGGAAAGTCATTTAATAAAATACAAAATCACGTACAATTGATCATCATTGATTAATAGAGACCTAAATTAAATTTTCAATGAGAAAATTAGGGTTTAGCATCGATGGTGGTGCCGACTGGTAGCTGGTTAGTTCATGCCTGAACCTCAAGATGGTCTTGTCTGGTTCCCCTCGAACATCCGGTTACGCTGGCGGTTTTATGGACGTTCACATGAAACGGCGAATTGGAGATTCTCCTACAAGTAAAAAGGGTGCCACCTGTGCAGAATATGGTTGCACAGTTCGGTAAGGAACAAATTTATTGAGTCAAGTGTTACATCATAGGTTTTCGAATGACATAGAGAGAATAAATACATAAGAACTTGGATGTCTGAATGTACCTGAACAAATAACTCTACAACATACCTTTAAATATTAATTGATGAAATCTATGAATACCTTCTCGTCACAAAACAATTATATGTGGTTTAGTTTTAATTAAATCACCATTTTTATTCTGAATCAATCGGTACAACGAATTATTATATTTCGTTTGTAGCCTACTTCCGTGCGATCAAGGGTATGGGATTACGTGAGGTTGTAGAAAAGATAGACGTGTAATTAGACTATAATTAGTTCTTCCATTTACCGTCGGGTTTGAAAATGTGCAATGCAAGTCGAACTATCGTTGAACACTTTAAAGGTATCACATCACATTTATAGTAATTTTTAAAGAAGAAATGTTTTTTTTAATACTCGGCACTGCAGTTGCTCATCCAAAGGATTCAACAAGTTCACTCCTTCATGGTAAAACTTGAAGAAATACTTTTCCTGACTATTGTCAGTCTGTGTGGCGCTATCGTCGCACAACTGATGAAAACAAGTGCTCATTTCTTACTTCGTATACTTGTGAACTGTACTGCAAACAACGAGGACTGACCTAAAGCGGAAGTTCCGAGGTGACCAATGTTCATGTTTACATTTTTAACACGGTTTACTGATTTTCTACGAACTTACTAATAAGAATAATATCATAATAAATTTAAAAACTGATCCATGTGTCATTATTTATTTCACAATCCCAGTTCGATAAATAATTATATTTACAAGGTTCGCCCATAAAAGAACAGAACTTTTATTTTAGGAAAGAAAACAAGTAATTACCTTCAAATGACTTTATTACCTTCAAAATAATCACCAGAGGAGGCAATACATTTTGACCAACGTTTGTACAGGTATTGGAAACACTGTGGATAGTCATTGCCAGTAAGTGTTCGCAAAATACGCGTAACATTTCATTTAATGTCCGCAACGTCGTCAAATCTTCGCCCTTTCAAAGCCGTTTTAAGATTGGGAAAAAGGAAAAAATAAGCAGGCGATAAGTCCGGAGAATATGGAGGGCAATTGATCACTGTCACTGAATGCTTGGCAAAGTATTGTTGTACAGACAATGCGGTATGAGGCCGAGCATTAGCGCGTAACAGAAACCATTGGCCAAAATCACAGAGGTCCTTCCTAACCCGCTTCATCCTGTTTCTGAGTCGACCAAGCACTTCCTTGTAATACCACTGATTGATTATATGATTTTCAGGGACAAATTCATGATGGATCAGTCCTTGGGAACTTTCTCCACATTGTCGTCATTTCTTGGCGTTGAAGGGCGTCCTGATCTTGGTTCATCCTCGACACTTTTACGTCCACCTTTGAAACGATTGTACCAGTTATACACCTGGGTTATTGATAATGCTGCATCATCATACACTGCCCGTATCGTCTGTAACGTTTCCGTAAACGATTTACTTAATTTGTAACGTTGTTCCATTTTGGTGCGCGTATTTTGTACGCCGCCTGCACACGACCTGCATCTGACGCACGCTTGCCCCGATACCGACTGCCTGTAACATGTTGAAACATCGTCACCGGCCATCCCGGACATCACCGGCTGTAACCGGAAACCCTATCCTAAGGATTTTCCAACTCCCGAGAGCACTATAAATGGGGTTAACAACCGGCCTCAGGGGGAGAAGCCAACGAGGATGCCAAGGATCAAGATCGGATCGCGAAGAGCGCGACAGTGCCGGACGGGGAGAATCCTCTACAGGGCCGCCCAGAAGCCGTCGGTCCCAAGCCTGGGCCTGTCCAGAGGTGAGACGCCTCTGGCCAACAAGCGGAACCAGCGTCCAGGCGATCCGGAGATAAGTATCTGCCCCATTATGGTGCTAATCCTTCTCCCCTAACTTCTCCCGCTTAATAATATATTGGAGTGCTTTCCAAACAATAAACTCAGTCACTTAAATATTCAATTAGTGTTTCTTTAATTTAACTGCTCTACCTCTGACTCGTCGCCCGTTGGTCAACGGGTCCTATCCTCTAATACAAAGGATGAAATTCGGTACGAATAAGGTTTTAACGCCCCCAATTGTGACAGAACCTGGGACAGAACCTTAGCTCGTAACGACATACACTGACGGGAAGTTTAGATATAGATTTTTGCAGTGTTGCCAGAATACGGTACCTTTTATTTGGTTTGGTTTTTTTTTTGACAGTTCAGTTTCTTAATGGGCGGACCTTGTAGATAATTAATGTTCCACCAAATTGTTATCATATTGATATTTCAACAAAGTATTTTTAGTTCTCGGAAATAGGTATAGGACAAGGACACTTACGCAGTTAAACAATGCTTCTGTCAACTGGGACAAAGACAACCTCTTTTTTATTACAGTTATACTTCCCATCCCAGGCACGTATATAGAACCATTTTTCTGGATGGGTCCGAGTCAAGTATTTTATATGTAATAATATTGATAATAATAAAGTTTAATTAATAAGTTGATAATATCAATGTATCTAATAAACCAATTAAGTTTTATATAAGAGTTTGTAAACCAAGTTACTACTGTATTTTTGGATTTCTTCTTGATATAGCCAGTGCTCTCCGTTCTCCTTTCTCAACCCAGAGCTCAACATCTTCCACCTACCACAATTCACTGCTACATTCTGATCAAAGACGATCAATTCGTTTTCTCATTCCTTTCTTTTGTCTCTCTCGAATGAAAGTAAAGCCAAAACATTGCAAATTTTGGATCGTCAGAAGTTCATAAGGTGAGGTAACCGACACATCAGCAACAGACGCTGGCAATGGAAGCTTACGTTCGCGTGGAAACAAAGGCACGTATTTTGCCTTCGGTAACCGGTAAAGGCACATAATGGTTCTGACCCCACTTCTAAACTGTAGGTTTAGTCTCGATTAGCCCTACTGTGCATAACGTGGACTTGAAACATCAAATCAATCAATCAATCAATCAATCAAAACCTACCTATTTTTCGATGGATGGACTCAATCAATAACATGAGGGTCATAGTATTCCAATGCTTCTTCCTCTATTCTCACACATAATCATAATATACCATGCGTTTTTCTTAACTAACTATGTACATGGAAAAAGAAATACTAAGGCAGAGAAAAATGCCCATTTCAAGGAGTCCACAGAGTCCTCAAATAATTTATGAAATTTCCATCTCACAAATAATATTTTGTTAGAAAATGAAATCGTGTTGAAAGTTATACATTGGCCTCCTTATGGACAGGTTCGGGCCCCCTGGCCCGTCCGGTTTCTGTATGGGTCCCTGGTTCTTTGAGAGTGTCCCTTCATTAGCATCAATAAATCTCATCGTTGCGATTATCCAAAAGTGGCAGAAAAGCTACGTAAAGTAACCTTGTTCGATCAGTCAATCAATCATTCATTACATTTTTTTTACACACTGAGTTAACACGCTGTCCACGCTCCTAGAATATCTTAAGCATTTAACAACCATCAAGTACACCTGGTCTTATTCTAACCTGGTTACATTCACAGATATACATACTTTGGCCGTTCGAGCAATTTGCGCCGCAAACAAACACAAATTTATACTCAGCGAAAAGTCATTAGAGATCATTACGTCATTTGACTGAAAAACTGCTACGTTGTGGTGTGAAATATCAGTTCGCAATAATCCCTCTGTTATCATCGAAGGCTTCTGGAGATTGCTGATATCAGATTTCCAGTTTTACGTTCCTGTTTAATCGCTTCTCCGCACCAGTGGAATTTTATGTGGAGAGTCGTCAGAGCTCGTTTCCAAGGCGACTAATGATATTGGCTTGGAGAGCGTGGAAAAACTTTTGCTATCAGTATTGGTCGGATTGCAGATAGAGTAACGAAGCTAATGAATTTACAACTCTTTGCGGAAATGAAGCACGATATTTGGCATTGGAATACTGTCATCAACAAACCATATCTTTTTATTTCGAAATAACTAAATTCTATCTAATGGAGCTGTGGATATTTTTAAGCACCATCGTTTTCGTTATCGATAACATTACCGTTAATTGCAGACAAGTGAGTGGAGAATTCATTTTCGAGTGCTGTTAGATAATGAGTAAATAGCGCTCCACTAAAATAGAATCTGGCAAATAAGTACCTTTTATTTTTAGTGGGATATATTTCCATAATTATCATGTTCTGACATGTGTACCAGTTGTGTAGCTAAAATCATTCTCACTGTAGCATAAGTAAAATAACTGCATTTTAGAGTTTCAAAGGACAATGAAATTTACAAGTGTATTCAATGTAATATATATTTGATTTGACTGATTGATTTTTAAGTATGGGCACATAGGTTATGGGTCCGTCGTGCCATAAAAGGGATAAACCCTTTAACTAATAAAAATGAGAGTTCTGTAACAAGAAAATATGTCTGTTAAAACTTCCACTACGTGAAGTGAGGGTAACTTTTGGGTGCGTTATCAGAAGCTCACCCTTTCTTTACACCCCATATTTCAGTTCAATTGTAATCATTTGGAGTGTCTCAATAATTAAGTTTCGCCGACTTCAGTTGTAGAGTGGTACGTGGCTTACGTGCCTCCCCCAAAAGCTATGCCTAAGTATTATGAAAAGGGACGACATTGTTAAATCCTAACGAAGAACATAAAGTTCAAGTAACATATAGTAAAATCCTTCACAAATTTCCATTTCAAACTACCAAAGGATATAAAGCGAAAGTCTATCACAAGTATAATTACTTGATCTATTCAACATTAAAACGTACCGCTACTGAAAATGGAATGTTAGACATTTAGATTACAGCTTGATAATGTTAATATACGAATACCCTTAACCCTAGCTTACCCGTGCCGTACGAGAAACTTACTTACTTACTCACAGGCCCACACATTTCTTTTCCCACCAAAATTGAAGAAACAATTTCGATATTTAATCACTGCTTCCTTTGTTTGTTATACACGTGCAGTTATTTATTAATTATAATAATTACAAAAATTACCATCATTATTAAAAAATAATAATAATTATTGCATGAGTGTCACACACGTATCTTACCATTCGCTAAAACTCACAAAAATGGAATATTTTTTATTAATGCTTTTTTGTTTATAGAGAGACAGTTGTTTATTAATGATAATAATAATTGCAAAAATTACCATCATTACCAACCAATTGTACACTGTCACTGGCATGAGTGTCTGGAATTACAGACATTCAAAGATGGCGCCTGAAAAGCCCACCAAGTGCATTTTGCCTCCTATTTACATTACATTTAGGTTTTTATGAAAAGAAGTAATTCAGAAATATTGGGAACACAATAATTTATTTTAATTTTTTATAAGAATTATCAGAGTAAAAAAATCGAGAAAAAATGGAGTTGGTGGGCCTTAGCCCCCTCGCCCTCCATAAGCTAGGGTGAAAGCAGTGGACCAATTCTAGTTTTCAGCTGGTACCTTCCCATTCACATTCCCTGCAGAACGGATTAAGAGACCGTATAAAATAATCGAGGTTCGTAACTCCTTGTAATTTTCAGAACGCTAGCTTTTATCTTTTTTGTTTACATAAAAAGTCTAACGGGACTTCAACACCATTGACATGCAAGAAAATTCGATCAATTGAAATATCAATAATAATATTTAACTTTTTGCCTTTGTAAGGTAGATATGTTTTGTACTTCGCTGTAACATGTATCTCATAGTTCACCTTTAACTTCAGTTGCTAAAAGCGGATACTCTTGCATCTTTATATCTATTGTACTGGTTACATACATGATTGTGCAAAATATTGTGTGCCTTGTTGAATTTAATTAATATTTTATTGTTTAAAAACATTCATCTGACACTTCATAAACAAATTGCAATACCTTAAAGAATTAATAAATTCTTCGATTATTGAGTCATTAATGCTTCATATTATATTTTTTAATGTTCTTTACATATGGAACGTTTGTTCCGTAATGACAAGTTGTACGAAACCCCTGGCGCCACATACTGATGGATCGACGGGGCCATTATTGCCGAAACGTGGCAGGAACCTAAAAAACCTAATTTTCTTTCACACACATCCGGTTTCATTTTCAACTGATGTCCATTCTGCCAGTCACAGAATGGTTTAGTATCATTGAATATTTAATAGCCAAATGAACTAAATAGCAGAAGAGATTTTTTTTTCAAAATTTTAGATTGGGACAGAAGTACGTACAACAAACAACTTACGAGTATTTTCTTTTTAAACACACACTGTAATATCAACATAAGGAAATAAGTAGAATATAGTTTAAGATATTTTATCAATCGGAATTTGTTTTACTACATCTTTACTTGTTATTAACATGAATACATAAGGTGTTGTCTTAGATTACCGACTAATTCTCAGTGTGTAGAGAACATCAAGACGAACATTTTTTTAGTAATGGTTTGCTCGTTGAGGATACGTTTCGAGAGGTGCAACCACGAATTTTTGTCTGGGGGACAAGTACCAGGAGGATAAACGTGCCAATAATAATAATAATAATAATAATAATAATAATAATAATAATAATAATAATAATAATGACATTCTTATTAATATTATTATTGACATTTTGTCCTCGTAATTTTTCAATTTGTTCAATATCACATTAGCTAATAATGGAAAACAAGCCACAAACTATATTATTGAAAGACAAAAATGACGAACTTAATGCTTTTTGTAACATGTTAACACTAAATTGCGCACGTACTTAATGTCAATTTAATACATATATATATTATTTAAATACAAAATTCATCCACCTCATAAAAAACCAACAGCAATAATGACATAAATTGTCTCTCACGTGTGTGTGCTCCCTTCCCTCAAAACAATTGTTCATACATTTAAAACAGATCTGTTTAGCAGAAACATTTATAATGCATTACAGAAAAGAGTCACATTACCAGCAAAGCGAGCAAGAAAAGCTTTAGTTCCAATCTTTGAAAACTGAAAACAATATTGATTTAATAGCGGGCAAATAATTTCACAGAGCGCCATGGTATTCTTTCATTTACAACTTTTTCCATTTGGATCGCTCGGTACCAGATCCGACTCCAGCCGCCCTCTAGCTACGATTCTGAACTTGATGAAACTGTACGAAAACCAGGCATTGCGAGCGAAGCGGGCAAGAACATTTTACGAAACGTACTTTTATTTGCATAGAATTTTGAAATCTATGGGGACAATTGCCCCTCTGTGCCCCCTTCAGGTGCTCTTGGACGCCTGGAAGAAAAATGCAAGAAATACATGAAAACTAATTCCATCTTCAGTATCATTTTGTTCTGCTACTCTTAGGTTCTGCTAGCCTTGATTCCTTTAATTCAATGTTTGCCCCCTTGCCCCCCTCTAGAATTCGTTCCCGTCCAAGGTTATAGAAGAGCAATGCCCCTCTGCTCCCCTGTGGTTACCCTACTGTTCCTTTCGATAATAAATGCCATCCAAAAAATTAAATTTCTGTCCTGAATGTATACAATCCCATGGATAGCTTCGTCGTTGCCACTGGAATTGTATTTTTACTCTCGGATAAGGTTCTAATGGCGATAATACGTATCGTATGAATGGTATGAAAGCAATATCATGCCAACAACGACCCTGTCCTTGTCACTTATCTTAGCATTGATTGATTTGATTGATTTAGTTTATTTTACTTGGCGTTTTGTGCCTCTTGGCTAATTTTCGAAGATGGCGATGAGTGATGAAATGATGAAATTGATGAATGGACATACACAAACAACCAAGCCCGAGCGGGATTCAAACCCGGGACCCTTGGCGTCACAGCGTGATGTGCTAAGCACTCGGCTACAGGGTTAGCAGGTAGCGCATTTACCACTGCACACGCACATGTGTTGCTTACCGTATTTGATGAATTACCATAAAATAAGTCCACGGGATGACTTGTCTACCCCCTTCGTGCTACAAATTTTGTCACTTTCCAGTAGCAATGGCTGGCGTCACGTGATCTCACGTGTATATCGGTGATATAAGGTGATATCCTGTGTACACGCCCCCTCCCAGGCAATCTTCACACGCACGCACGGAGGCATGCACGCACAGATACACACACGCAGGAGCGTAATTTGGGACCTAACTTTGGGGTAAGGGGGCTGAATCGCACTTGGAGCTCAACTTTGCGGAGGGGTGGAGAGGGTAAATCAGAAAGTTTTCAAACCCATAAAAATATCATCGAGGACTATTTTCATAAATAATTGTTACATTTGTAAAATCATAAAAATTACTCGTTACTATGCTCTTCAGATTCCAGAATATTAATAAAAGTACCATTAGATTGTAAATGTTCATGAAACTTTTGAAGGGACAAGTGTCCCCTATCTTCCAAACAAGTGGCGCCTAAGCAAGCACACACATATGCATGCTTACAGCACATGCTGTGCCCCTCCAAGATGAAAACCTAGGTTCGTCTGTGTTACTTATCGCAAAGTTTACACATCTTTCCTGAAAGTTGTTCTCAAGAAACTAATTTTCCGCGGTGCGTACTCGCCTTTGACAAACGACATTTCCTTTATGAATCATCTAAGCTTGTAGAATAGAAAATACGACATAATCTCGGAGTTGGAGAAAGGAGAATGGAATGTGTGTCAACATAAGAAATTGGGTTGTTTTAACTTTTTTGGCATTCTCATCACATTTTCTCGAAGACTTCAAAAGCAAATCATCCGTCTCGCTCTGACATCACGTCCCCTCGCTCTTCACTAATTTACGTCCTCGTGTCTGACTGAAAGACTTCAGAGTCCATCCCTCCAGTGGGGGGCTATTCAGCTCCTTGAGAAACGAGCAGCCATTGATTTGAAAGAACCCTTTGCGCCAAAAGATGAAAGGCCTTTTAGTCTTCTCCTGTGAGATATAAACTTTTCACATCTTTCCTCAGTGACGCATTAATCCCTTTAGTTGATGGGATCATTTCCCCTCTGGGACACTTTGTGTTTATAACTTTTTCCATGACAGAATGATTAGGTCGAGGTGAACTAAAGAGATGCAGGGATATTAATTTCGTTCAAACTACGCTATCATCAATTAGCACGTTTGATACAAGTAGATACATATCTTACATTTCCTTACCACTGGAAGCGGGAATTTCTGTTTCTTTTCGCGGATTCTTGATAACAATTTGCACATCCTCAAATATTAAAGTTTCATTCTCAACTCGAAATTATGATTACGTGTTTTATGTATTGACAGGAGAAGAAATTTGATATTTTGATTAAAAATTGTTTATTCTGTTTTATTTCCCCCTCCTACCGGCTTTAGTTAATTTAGGATAAATTAAATGAGTACAAATATTATGCCAATGTATTATAATTGACATAAAAGTTGAAAAAAATTGGAATAAAAAATATCAATAATTAAATAGTAATTACCCTAGAGTAAAATGTATATGTTAGAAGTACATCTTGAGTATTATCATTATAGGCGAACAACACAGTGACCATCGTTTTGTTCTTTACATATCAGAGCTTTATAATAATTTCAAATTATGCTTAAAAAAGAAGAAAATGAAGGAGTATTTCCCTTTCAATTATCTTTACCCGGTCTAGTATTATATTATGATAAAAAAATTGTAAAAATATCCTAAAAAAATTGTAAATAGAACATAATTAATGATAAACACAGGCTTGCAACAACAAAAAACTATTTAGTAATTGTGACAGGGCTAATCACCGGGATTGTGTCAAATATAGAGTTATAATCAAGGGGTCCTGGGTTAGATACCAGATGGATGCGCATAGTGGTTCGGATCCCACTCTAAACTGTAGGTCCAGTCCCGATTAGCCTTACTGTGCATAAAGTGGACTTAAACCACCAACTCAAGCAAATCAATCAATCAAAGATAGAGGTCAATTGATTGATTGATCTTAAAAAGAAAATGTTACCTCAGGAAATAATATGGTTAAATTCGAAATTAAGAAAAAAAACATCAGAAAAGTTTGGAGTTTTTTTCTTTGCATCTCATACGTCTATCCAAATTGGAAGTGCGCTCAGGTCATGGTCCGCTCAGGGCTCGGTCAAATATTAATAAATGATTTTGAAATACAAGCCTTCACACCTAGCGCTCAGGTGAAGTACCGCTTGCTCACTCTCCGCCCACGATCACATAAATAACATTTGACCGAAGCGAAACTTGTGCAGGTATACAATTAGAAAATCCTGTATTATAATATACTAGCCGATTACCCGGCGTTGCCCGGGTATTTATTTATCCCAATCTTTTATTATCCAGGGAAGTAATGAATACTAACTGTAGTGTAAAATTTATTTAATCGTGAATGTCATCAATTAGCTCAGCGACTCCGAAAACTATGGATTCGACACTAATCTAGGTCATTTTTGACATTTTATTTTTCACCCCCTCTTCCCCCCCCCCCCAATGCCGATAGGTGATGAACGTGGAGTCGAACGGCATTGGGAGTGTGACTATTCATCTTAGCGACCTCGAAAACTATGGATTCCACACTAATATTGGTCGTTTTCAATTATTGTAACAGCAACACAAACTCATATCAACCTGAATGTTAGACAACCCGACATACACTATCGTTGTGCGGGATGCATAGAGTCACGGTGTCTGTGCGGAATTTAATATTGGTTGTTTTCTGGAAACAAATACTGTAGGGGTAAGACACCCCTAGGGGTGTCAGGGGTGTCTTAGTCCCACAGTATTTCTTCCCAGATTGCAAGTGATATGTGTACCAAGTTTGGTTGAAATCGCTCCAGGCGTTCGAGAGTTATGCCGGAACAAATACATACACACACATACATCCATTTTTATATATATAGATGTTGCTTTATACATTATCTATGCACATGTGTTTGTTTTGGAAAGCAAAAACAGTTCCTGTGATAATTTGAACATTCATAAATTATTTGTAAACTATGCAGTTTTTCCAGTTTTATTCCTTTGTGTGTTTCACGAATAGTAATAGACAATAGACTAATTGCATTTTTCTTACCTTTGACATACTTTGAGCGTTTCCATAGGAGAAATGGCAGCACGGAATTTAGTGTTTTCCTTTATAACAAGCTCATTTTTTTCAGTAAGCTTTCTAAAGCTGCAAGTGCCATTACAAAATCTTTGGAAACTTCTTGTCGTCGTCCACTAGGCGAGGATACAGGGTACAAAACTCGGTCTGTAGGGAAATAGTCGCTACATGTGTGTTAATTACAACGCTTAAGTGCAATCTCGTTGTATGCACAAAACAATTTTTGGAAATTTTGAGCGAGAAATGCAGCCTCGACCGGGACTCGAACCCGGGTCCCTGACATACCGTGCCATTTTCGCTGAAAATTTCTACGTAGTACATCTCTTGTGTGTGCCTAATCTTCAATAAAACAATTTGTGTTCTTCAGTACTGTTGGTATTTTAATTCCCTTTTACCTTGTTTCTACCAGTTATTTCTTACTTGGTAAAGTAATTATCATTATAATTATAATATAAATTGTTATTTGTGATTCCATACTGTTATTTTTATATTAAAATGTGTGCATACGTTATCCTGCAGGGAAATATGAAAAAGTCTCGCTTTATTGTTTTAAAAATCTTGTCAGCTTATACTAAATATTTTAATTGTGGAAACGGCAATGTCACAACAACTTGAAAGACCTAACTTAGAAGCTTAAGGAATTACTTCGCAGACCCAATAGGAAGAACCGTTAGTGGTTTTACATTACATACCTACTATCTGTATACCTACACTCTGGCTATAAAGGCTTACTACATTTGCCTGAAGCGACGTGGGAAAATCTCAGGGATTACTGCAATTACTGTAATTGTAATGCAGCAAGCTGACCAAGTTCACCGCAGTTTAAAAACAGTGGATGCTGAGCAAACGTAGGACCTTCCCGACCAAGAAACATTCCAGAGCTGGCTAACTCGTACTAGCTCGGAAAATGTAGTGTACTATCACATCTAGGCCCATTGTCCTAGGTGGAACTTCCACAAGGTCTCCTACCAAACAGGTAGGGAAAAACCTTATCGGGACAGTCCCTACAGTTTTACTTGCAATCAGAATAGCAAGAATCCATGATATAGAGTGGAAACGTAACGTGTGATGTGATTTTATTTTTTAATAAAACTGCCTTGGTCAGCAACTGTAGTGTATTTAATATGGAAACAAGACTTAATTGTGTTTCCGCAAGAATCCAAGTTACATGAGGCAAATCGTGTGTGCTATCTATTGTACACAGTAAAATAAGCCACTGTCAATAATGAAAGCAGCAAATAGAGATATTAAGTAGCATTCATCCTGTAATCTAATCTAGCAAGGTGGACAGCAGAATGACGGGACTCTATGAGTTGACTAGGCACCACATAACTGAAATCTGGTTGGCAGGCCATTGAAATCTAAGACCTATTGGATACGGAGTTTATCTATTTTTCAGACACACACATTCTAACATTTATAGTATTAATAAGGCTTCCGGTTCGAATGCTGCCCTGGGCATGGGTCTTCGTTGCGAGTGTCCTCTCATCTTCATCTTCGGGAGTAGCCAAAAGTGGCAGAAGAGCGAATTAAAATAAGCCAAATCAATGTAGCATTAATTCCATAAGCACGCCGGTTCGGTGGCCGATCATGTTAAGTGGCCGACTTCCCATTTTGCTATCGAAGTTACTGGGTTCGAATCTCGATTTGGGCATGGTTGTCCATGCAAGTGTCATTTCATTAATTTAATCACATCATCACTCGTCAATATCGTCGCTATTGGCCAGAAATGGCAGAAACGCGACTGAAAATAATAAAATTCAAAGACTTACATACTATCCTGAAGCTACCATCATCTCCACTTTTAAATGGATATCCGGGAAGTTTAATAAAGAAATTTTACCTTGAGTAAAAGTAGAATATAATTCTTACACGTGCCGGGACGCCAGTCTTTGGATGTAGTTTCATAGTTACAGTAACGAGCTTCAACAATGGACAATTACTGTTGAATGTTAAACGTTGTTGTTCTTTTGTGTACTAGGTCACCTTCACTTCCAAAATAATCCAAGATCTAAAGGAAGAAGTTTCGAACTTAAAAAAGTAAATATGGGAACCGAACGTGAGTTTGATAAATTTCTGGAGTTGGCTAATTTTAATTCTTTTATCATAGTCATTTTGACTTTGCTGCTTATTACCTGTATCAGTTCAATTTGAATTTCAGAACGTGGAAAGTAAGGTACGTGAACCCAATATGGCCTATTTGCTGTTTCCAAGTAGTTACAAGGTCAATTCAACAGATAACGTTAGTATGTCATTTACACTGTCCGTATGACATGATTGATTCTGTTGGTTGTACCTATGGTGCTTCAACTTCAGGACAAAGAAGCGAAATAGCTGAACCTCGTGATTGTATTCTACTTGATCTAATATTGCATATGAAAGTTATTACTTACTACATCTTCCAAGTAATAGGTGTTTATATCTCTAGTACATATTATGATAGCACATGAACTAGGTTCAGTCTATAATCTAAAATCCTGTTTAAAAGGAACGAAAAACGAACACCATGTAACGTGGACTCAATAGGGGAAGGTTTCCGAAATTGGACCGTTGCCTAAGTTGGACCGCCTTTGTTTTTGCCTATAGACGAGTTTTTGAAACAGGTAAGTTGGCATTACTGGTTGGCGACAGTGTCGTGTGCAAATGACTCGGCGGTCAGTCAACTAGAGACGTTAGACGAAGTAGGAGTGCTGTTATTGTGTTTCCATTGTTAGTCGAAATTAGTATGCTTCGGATCTTAAGCTGTAGTTTAGAGTAGGGGTAATTAATTAAATGTCATAAAGTATATTACAAAAGTGCAATTCATTAACCACTAACTACATGTCGAAAAACTAGGGTTTAGTTGAGTATGTTCGTGTAGCGTCATATTTCTTATTTACGCGGAATAGTTGCCTAAGTTGGACCACCATGTGTTACCCAAATTGGACCGGTCCATATTAGGAGACGTTAGGTAAGGAAATATAATTTTTGTTAAATTTTGACAGGAAGCAATTTAGGTTCCCAAGATGTCGAAAAGAGGCACGTATGGGAAATGGAACGAAGATGATGTGCAGATGGCTGTGGCTGTTTACAGAAATGGTGACTATGGACTCGATGAGTGTGCCCGTATGGAGTGTCAAAGGCTACAATAAAGAATCACGCTGACAATACAAATACGCTTTCGAATACAATAAAGTGCATCGGTAGGCAAGCAACCTTTACTGCAGAAATGGATAAAAATTCTCGTCGACCACATTCTGTTATGGGTAGGCTTCACAATCAAACATGTTCGTCAGATAGCCTTTGATATTGTAGAGAAATACGAATTACACCACTGGTTTAACAAACAAACAAAAAACAATGGCCGGTAAAAAGCGGTTTTATTCTTTTGTGAGTCGGAATCCACATCTATCCCTCCCTTAAACCAGAAGGAACATCAATGGCCCGAGCTAAAGAGTTTAGTAGGGAGACTGTTAAGTAGATACCAACTTAAGAGAAATAGAGAGGGCGATGTTGTTTACAGCGACATTTTTATCTCACAGGGAGGTTATCTAAGAGTCCCCCTCCGATTTCCATGAAACTTGGCAGGTGTATAGAGGGGCCCAAATAAACACATATTTCTTCATTTGGCCCCCTCTATACACCTGCCAGCTTTCATGGAAATCGGACGGGGGGGGGGACTTAGGTAACCTTCCTTGTGAGTGTAGTTGCCGGTCTTTTTCTTTAGTTTTATAATATTTAACTTAGGTAAATTGCTGCCTGTTTCAAGAAAAATATATTAATACATCAGTGAAAAACAGTACATACAAATATTATTTCCTTTTAAAATTGTTTGTTTCATTATGTTACATTACATTAAAAATCATGTGTAGTTCGTTTCAGCATAAGTTTCATATTTCCTATTTTTCAGTAAATACATTGTACGTATAATGAAAATTGTTGTATTAAGAATGTTGTTTTCTACAAACACCTCTATTTCATTCTAATGTTAATAATAATTGTTATTTACAGTTTCCCTTCTCAGGTCCAACTTAGGCAACTGTAAGTCCAATTTAGGCAACCGGTTTCCCAATTTGTACCATTTATCCAATTTATTTATTCTTATTTTATAAATGTTAGTACTCATATATTTAAAAATATATTACTATCCCATTAAAATGCATGTAATGTTTTATACGTTTCTTTAAAAAAATATTTCGAATTAGTCATTAATAGAGAATTGAATTAAGAAAAAGCAAAACGTCCAATTTCGGCAACCTTCCCCTATAGCCTATATAGGAATATATCGTAAAGGACATGTGGAACAGTGACATTTGTTACCCTTATGTTCATGCAGAGTGTCTGGAAGGAATTATGAAGGATCTTTCATTTGCTCAGATTGTGATGTGTAATTAATGGTTTTCTGATGATGACAAGTTATGACACGTCATTTCCTTGATAATTGGTTTGTAAACGATGTTATTTCTTTATGTAACCTCATTATGTCGTTATGTAAATAAAATGTAAGTGCATAAATATACTTATCTAACTATATACAAATATTTTGGTGCTTTCCTTACAATTTTTGTTGCATTTTTTATGTTAAAGAACAAAATATATTACTAGGCCATATTGAGTACTTATGTACACAATAAGGCCTAAATTTTAGTTTTAACAAAATCTTCACTGCACCTATGTTATTATATGTAACTGACTCCAATTTTCAGTAAACGTCCAGAAATGATCCCTCTCTTGAATCTTGCAATTAGTTTTACCTTTCTGACTTTTAAAACCATTAGAAACACTCGCAAACCTTAGGTAGGCCATATTGGAATCAGGTAGCTTAATTGTGAATCTAATTTTATTGTATACGTTTGAAATGTTCTTGTGCTAATTTTTCATATTTCGAAAGCAATTTCACCAAATCTGTGAAGTTTCCTGAATTTCCATTTCTTTCTGCTGTGTATAATGTTTCTCTATGGTCTCGAAACGCTAGGTTATGAGAAGCCCAAAATTATGCTACGCTTATCAACCTTTCCAAGAGAACGTTTCAATGTTGTTGTTGTTATTGTTTGGCTTTCTGAATATTCTACAATCAGATGGGTACCACCCGGTTTATTTAAGACACTAAATAGTATTTGACGTATGTATTCAAATTGTAATTTTTCACTAGAATTAAGAACCGGTTATAAAACATAATGTTGCAGTTTTATCACCCATAAAAATTGGCACTTTTAATTTATTTATCTCAGCTATATTTATTACATTTTTTAAAAAAATGAGCACCATGGGACGCGAGGCCCCTTCAGGTGTGAGGTGCTGGCGCTCGTACACTTCGCCCACCCTTTGGCACGCCTCGTAATCACATCTGAATGAATGAATGTTACCATACCATAGTTCATAGTAATTGTAGAGAATGTGCATTGTTGGGCGATAAGTCATTGTCACAAAAAATGACCTTTTGACGTCCCGTTTTACGTTCTAACAAATTAGGAACAGAGACTAAAATATGGAACTGTCCCGGCGAGTAGCCTTAAATTAGTAGCCACATCCATCAATGATATGAAAAAAATTAAATATAATTTTACAACATACACGGACCGAAAGTAAGAAATGCTACAAGCCAACAAAGTTACATTTGCATCTCAAAATTCAATTACAAAATTATACCTCGTTTTGTCATCGTTATAATTTTTCACAAGAGCTATTCTCGTTTGAAGACCAAACCACTTTGCGCCAACGACTTTTTCTTAAATAGTGATTTTGTGAGAACTTATAGACTAATCCCGTTCCATTATTTTCCTTAAGGATGTCCACATAATGTATATGATTGGAATATGTAGAGATTTGTAAGCAATGTATAGAGAATGTTAGTTTTTCGAATATTTTAAAAAAAATCGTACCGTTGTGCAACATTCAGTAAAAGATGACATTTTTAATTAATACATCCTATTTTCCTAGCTATAGCCATATGTTTTACATCGGGGTGTGTGAGACAAAGGTGTATTCAACTCCGTAAATTCCTTAAGGAATGTCGTAATTTCCATTCCAAGAGAAGCACAGATACATTTGATCTTATCTACAGCGTGTGGCGAGAATATTACTAAAGTAACTAAATAATATTGGGTTGGTGCGAATGAAATGTCCGGCCCAGGTGCGTCATTGCCAAAGGACAAAAAAAATCAAAACTACAATACCTGGTTAATTAAAATAGTCGCCGTCTGCAGCCACACACTTTTGTCATCGCTCAGCCAACAATTGGATTCCATGGCGAAAGAAGTCTGGAGTCTGCAGAAGAAGATCTCCTCAACGACATGTTGCACCGCCCGATCATCAGCGAAGGTCTTCCCTGTTAGGAAGTGATCGATATGCCGGAAGTGATGGTAGTCAATGGAAGAGAGGTCGGGAGAATATGCTGGATGAGGAAGGGTTTCATATTGCAACTCATGGAGAGCCTGCACCGTCTTTGCGCGACATGTGGGCGAGCATTGTCGTGCAACACGAGGACACCATGTCTGTGGACCATTGTGGATGCTTGTGGAGAAGTTTGTGGTGCATTTCATGGAGTTCAGCACTGTAACAATTTGCTTTGATGGTTTCACCTCGCCTGAGAAAGACATGATGGATCACACCCACCATAGACCACCATACCAGCAACAACACCTTCCGTGGGTAGAGAGGTGGTTTCGGAAACCGCCCTGGACGTTGATCACGATCCAACCGTTGTCCTGATCGTTTATGATTGTCATAGCAGATCCATTTTTCATCTGAAGTGACAATCCGATGCAGGAAACCATCCAGGTTACTCCTTACACTCAGAGAACTGCACACCTCGAGACCGCGAGTCTTGTTGACCGGTGTCAAATCATGTGGTACCCATGAGTCCAACTTTTTCACTTTACTGATCGCAGGGAGCCGCCAAACGACAGTGGTATGGTGTATGCCTAACTCGTCTGCAATGGCACGAACACTTTTCCTAGGGTCCGCTTCCACGGGGTTCCTGAGGAGCTCATCCGAACATGATGTTGGTCGATGGCCACTGGGTTCATTTTGCAATGCTGTGTCACCGGAACGAAATTTGACAAACCAGCGGCGAATGGTGCGTTCATTTACCATTCCTGGCCCAAATGCACTGTTAGTGTTTTTGGCGTCTTGCTGAGCAGAATGTCCAAGTTTGAATTCGTAAAGACAAATTACTCGCAATTGCGTGTTCTCCATGCTGCACTTTCAGATGACCCTGTTCAGCAACACACTGCCTCCTGACTGTCTGGGTGCTCCAGCCTGTTTGCTGGACGTATACAGAGTTTATGACGTTAGACCTGTGACCTCAGTCAATCCCTGTGTTGTGTGGTTGAGCTGAGTTTCCGACCAGACGTCAAAGCGGACATTTCATTCGCACCAACCCAATATTTACAAGTTTATTAAAGTAAAATAACTAATAATAACTAAAATCCTCAGATTTTTAATATGTTGCAGCAAACGAAGCTAGAGTTTCAAAGGAACATGTAGACTGAACATGGAAAAAGGTCGAGGTGGGTGCTAGGCCTGCGCCATACAATGTACGTTTGGCTCGAAACAATTTTCTTCAGAGGTCCTATAAAATCGGATTTTTGTTCCTTAGTTTCAAGTACAGGTGTCCTATATGAACGTATATATACGTAGATGGATAAGAGTTTAATAATTTCTTTGCTAAACAATGGGAGATATGATTGATTGCACTTACATTGTGTCTCTGACAAGGTTTTTAAGGGATGAAGTTGAAAAACATATTCTGGAGGAGAATGTGACGGTCACTTTTTCATGCTAACGGCTACTTCTGTTTCGTCGCCACCGAGAAATGGCTACCTGATAAAATGGATGACGTGAATAGTGTAATTGAAGGACCGTTTGGAAACAGCTACATTCAATCACCAGGAGATATGGGGAGTTGATGGTCGCCCACTATTGATGCGTTTAACCTCAAAGCCCTCGAACAGCCTTTCAATCATTCCATTGCTGCCAGGATTTTCCCAGCCCATGCGTCGTTTTGGTTTTTGGCCGTTATAAAAACATTAGAGATTCTCCACCGTAGTTACGTGACTAGGTCAATAATACTTACATAATTTATTACTCAAGGACAGAAGATATGATCATTAGAAAGATGTAAATGAATGTATTTATTGACTAAGCTGGATGTGTGTCGACCTCCGTGACGGAGTGGTTAACAGTGTGCGGTAAGGCACCAGGGACTCCGGATTCCAATCGCCTCCTGGGCACGTGTCTCTTTTTGTATTTCTTCATCAATTCATCGTATCATCACTCATCCTCATCATCGCGATTAGCCATAAGTCTAGAAATGATGGTGTGCATAATTACATGTTTGAGAATGCAGTCGTTTTTTTTGTGAAATGACTTTGTAAATGTGGACAAAATTATTTTCTATGCATACAAAAAGTTACGAGAAATTTGCAATATACTTGAATATTTCATATATCACATTTGTAAATTATATAATATAAATATCCTAATTTAGTATTTTTTTATAAAATCACATTAGATGTCTAAAATGTTGATCACAATATGTTATACATTACTACTAACTATAATGTTTTTTGATTTGGGATTAGTATTGTAGATATGGAGCATAAGACTGGGTCCGTATTAATGCTGGATAGGTTCGAGGATGGTTTTCGACCTACTCATCAACTCCGGGTGGCATTCTTGGTATAGTGTCATTCCTGACTTAGTGAACGAATTCATTTTATGTTCAAGTGCTGTCTCAGATAAAGCTCCAGTACTAAATAATAAAAATTAATTGTATCTCCAGCGAGCCAGCAAAGGGAAGTTCTGCTTCTCTTCAGTAAGCAGAAAACAAGAACAAAAAGGAGTAAGCAAAATGAAATATGAAGCTTTTGACTGTGTAAATCTAACATTGTTAAAATTTTCCATGTTTTATTGCTTACCACCTCTTACTCATTTTCCTTTCCTTTTCTTTTAGAATGGAAAAATATGTAAAATGAAGCAGTTAGCTGGAAATTGCACGAAAGTTCGAGATGCTATTAGTGTCCTCTTCTCCATGTTAGCCGACCTCTGTGGTGGAGTGGCTAGCACATTGCGCTACCACGCTAGAGTTCCCGGGTTCGAATCCTGGACTGGATTTTAGAAGAGCTCTCGAGTTAATTAACCATGATTTCTTGATGACTTAATTACATACTAGCGTTCTTGCCTTGTAATCAAGGGGTTCCGGGTTCGATAACCGGTAGAGGCCCATGGCACAGTGGTTCGGATCTAACTTTAAACTGTAGGTCCAGTCCCGATTAGCCTTACTGTGCATAAAGTGGACTTAAAACAACAATTATTGATTCAATCAATCAATCAATTACATCACTATGCCATTGCAGGAAAAAATACGAGAACATTGTACTCGATCGTATCTGAATGATAAAATACAAGGTGCAAAGTCTCGGGTGGGTCTAATTGTAAATTAGATATATATGCTAGAATAAACTACCTGTAAATATGTTGAGCTGCATTCTTTAATTGAATTATCAGTTTCTCTAAATGTTAAAAGAAAATTCCATTAAATCCTGTAGTTTACGCACAGGTTGTCATTCCATGATATACTTTTTTATTTACTAATTATATTTTCTTGTTTTACCATTTCATGATTTTCTGAATTTATTGTTCTGATAATGCTTTGTAGCTTTTATTTTTGTGACGTGACTACGATTTGCAGTAAGAATCACCCACAAGGCCGAAGAACGTTTTCTAATCAGAAACTTTCAGATTCTTTTCTGTAAATAAAGGTGTTTCAGTATTTTGTTTCCGTTCTAAGATTAACGTCGGTCGCTGGAAAATTTACCAGATTGTAGTTGAAAATATACATTTAGAATGAAACTTGATATACTGAGTATCATCATGAAAGGTTTTGAAATGAGAGTGAGTTACTGTTTCAGACTCCCTAAGTTTCATGAAGAGATCCCATGATAGCCAGCCCAGTGAATGGAGAGCCTCCTGCAATAGATATCACCGGTTATTGACTATCGCTATTTTTGTGCGTGGGAGTGGAACTTCAATCACATTAAATCATATATGACCTAGTCTTGCTTTCCGTTGCCTTGCTTGAAAACACCAGCATCTGTAGTTGAGTTTTGCTATTGCACGTGGTGCTGACATTATCATGATGGCATTCATCCGACAACAGGAAAACGTTTCAATTTCCCGTTATAGAAACACAAACAGTTAATGTTACATTTGAAACTCCAAAAGTCTTAGTTTTTATAGGATTGTATATTCCACAGGGTAATAGTGTAATAATACAATATAATTTCAAACGATTAAACATATAATTTTACATCTTGGTAGACAAAAAAATCATAGCCATAAACACTATGCTAATGTTGCTAGAAAATATAACACTTTAAGTAAACTTATATATATATATATATATATATATATATATATATATATAATAAACCTTTTTCCGTATCGTATGGAATCGTTGAAAAAGAAAACAACCGTATAGACTAAAATGGTTGGGTAGAACAGTTTCTATAATGCTGCTTGTAAAAATTCAAAATTGTTCTGAGGAAAGTATTTTATTCCAAGGATGGTTGGTATATGGTCCCTGTAAATGATTCTGGGACTTATCCAGCCTCATAACCTAAGAGCAGAAGGGAAAGAGGGTAATGGTACTGTACTCGAGGTTCTGATAACATGTAAAAACGTTACGTCACTTTATCTTACTTTGGATTGAAAAGGGAATGCTTTTTCTTAAACGACATTTAAGGATTTGAGCAGGGAGAAACACCTTAAAAATAATTTATCTCGGTTGCCACCTGAGCTTAAATAGCAACAGCCTACACCACATCATGGGCTTCTTCTATGACGTAGTGGTAAGGTTTGCTTAAAATCAAGAGGCCCAAACAGACACTTAGCCAGGGAGGGTGTCTTAGGGCTGAAGCCGTCCGAAATCTTACAAATATTTAATTTAAATAGTGATAGTGGTAGTTCATTTTACTTCCATAGCAGGATAAAACATACAAAACTCAACAAACGTACATTGTGAGGGAAATACGTTTCAAGTTTTCAGGCACAGTGCGAACGCCTTAAAAACTTGGTTACAGTAGATCGGAATGTTTCATTCGTGATTTTCAAAGTTTAAAGTTTTTTTGTGGAGTTCGTACTGTGCCTGAAATTAAGAATGTTAGGGTACTTCCATCCTCACAAAGGAGAATACTCCTGAGAGTGACGGGAGCATTTGGCACGACCTCCACGGAGGCGCTCCTTGCCGTAACTGGTAACATACCACTAGACAAGGAAGTGAGATGGCGAGCAGCCAAATACCAGTTCAGGAAAGGAGATGAACAGGAATTGACGAAATGTGTTGGAATCTTCCTCCCTACCCTACACGATATAAGAGCAAGATTGACAAATGAATGGCAAATGGAGTGGGAAACTGCTGAGAATGGAAGAAGAGTATATAGCTTTGTGCAAAACATCAGATACAATAAACTAGCCAGCAATCAATATTCAAGAGGACTCGTACATCTTCTGACAGGCCATGGCCCATATGGTACGCATCTCTGCCGAATAGGCAGCAGACCCACACCTGCGTGCAGCGCATGTGGTGTGATAAGAGATACGCCAGAACACAAAGTCTTCTTCTGCCAGGCAGCTGGTGAAGAGATCAAACGACTAAGACGGGAACTACCAACCACTGACGTCAAAACACTCTTATGTCCTCAGCAGTTGGACAAGCTTAGAGCCCTGGCGAATGCAGTATCATTAGAAGAACAAAGAAAATTTAATACTCGGCTCCAAAATCCCCAACCGGAAGCGCCCATCCCGGCAAGACACAATGAAGATGTAAGGGAAATCAGGTTTCAACCGGCAAGGATTTCACACACCAGGAATGTGCCTCCCGCACCGGCTCGGCTGGACGAACAGGAAGCAGAAGAAGACGAAGTGTAAGAAGTGGAGGAAGCTCCGGAAAATGCTTCTAGAAGAAGATTCAGGCCCGTAGCCAGGAATTCTTAGTAGGGGGGGCAAAGTCAATCCCAGAGGGGGCAAATTTTTAATATATTGTGTCGCATTGGCAGATATAGCAGGGTACACTTGCCCCCCTCCCCCAAAAGCTATAAGTAACAGGAAAGGTATGATATCTTGAAACTCCAAAGAAACAGAAAAAGTTCGAGCAACATCAAATAACAGTATTTCGATAATGACCTTTTCGGGCTGCCAAATAATACAAAGATAAAGTCTGGTCGGGACTGTATCTACTTGATATTTACAGGTCGATAATGTTAATAGACCATTAATATGTACCAGCAGCTTTGAGCCTCTCTGCAGAGCTGATTAAGGGAGCCCTTTACAAATCGTGCTTCATAATGTTTCCCTCTAGTTTCCAGTATGCAAGATTTTTACGCACAAAGGAATCTAATGAGAATCCAACTAGAAATTTTGTCGCTTTTTAACCAAAATAATAAATCTGAAACACTGTCACATTTTCATCATGTTTGATAATAATTTGACCAACTAAGATGTCCTACATCTTTCACCAGCCAACCTCTAGGGTGGGATGGTTACACAACACACTACGAAGCCAATGGTCCCAGTTTCGAACCTGGGAATGAGTGTTCTTTGTGAGCAGAGGCGCAACCACTGGCGTACGCTACCGCCCCCTCATAAATTTTGAAAAATCGACATTTTCAAGTAAAAGCACCATTCTGGATAAACCAGAGTGGTAAATTCAAGCCCTATAAAATTATCCCCAGGTGACATTTTTGAGAGTGGAATGTTGTAAATATACGATATATCTTATTGTGTATGCCGCCCACTAGAAAGCAGACAGGGATGCCAAATTTTGAAAAACATTGGGTTCTTATAAGTTTAAAAAATCTCAAATTCTCCCTTCCATGTATTATGATATTAATACGCACCATACTCGCTATATTAAAAATATTATTTATTCATTTTAATACGAAAATATATAACAATAACAAATATAATAATAATAACACGAGAAATTATTATGTGCGCTATGTTCCCACTGATCCCTATAAGTTTGCGTCACTGAAAGCATCCATCTATACAATTCCAGCCAATCCAGAAAAAACAACCTGCGTACCCCAGTGGACGCAACCACGAATTTTTGTCTGGAGGGGGGCCAGTACCAGGACAAACATGCAAATAATAATAATTGTAATATAATGGTGGTAGTGGTAGTAATAATAGTACCATCAAAGACGTTATTAAAAATCACGCAAGAAGGGGTTAGAAGTCGGTGCTAAAGCATTTGTGATGGAACAAATGATTTGGAAATATTTTTCCAACACGTTCAATTTCACATTAGCTAATACTGGAAAACAAGCACACAACTATATTTTTGAAAGACACAAAATGCATGATGAACATAATTCTATTTGTGTATATACAGAGCATTCCCTGACATTCGCTACGAGGCTCGGCGGCAAGCGGCCCGTCATCAGTGCTTGTCTTTCCCGGTGAACGGGGTCCGCGACAGTCGGTAGAGTCGGCTATTAAAATTACAGTTTTCATATTGTGTACTAACCTTGACTACAGAAGGTGTTGAAAATGATGTCCCTCTGCTGCAACACATTCCTGGTATCTCCGAAGGAAATTGGCATTTACACGTGCAAGTTCGTCTACTGTAATTCTCCCGATTTCTCGTACAATGCTCTATTTTAACTCACGGATTGTGCGGATTGTCTTTGTATACTTTATGTTTTAGATTTCCCATTTTTCTTCCGAGGTTTAATATAGTGGTCCTATGTGGAACGGGAACACCAGGAAATTTAGTTGCAAAACGTCGTCGCACTTCTCCACAATTCCTCTTTCTGAAGTAACACTCGACAAGATAAATCCTTTGTTGGAATGTAAACTTTTGTGGTGCCATATTAAGACACAATTTTCAACACACGGACACTACACAACACAACTTCAGTCTGAAATGTCAACAGAAAGAGAAAGAGAGCGAAGGCAGGGAGGAGAGAGAAAAAAACAGACTGTAGCGTGCGACTGTCGCGGACCCGTTTACCGGGAGAGAGAAGCGCTGATGCCGGGCCACTTGCCGCTGAGTCTCGTAGCGAATGTCAGGGAATGCTCTGTATGACATGTATAAAACATATATTTTATTTATGCAACATGGAACGACGTAAATAAGAAAATACATAAGTATGCAACATGTTAACGCTAAATTGTATGCATTCAAAGTTTCTTTAATGTATATATTATTTATAAGAATACATTAAATACATTACATAATCAATTCATCCACCTCGTAACAAATCAACAGTAAAACTAATACAAATTTTGTCTCCTTTTCCTCAAAATAATTATTCGTGCATTTGAAACAAAATTTTTTGCAGCAACAGTCTGAAGTAGCTACATATTTGGTCTTACTTCTCTCTCTCGGGTAATTTAGAATGCATTACAGAAAACAATCATGTTGGGATCGATGCGAGCAAGAAAATTTTAGATCCAAATTTTTCAAACTGAAAACATATTGACTTAATAGGGTGCAAATAATTTCATAGGGCGCCATGGCATTTTCTTTAACACATTTTATATTTCATTTAGACCGTTTTTGCCCCATAGCTATGGCTCTGAACTTGGACTATAACAATAGCAGACATTGCGAGCGAAGCGAGGAAGAAAAGTTTACGAAAATTTGAAATCAATGGGGTCAATTGACCCTCTGTGTCCCCCCCTGCAAGTTCCCTTGGCCGTCTGGAAGAAAAAACTAATTCCATCTTGAGTATCCATTTGTCCTACTATTCTTAGATTCTGCTAGTCTTGTTTTTTTACTTAAATGTTTGCCCCCCCTAGAATGGACTTCTGTTCAAGGTTGGGAGGACAATGCCCCCTGCCCCCCTGTGGTTGCGGCACTGTTTGTGAGTGCCTCTTCATCAATTTCACGTCATCACTCATTGTCGCGATTAGCTAGAAGTGGCAGAAAAGCAAAGCTAAGTAACAAAAATTAAATATCCATTCCCTCTCTCTACTGCATGAATCACTATTACCAATGGTAGACTTAGGAAACAAGAAATTAAGTAGTTCAAACTTCATAGCAACACATCCAAGAAAAACATCAAACGCATTAGGCACCTTTAATAAAAGACCTCTCAAAATGTCATAACTGTTCTAGATACTGAAAATTACGAAATAATTTCCCGAAGTCTGAATCAGGAAGGGATCCCGCCCCCCAATCCTAGTACGACATTATTAGGAATCCCACACACCTCATTAAATCACAAAATCAATAAATGTCTTTGTTAAGTTGCTACAGTAATACAGGATATAATTGTAAAGATTAGTGAAAATACCAGGTAGGATTGTGTTCTGTATATTTCACAGGGGGGGCAAAGCAGGCTCTCAGGGGGGCAGTTGCCCCCCCTGCCCCCCTCTAGCTACGGGCCTGAGATTCTTCGCTGTCTCATTGGGAAGGCAGGAAGCCGAGGAGCGTAGGAGAATTCGTCCAATCAGAATGCCTGGTGAGAAACATGAAGACTACCTTATAAGGGTGTCTGCATCCAGAACATCAAACATGTAAATTAATCCTCTAACTCATATAAATATCCTCATCAGACGCAAACATAACACATATCTTTAAATTGCCATGCTAAAGTGCACTTTACACATTTTATCCCTGCACTGGTACTCCACTGTCTTATATTTCAGTTTCATATCATCACCATATATCTACACTTTCAGCACCATGTTTTCACTACGCTGGAACTCCAGTGTTTAATATATAATATATTTTTCTTCTTCTTGTTGTTCTTTTAAATTTTTATATCTATTATTATCTCATATACAATTTTTATCTCAAAGCATTAAGAAACCACACATACCCGTTCTAAGGAAACTCGCGCGCGCTATAATCACTCTTTACCAACTCCAAATCCCAAACTCTTGTACAGATGGGGGCTGGACACCGACAGCGGAACACCTAGCCTCTGGGGTGGAGCATTCTTTGACAACAGTAATTGCAAAACGTAAAAATAAATGGTCTTAAACCAAGAGCTCACCCGCTCTCGGTTGCCGGCTCCTGATGCAAGATGCATCAATAAACAATATTATGTAATGTATAGGGCGTGCGAGCTCCAAAAACTTCTCACTCATAGATCCTGGAGCCCGGGATCCGGTACATGCTAGATCACCACACATTACAGCATATCACCTAAAATTGTAATACAAACAATATGTAACGGAAGATACTTATTCACGTGGAAAAATGTATAGCATTGTACTGTCTACAAATGTAATGTAATGTAACTCAATTTATTAACTATGTTATTTAATCTTGTATTGTTTTCTTTTTATTTTCAGTATTATGTATCTGCAATTATCAATAAAATAGTAGTGCACAACGATAACGGGGGAACCGTAATTCGAGCAAAAGACGTCCCAGTTTATTGCAGAGGCACTGGGACAAGCGTATGCCCTCGAATGCATACGGGTGGAGGTTTGGTTGTATTCGGGGGTTCCCCCCTTATTGTGCCTGAAAACTTGAAACGCATTTTCCTCACAATGTACGTTTGTTGAGTTCGCCCTTCGTATCCGCTACGCCTCAAATATACTGAGAAATTAATCTCCAAGTCCTCTACCCCCCCCCCCCACTTTTTCACTTTTAGATGGCGGCTGCTGATAATGCGGCACCTTTCCGAAAATATAACTGTTTTCATACCAATAGTTGAGATATGTATTTTAGGACATGAAATCAATTGAAATCAACACACTTTGTTGCACCTTTTGCATCTTCTTGTCAGATTAGCACATTTATCCCCATACCCACTCTGTGATGCTTCAGTACCTTTTTATTAGTTTTCTTTCATGTTTTGTTAAAAACAAATTGTCAGAAAAATAAATTATTTTCACTCTTCTTGAGCAGCTACATAAAATTCTACAGTACCGATTTGCAGAGCATAACGAGTTTGGTTTGATTTGGTGTTTTTAGTCCACTTTATGCAAGGTAAGGCAAATCGGGACTCTTTTACATGTTATAATGAGCAAAAAGCAACATGCAACAATTATGGTCCCAGTAGGAGGGTGAAGGGGCACAGGCTGAATTTTCGAAATTGTCCCAGACCGCATTGCAGCAATTAACGAGCAACGTGTCATTTCTTGAAACTAAATGTTACATTTCAGTTTTGTCTTTTTTGCCCATTACTATACCTCAACGTATTTAAATACTTGAATTACAAAATAATATACGAGATGCAACGCTAGGGGTCCCGGGTTCGAATCCCGCACCTGCTTGGTTGTTTGTAAATGTCCATTTCATCCTCATCCCATGGAAGGCCATGGCAAACCACGATGGGTTCACCTTTCCCAGCGACCTTCCGGTCAAAAAACCTGCCTTCCGGCAGACAACTCATCATCATATGTAATGTTACTATTGAAATTCCACAAATTTTTTCCATAAATTTACATCACTGCCAAACACGCAGATTTTTGTTACTTTTCCTCCAAAAAGTGTCAGTCTGCTATCAAAGAAACTTTGCTAGTTGTAGGAATGTACCACTGCTACATATGACATTTTTCATTCACCTCAGTCTATTGAAGGGTTGCCAATAATATATTATTTTTAAACATCAATTTTCTTTTTCCTTTAACACCTCTTATTGGGTAGCACAATGTATACATTCTTCCTCTGCTGAAAGCCCTGCCTCTAAGAAGGAAAACGATTTAATCTCTCTATGACAATCAGTTCTTTAGCTTCGATTTTTTTAAGTAAAGATAAAACTTTTATCATATTAATCCCACCCTCCCTTCCACAATTATTTAAAGCTCTCCTCCGCCTCCATATTTCCACAGAGAGCTTCCAAAAATGATCACATGTTCCTATCCTCCAGCCATGGCTGCCTGATCAGACCATTATATGCTCTCACTCAACGCAGAGCTGCCGAAAGTAATTGCAGGTTTTTGTCCACCTGAACGGCAAACCACCTCATAATCACTATCACGTGTTCCTAACCTCCAAATCCACGGCTGCTTGGCCAGGGCATTCAACCTCCGTTACAGAACGCATCGCCGAATGTGATTATAGGCTCTTTCCGCCACTCTTCCTTCCATCCTCCAAATCGAATTGCCAAAAGTGATGGCAATCTCTTGTTCCTCAACAACCATCCTTCCACCCCCACAAGAGCCCTCAATTTAATAATCACATCACATGTTAGAAAACATGTTCCCATCCTCCAGTCCGTGGCGCTAAACCAAGCAGTTAAACTCTCGCCCCCACCATCCAACCTCCGAGCAGTTTCCGAAAGCGATCACAGGCTGTTGACCAGCATGGGCTCTTAATGTGATCACAATCACGTGTCCTATCCTCAATCCACGGCTGTCTGACCAGACAATTATACTCTCTCGTCCACCGAGAGCTACCAAGTGTGATCATTATCCCCCCCTCCCACCTGATTTTAGAGATTAGCTGTAGAATCAAAACTCAAAATTATTCAGTGAGATTAAAATTACAAGTGGACCATCAACAACACTAAGACAATTAGTTCTCCTCCTCCTCCTCATCATCATAATCCTTCGCTGTGGTAGCGTCGTGGCGTTGTATTCCAGGGGTCCGTGTTCGATACCTGGTGGAGGCACATAGCAGTTCGCATCCCACTTTAAACTCTAGGTCCAGTCCCGGTTAGCCTTACTGTGCATAAAGTGGACTTAAAACACCAAATCAATCGATAAATCAATGTTTCCTGTCTCTGGCAGTGTCGGCATAGAAGTCAAGCCTCTCCATTATCTTCCGGTCTTCCACCATTCCTCTCTTTCCACGGTGTTTCCAATATTGTCCTCTTCTCCTAACACTCCCCACTATCTGCTCTTTCCACCTACATCTTGGTCTTCCACTTATTATTACTTACTTCTTGTGCATTATAAGCTCTTACTGGTATTCTTCGTGCACCTGTTCTCTTCATATGTCTAAATCATCTCTTCTGTGCATGATTTATTCTGTCCTGAAGCTTCAACACCTCCACTGTCTCTCAAGTCTCCTCATTCCTTATTCTATCCCTTCTAGTCTTCCCCCAACATACTAATTAAGGAATTAATCCTCCTATGATTATATATATATATATGATATATCTAAATATATCAGAACAGGTTTGAAAAGCAATCATCAAGCACCAAGGTGTTTGCAGCAGGAAATCAACTGGTGCCTATAAAGGCTGATTATGAATTACTAAATGCAATAAACAAATTGACTAACTGAACTAACATAACCATAACCAGTAGTGCAGCAGCCCTTAAGCCCTACCTGTGAAACGCTGATCTCAATCAGACAGCAGAGGTGAGAAATAATCCGAACAGTTACATTGTGGCATGTGGTCAGCACAACAAACCCCCAGTCGTTATAAGTTATCTATGACCATGTTGTGATACTCATTAGTAGCTCCCGAATTTCCACACCATGGTTGAGAAAATGTGGTATATTTACCGTGAGGAGAGTTGAACTAGCATTCCATAGCCTTAGATGACACGTCTGTTGTTCATGCGTAATTTTGTTCGCAGTGCAGGGAAGCCGTTCTCTCATTGTATCTTGACTGGGGAGCACACTTACACTTATATAACTTGGCCATGTTAACAATTGAAACAAAAATGTATTTATTCAGTTGTCAGGCAACAAATTCTTATGTACAAACAAAGGAAACACTTTCGAACATAGCCCATTGTCAACTTTATGTGAGCAATAAATAATGTTTTCATAAACTTAGAAGGTAATTATTAGAATATTTCAACACATTTGCAAAATCGACAATGGCTTATTTTCAATGTTGGTAATACATGAAATATTTGTCTTTTTATTCCCATATTGATTTTTTTATTGGTTATAATTGTAACTTAGTTGTTTCAGTCAGTTTTTATCTTAAATGTCTTTTACTCGGCTTCATGAATTGCGTATTTTGACCGTTGTTTTACAAACATAATTGAGAGGAAAATATTTGGTAATTTTTTTGCTCAATGCTTCATCAATTTAATTCACTTATACTCGCCTTCTACCTTTTTTGAGCAAGTTTTTGAATTCTTGCCGTTCACCTTCTACGTACAAGACTGGGCTATGCATCCTCTGCGACGTTGCTGAAGACTACTGTTCCACCGTGGGTTGAGCGTTACACACTTTCATATCAACGATCAGGCTCCAGCCCAGTCAATCTCCAGTCAAAAAAATATTATTTCCACTTGATCGTGACCGGACCGTGAGCGGAGGGTGATAGGGAGCATGGTTTGTTACATCACTAGATTTTTGACATGAGCTCACAATTAGTTTAATTAGGTAGTCAGGTGTGCGTCTGTTTAGACTCTGATTTTTATAGACTACGTCGTTTCTAGATATCGAAATCAACGTTCATCACAGGCCTCAACTAATGAACTAAATCAATTCGGTCAAATCTTGTATTGCCTATTTATTTTTCAAACAAATCTAGTATGACGTAATGATGAAGTATGATGTAACGTCCTATTAATGTTCAGAATATCGCTAGATGGGGTAAGGTTACAGCGTACTGCCCGAGCTTCAATCTCAAGTAATTGTTACAAATCTCGCTAGGTGTCTCTAGTTGCGGCTAGTTTTCGGGATTCTTCTTTTTAGTGAAAGTTATGTCAAGGAATACTGAGTCAGACAATGTAACGTATTTTTGACCTTGTACTAACGCATTGTTGTCATGAACCGTTGTTAGTGCTTGGTTATGTAAATCACAATTTATGACTTCCAGAAATCGAGTGAAGTTCGAGTGAAATCAATCGACGTTCGGGGACATTTCGTCGGACCTGGTGAAAGGCTGGCAGAGAAAAGAAGAGAAACAACGGTCGATGATGTTGGACGAGCGAGAGCTGTGAATGTGTGGCAGCTCGCTTTGATTGGTTTCCTGATAAATACCACCGTGTTTGGTCGGAATATGCAAGTTTAACATGACAATGGGAGCACATAGATAGCACTCGATGCCAAATTTCTGCGAGTTATGTGGGGGAAAGGTGTCGACCGCAGGGTGACTTCATGTTTGCTGTTTCGCAGTATTTGGAGGTAAGAATTATTATTTTACCTGTTATGTGTCGAGGAAACATATCAGTGAACGCGCGTCCCTGAATCGGATTGTAATTGGAACATTTGCATGAGAAATTCAATTGGAAACGTTTGGATATTGTCGCGAAAAAAAATCATACCTGTTCGGGATACGTGTTTGCTTGGATTTGTGGAATGGCTAAATGACGCCATCTTGTGGGAAAAAAATATTTCGCATTCGGTTTATGTAAACTAAGAACCTTCACGGATATGGTGAATGTTAACGTGCCAAGGTGAAATCATATGTATATCTTACGTCTATATAGTATGAACAATAACGGCTGTATTGTTAAAGACTTTTCATCGCATAAATCTTACATAAATTGTAAAGTCGTTCACAGTAGAGCTTGTATGATATGGCACATCTATGGTGCTTGAATAAACTAAGGAGGTGACACGAGTGAGACACGGGTGCATTACCAACTGTTCTAATAGCACACCTTCGCTTTTAATAACATTGTCAGAAGTAAACACATACTTATAAACGTTTCAATTGTACTTAAATGAATGCTTGTAATTAAATAATACCAGTAACGATTCAATAATTGTCATAACATGCTGTATGTTGACCCAAGTGTTTGTGTCCTTTTGTAAAAAAAAAAACAACATAGCAGTGAGAAATTACAGGTTTGTACCCTCGAGTACATAATTTTTGTTAAAAGATTTACGAAAGAAAAAAATCTGTAAATATTTTGATGTAACTACTATACGCGTGACATTGAACTTCGACCAGGCACCAGACCCATACGGAAAATTGCAGATAGTGGCGCATTCGACGGAAGCATGACATCACGGACACGATAAGGGAGTCCGCCGTATATAAGCCCGTGCTGTGCACCTAGGAACCGCAGTGCATCATCACCATGGCCAGGGGCAAACCTATTGACAATACCGTGAGGAGAAGAGTGGTGGAGTTGCAACGGGATGGACTCAGTGAACGGGAAATAGGGCGCCAACTGAACTTACCCAAGTCAACCGTCCACTGCATCATCAAACACCACCAAAATTCGGGTACTACAGACCCAGGTAAGGCCCCCGGTCGAAAACGCCTGCTGAGCGTGCGTGACCTACGGATATTTAGGCGCTATATCCAGACCAACAATCATGTTTCTGTGGCCGAATTACGACTGTGGACTCGAGAACACTTTCACATTGAAGTGTCAACCAGAACCATTCGCCGTTACCTACAGCGATGCGGTTACCGAGTATACAAGGGGAAACGTAAACCCTTCCTTTCCATGTTGAACAAAGGCAATCGACTACGGTGGGCACGAATGTACCGGGGATGGACATTTCGGCAGTGGAACAGGGTTTTGTGGACGGACGAATCCATTTTCAATGTTGTGTACGGGAAAATACGGAAAACAGTCATTTGTCGGAAGGAGGAACAGAATGAAGCAAAATGTTATGCACGTCGGGTACAGAAACCTGCGTCAGTGATGGTGTGGGGATGCATGACGGCATCTGGGGTTGGCCCACTACACGTCCGTGAGGGCATTGTGAATGCACACGCCTATACACGCATACTGGAGCGGCATCTTCCCACAGTGCGAAGGCACCTGTTCCAGAGGCGGCGTCTCATCTTTCAACACGACAATGCCAGGCCTCGTACAGCGCGGCTGAGAAGAGAATCGTTGACTCGCCATCACGTGCGAACTCTGCCATGGCCACCATCGAGTCCCGACCTCTCGCCTATTGAGAATGTGTGGCGTGTTCTTAAGCGACGTGTGCAACAGAGGGGACCCACGACAGTGGCTGCTCTTATCGCCTGCCTGCAGGAGGAATGGCACCGCATCGATGTGGAATACCTTGAACGACTCGTCCGCAGCATGCCCTGACATATTGCCACAGTTATTCGCCGACGGGGCGGCGTCACACCATGGTAAATAGGATCCCCTCTAACAGTGGTCGAACTTCAATGTCACGTGTAGATGGACGAAAATGTTTTATTTGTGTGGACACCATACATTGCTGCGTTGCAGCGGAAATTTATGTTCTCCTTTGTTCCATGTAGCCTGCTGAATAAAATATGTTCAGCAAATGCATGTGTTCTCCTTCTTTCACAACGCACTCCTATATTTGTGACTGGTCGAACTTCATTGTCACTAAGGTTGTATTAATATTGCTGGTAGTTCCTCTGTCAAAATATGTTATGTTTTGGTCGGCATTTATGTGTTGAAATGGCCTTCTTTGAAAAAAAATCACAGCGTGTGATCGCGTGATTCCATACAGGAAAATTCAAGTATTACGAAATGTATGTTGAAGTTAAATGGTGATTTTGGTAGCTTTCGGGATTGATCGTTCTACGTAACTAAAGTTGTTGTTTCCTGTTGAATATAAATAACAAAATAAAGATATAAATTGGTTGTACACTCCCCTTCATAATTAACCAATACCTAGATTAAATCACCCACAGTGTCGCTATTTCCATTTGTGTACTTCCAAACTATAAAATTCTCTTCCAGGAGAAATTTTCGTGTACATATTAGGTATTACTGACATTGGAGAAATAACAGATGCATAACCTTAAAGGGAAAAGGGCAAAATTAATAAACAATGTTTGTCATCATTTCCATTAGAGAGTTTGCAGTTTCCGTAAAGTTCATTAGTTGGTAATGATGTTTTTTTCTGTTTGGATTAGTTTTTATGATCAAAATTGGGTGTTTCTCTTTTCGCATGACTACCAAGTAGCATATCTGGTAGCAAATTTCTGGATTTGTTTTCCCTAAATTTGGCAATGAATATCGACATCGCTTAAAGTGGGAAGGTTCTGACAGCGTATTACTCACTCTTATCTAGTAATTTATACAGGGTGCTCACAAGATCACTAAGTTACTTAATCGTTACAAATCAACTAATTACATCATTTAGATAGTTTGCAAATCTGAAGGTAAAGATCTATCAGAAATTGCTGGAAAGCTACTTTTGGACACATTGTCATTCTGTAGCCCTCCAGTCATCGCTCCTTGCGTTACCGAGTGGGACCCGCAAAATATTTTTTTCCGTAAATTATTGTTAGCGTTCCTTCTAGGGATTTGGAACTAGGAATATGTATTCCATTCTGTTAATAATTGCACTAAATGTAATTTTTTTCCGGCAAGGCAACTGTACGATTTGCACTTTCCACACACAGCAGCATCTGCCTATCACAATTGTTGAAAGCATATTTTCTCACAAACAGTCATTGATTGATTTGTTGTTTAAAGTCCACTTTATGCACAGAAATGCCAATCGGGACGGGACCTACAGTTTAAAGTGGGATCCGAACCACTTGTGCCTCCACTGGGTATCGATCTCGGGACCCCATTATTACAAGGCAACGACGCTACAACTGCGGCTTCGGGGAAGCCCTCTTACAAACAGTCACTGAAATTGCTTAATGATTCTAATGTAATCTTTATCTTTTTGACCTGTTCCTATTATTGTTGTTCTGATTGACTTTCGATTGTCTACCCGATGGCACGTAGTTACGTCGTTGCCTCGTAATCAAGGGATTCCGGGATAGATACACGGTGGTTGCATATAGTATTTTTGGTCTCACTTTAAACAGTAATTGCAGTCCCGATTAGGCTTACCTTTCGGGCTTGTATACCTTACGAAAAATTAATAGAGTTTCAAGAACAATCTAAAGTTCTTAATTTACATGTCTTATCAGCTAGACATGCAAACATACCGGTATTTTTTAAAGAGTTTGAAATGTACCAAACAACTTACGAAACACCTTCCACGGAAATTTAACTCAACATACACTTCCTCTCATTTCTGTCTTTTATGCAACTTTACTGTCAATTTAGCTTCTCTATACACGTCTAAAAAGTTAAAAGTTACACATCGTGATTGAATGCGAGCAAGTCGCTGACGTGTGAAAAGAATGTTGCATACTCTTCATTACAATTGCGATCAATTTCTCACCCAGGGAAAAACGCCAGTGTTTTACGGAAACAAGAATATTATTGATCCCAGACTGCAATCTGTCTTGCATTGAATTTAATTTTCCATAGTTAATGATGGATATAGAAGATAAATACATTTTGTTTAAAGAAGGATTCTCATCACTTTATTGTGAATGAAACAATTGAAAATGTCACGTCCCTTTCACGAAAGCCTTGAAAATTAACTTAGTGTAGTTTACATTACCTATGTATTCTATGGAAACTACAACACAATATATTCTACACGTAGATTAGGTGTGGACAACGCAAGTAAATGTAACGTTATAGTGTACGGCACATTTCTTAATTACAACTCAACAGCCTGTATTCATCTGTCATATTGTTGTCGTCAAGAACATCGACAAAGAATCACTCACAGGCCTGACCTTTGTATATGCTGATTGATTTAATGCTATTTTGATTACGTGCAGCGTTCACCTTAGCAATGTCAGTGTTGTCTCGTGATGACCAAATGAACACTCCGTCGATAGGCATTTTAGAAAACCGCTCATAATTGTTAAAAGTGTGGAATACCTTGCCGTCGTTTTCATCCATTTGGTGCCACCTACCGTTCAAGTGCACAATCCAGGAATCTATGTAAATTTTCCTAGATCTAACGTAGAAAATGTAGTTGGAAGAAAATGACGAAAAGTGTTAAGTCAAAACCAAGTTGTGTCACAGTGAAGTGCAAAGACCAGAGCTTGTGAAGATGAAACAATTGAAAGTCAGACCAAGTTAATAGGTTTCCCATAATTTTAAGGAGTTTCTAGAAAACTCATACCATCTTACTTTCTAGATGATGTTTACGAATGTTTGGGTTATTTGAAATACTGAATCAATCTCCACAAAATAGAGAATTGTATCAAGCCAGAGTTCATAAACTCAATCACCAGCCGTTGCTCTCTCAGGAATTCAACGAATGTCATGCGAGTAGTTAACAAACCTTCTTGGATTATTGGCAATTAATGTGCTGATCAACAGGTATTGCAGGGCAAGGACCAGGGAAACATAGAAGGAATAAGTTAGAGAGAAACGGATGGAGAGAGGAACGTTCGAGCGATCCAGTGCAGGCTTATTCTAAGAACTTTTTGCAGAGTTCTTCGTCATTGGTGATAAACAGGCATTATCCTATTTCAAGCATTAACCATTAAGCTATCTGCAAGGAGCGTGTTCTAACAGAGTATTAATGATACCTTGAGTTTCATCACCAACCAGGAAGTGTGAGGTTCCAGGTTCGATCCCACGTTCCTAGCAGAACCTTAGGATACCTGAAACTGTAGTTTCATAAGGTAAAAGTTATAGAAACTAAACATGCTCATAGGTCAAAAGGCATTGGTGCAAAACTCCAGTACATGATCGATAATAATACCAAATCACAGCATAACTCGACACATCCAACACACATGCTTGCGTTCGCACATATCCATGTGCTTTCCGTGCAAGTCCCATCGACATTTTGTATGTAGAGGCATGTGAGCCGTAAGATGAAAGCGGCCTTTACTTAACTACTTCCTCCATCTTCGCTCGACACCCTCGCATCCATCGTATTACCCTTTCTCCGACGAGTAAAGGTTGGCTCCGTAACGCCTATATCGTCGTTCAATTAGACCACTCTATATTCGTAGGAAAAAATATGTTGTCTGCACTAATGTTGATAGAAATATGCTCCTTCTAAGTCTGCTTATGCAGATAGCGACGATTTCGTACACCTTCTGCCATGTGGGGACCTGCAAAGTGTTCTCCCCTGCTCGGCTCGTGACATGTGGTAGGCAAGTACCGTGAGAAAGGGGAGACAATCCTCGAACTATCAAGTCCACCACTGGTACTCTGCGATCCTCGTCCCGCACCTATCATCATTAAGAAGTCATCACAACGCAATTCAGAAAAGGAAAAGCCGATTCACACATCGATATTACCAACAAGGACTGGACTCACCGCTGTGCCATACTTGCAACATTGTTTGAAGAGTTCACAGGTGTGTTTATTTAATTATCTCATACAGAGTTTTAACTTTTAACGTTTTGTCAAATATGTTGGGAGACCATGACGGTTTCTTAGCAATGTTTTTAGCTTACGGAGAGGAGCAGGTATTTTGCACTTAGTGTTTGAAGTACGTTTTGAACTGTCCTTTGCTCTTTCAATGTGTTTCGTTTGTTCTATACAGGTCCCTTTAAAATTTCATTTGTTAACTTTTCTCAAGGGGTTCGTTAAACCCTTTTCTCATTTGAACTAAGGGTGTTAAGTAAGAGAATTTTCTTCACATGCACTGAAGGGTAGAAAATGGCCATACATGTAGAGGTATCCAAATTGTTTGGGAATATCAATAAATCTACGATAACATTATTTTTATGCTCTTTTCAACAAGAGCAATTGTAAGCAGTGTGATATTAAAGAGCCTGTAGTTTACGCGTGTGCAGACCAGTAACTAGCACGCCGTACCTGAAGCTCTGCAAAAACGTGTTTTCGTCTACCAGTTGCTTTTCAAAGGTTTCTACTCGGTGTCTCGCATAGACATTTACTTATACGCCATAATTTATTTCCGAAAAGCTACGGTATTATGATGCAACATCCAAGAAATTTCATAGACTGTATAAAATGTGACCCAATGTATTTCAAGTACACATATTCCACTACACGAGATAAAGTGTAAAAAGCACCCTGGTCGTACGAACGACCTATTCAGGGAATTTCCCTAACTTCATGATGTTTATTCTTATTTTCTAAATTTCATCCACTACTAAATTATTATTATTTAGAGATATTTTAAAGTTTACTTTCATTGTTTTGGTGTACAAAGTGTATGTTTTCGCTGTAATCTGTGTTTTCTAACGCTGAGAGCAACGAAGCTTTAATAATAAGTCACGTCCTGTATATTGTCAGAACATACGTACTGTAAATTTTATATGAGATAAATAATTTGAGTTCATTATACTCATAATGGGACATCAAATTAACATAATCAAAAAAAGGTATAATTATTTTGACACACATACAATATACATACACAACCAAAGACAAGCAAACACACATACCCACCCCCCTACACACGTATATATACATTTATATACCCGGTGAATCACCTAAAATTTGCACCCCAAATATTCCAGAAATGGAAGGTGCTATTGATGTGCATTTTTCACAGAAATGAAGTGTAAACAAGGGCTCATAATTGTAGCCCATACACAGACATTTATAATTATTAGAATGTGTATTTATATTAAAATAGTTACATTTTTCAAATGGAAAAATGACTATAGACAGTAACAAAATTAAACTAGAGTAAATTAGAACCCACTTATTGGTTGCATGACCTTGTAGTTGGTGCTGAGGCTTGCGTACTCTGATGATTCACTAGGCTCTACAAGCAGTAGCATAGCTACTGGCAGGGTCTCTCATGCTGGATAGGCTAGTGGTAAAGAGTCAGACTAAGAGACCACCTACTGGTCAACGGCTCCAACGGTGGGAGAAGATGGATGGCCATCTCAAGGGCAAAGGAGGCTGAAGAACCAGGAACCAGGACGAGTAACACCTCTTTTTAAAAAAGAACCTTGGTACAGCTGACACCGGCTGGTAGTACCTTGTAAGGGCCGCTTGCCAGGTTTACGGTGAAGACCTGAACTGCAACTATGGCGGAGAAGGAGACCTTCGGAACGGCAAAGCTGGCGGAAGAGACACTCTTTCTCATCGAGTATAAATATGAGAAAAAACCACTGTCTTGTGTGGAAGAGGAATCCTCAAAGACTAGGGAAAAATACCCTGACAGAAAATTAGCCTGCTTGGAGGCTTAGGTGACAGCCCCATCATCAAGATCGAGTGCTGTGGGCCAATAAGCCGCACACTTTATATCACACTATTATAGAAACATCAAGAAGAGGAAGCCAGTAGTGTAATTGGTGATAGAACCAGCGCCACTTACAAGTGTACAAATGATGAGCTCATATAATTAAACAGCCCGATTTGCCCACACTTAAAATTATGCCAAGATGCCCCTTATTCCCCAATTCTTTGAGTGTAATATGCTCTTAATTCTAAGAATTTTCAATCCTAGTGTACAAATGATGACCCCCCTCAGATTGATTTGCATACACTTATAAAAGGCACTTCTGTGAGATTGTTGTCCATAAATTTGTTAAAAATATGCCCCTCATGATATTTTTTTTGCCCACACCTAAAACTAAGCTAAGATACACACACACACACACACACACACACACACACATACACCCCCCCACACACACACACACCCACCCATACACATATTTACTTCTGGCTTAAGTTCAATTGGATACCAGGTTCAATTTGTTTATCTAATATTAAAACAATGTAATTCTTCTAGAATTGCTCTGTGACTCTCTCATTTCTTACATCATATGTTTGCATGTTTCAAGTGATTCTCCTCTGTGTTAGTGTTTGTTTAGATCAAAGTGATTAATATGCACAATTCCCGACACGGTAGTATTGAATTTTTGCTTTGCATGTTTCAAGTGATTCTCCTCTGTGTTAGTGTTTGTTTAGATCAAAGTGATTAATGTGCACAATTCCCGACACAGTAGTATTGAATTTTTGCTTTGCATGTTTCAAGTGATTCTCCTCTGCGTCAGTGCTTACAGAAATTTCCGAGTATTGAAGCTTTGCGTGCAAACAAAATTGCATCAGCCAGTATTGTGAGAGTGGGATGAGGAGAACAGATGTGTTGTTACAGTGCTTCTCATACTTACAGGCCTGTTTGGTTTAATTCTTATTATTCATATTAAATATATTTCTGGTATATTGAACAAAAGGGCTTATATTTTGTATAAAAAATCTGATATTTGTTGCATCCAGCTTGTTTGTTGTAATCCACTCTTATTTAGAGTCAGGCTTATATCTGTCCCAGCCTGTTATACAAAAAATCAATACATAACACAGCGCTAGGTCATTGCCATTCTAGACATGCATGTCCGTGCAGGCATTTGCGGAAGGGCAGTTTAGATCAATATTTATTCTTTTTTTCCACTTGTGGGCTATTGGCTTTACAACCTGTCATAATAAGCATAGAGTTTTGGTTTAAAACCCAAAAAAATTTATATAATAAACCGAGGATAAAAATTAGCATTATTAACATATTAAATATACACAAGAAATAAACAAAGCACACAGCTGAACAATATATATATATATTAAGTACAAAATTTTGAATTGAACCCCAGGAAATCTTATATAATAAACCAACAACAAAAATGCCAAATCAAAAATATTGCAATCAGTGTAATAAGAATATATCCAGCCCCAATTGGGCCAGACACCAAAAGAATTGTAACCCAGGCAAATTCAGAACTCCCACTAAAATATGTTCTAAATGCAATAAAATATTTAGCAAGACATATTTCAATAGACATGTGGGTTCTTGTTCTGTACAGTCATCAACATTGCCCCCACAACCTTCTACATCTGGTCTGAAAAGAAAGCATGAAAAACCTGTTAATGCTGGACCGGCAAAGCAGCCACGCTATGAACCCATCCATAGCAGTTTTAACGGCCAATTAAGGGATCACCGGTTTGTATCAGAGCCAAGATGTGACATTAAGACTTTTTTGAACAGTGTAAATCCAGATGTGCAGGCAATTCTAAATGCACAAAATGGCTCTTATAAGCTGTCTCTCAAATTGTTTACACAATATAAGAAGCCAAATGGCACAAAATTTACACAGCCCCACATAACAGAAACTGTACCGGTATATTCAAATGCAAATTCAGACAAAATAATAAGCAGCTTGATAGATCAATTGAATATTAAACACTCTGAATTTGCAGCAAAAGAGTCTGGATGGAGCCTATGCGGTTCTCCACACAAGTTATATGTTAATATTTCTGAATTCAACCCATTACAAGGTTCCACTTATGTGCCATTACCTGCCAATATCAAAAACAAAACAGCCGTGGTTAATATAAAAAATAATGACCAGAAATGCTTTTTGTGGTGTATTTTAGCTGCTTTGTATCCAGTTTCAAGGAATCCTCAGAGAATAAGTTATTATAAACAGCATGAAAATGATTTTGATGAAGCAATGGAGGGTTTAGAATATCCAATGTCTGTTCAGAATATTGATAAATTTGAAAAAAAGGCCAGGCACATCAATGGAAAACAATTATCTATTAATGTATTTATTTGTTCCACTGGCCGTGACAATTGCTTGATAGATCCTCTCAGAATCAGTACACTTGATGATGAATCTGCAATTCCGATTGATCTGCTCTTAATTAAAGGGGATGGCACAAATCATTACACTCTGATACATAATCTTGAAGCTTTAGTCAGAACACAACTAGACAAATTTAATAGAATATTTAAGTTGTGCAGAAGATGTTTAACTGTTTTTGATGGTAGAAAAATGGTGAATGGGGTTCGGGAAGAAAATGCAGAAATTGCTAAAAACAAGTTAATTGAGCATCTGAAATACTGTGGCAACCATAAAGCTGTTCATATGGTGATGCCAATGCCAAGTGAAAATGCAAAATTCCAAAAGTTTAAAGCCTTGTTGGAACACCCAGCATATATAGTGTGTGATTTTGAATCAAATCTCAAACCTCTTGCTTTCTGTAGCCCAGACCCTGAGGAATCTTCAATTACACCATACCAGGTACATGAACCTTCCAGCTTTTATTATGTGGTTGTACAGGGTGGTGTGGTTAGTAAAGAATATTTATACATAGGAGCAGATGCCATCAAAGAATTTGCACAAAGAATAGAAAATGAGTGCCATGACATAGCATCTAATATTTTATTAAAATCAAAACCCATGTTGCCTTTAACAGAGAAACAGATTGAAGATTTCAACAATGCAGAAAAATGCCCGGTATGTGATTCTGAATTTTCAGATGCAAATATCAAGGTGAAACACCATTCTCATACAGATGGTAAATTCTTAATGGCCCTGTGTAATAGCTGTAATATTAAGATCAAGAGACCAAAATTTGTCCCCATATTTTGCCACGGTGCATCCAATTATGATTTTCATCATTTGATCAGGTACGAGGGGTTTAACAAGCAGAATTTAAATATTTTAGCTGAAAATGATGAGAAATATATTGCCATTAACAAAATAATTAAAGTTAATGGTGTTTCTATTCACTTAAGATTTCTTGATTCCTACAGAATTTTATCAGCTAGCCTGGCTACACTGGCCAGTCAATTATCTGATGATCAATTCAAAATCACATGTGCTTTGTTTCCAAATCAGGACCTGAAATTAATTAGGCGAAAGGGTGTATATCCATATGATTATGTTACAGATTTTTCTAAATTTGATGAGTGTTCTTTGCCACCACAACAAGAGTTTTACAGCAAAATAAGAGGATCTGGAATCACTGATGATGATTATCATCATGCCCAGTTGATGTGGAACAATTTAAAATGCCAGACATTTGGTGATTATCACAATGCATATTTAAAACTTGATGTGACCCTCTTAGCTGATATATTGCAGGCATTCAGAAAATGTTCCATGAAAAATTATAAGCTGGATCCAATATATTTTTACAGTGCTCCGGGCCTAGCATGGTCTGCAATGTTTTTAAACACTAAAATGCAATTGGATCTGATCCAGGATCAAGATATGTATCTGTTTATGGAACAATGTATAAGAGGAGGCATGGTGCAATGTTCTCAGAGATATGCCAGAGCAAATAGCAAATATATTCCCGATTATGATCCAGCACTGCCATCAAATTATATACTGTATGTGGATGCAAACAGCCTCTATGGTTATGACATGATGGATAAACTGCCATACGCAGGGCTTGAGTGGGTTGAAAATTTCAATATTGAAGATCTTAAGGATTTTGATGACAGTAACTATGGCCTCTTCTTAGAGGTTGATCTGACAATTCCAGATGATTTACACAAGACATTTTCTGATCTGCCCCCAATTCCTGAGGTTCAGTGTTCACCTGGCTCTAAACAAAACAAATTGATGATGACTCTGGAGCCAAAACAGGGCTATGTCATATATTACAAAAACCTCCAGTTCCTGATGAATCATGGTGTTCAAGTGACCAAAATTGGAAAAGTTTTGAGCTTCAGGCACTCAAGATGGTTGAAACCATATATTGATACAAACACAGAGCTTCGAACATCTGCAATGAGCCAATTTGATAAGGCCTTGTTTAAATTGATGGTCAATTCAGTGTATGGCAAAACAATTGAAAATGTCAGAAAACATATTGATGTTAAAATAATTACTGACCCCAGCCGGAGCAAAAAATTGATTGCAAAGCCAAACTTCAATTACAGAAGAATTTATGATGAAAATATGGCACGTTTCAACATGAAAAAAACAAATATTAAGTTTGATAAGCCTATTTATGTAGGGGCTGTGATATTTGAATTGGCCAAATTACACATGTAAAAATTGTATTATGATGTGTTGAAAGCTTTTTATCAGGATCGTGTAAAATTGATGTACATGGACACAGATAGTTTTGTTCTTGATATTCAAACAGAAGATGTTTATAAAGATATTGCACTGCCTGAATTGTTTCAATACTTTGATACCACTGAACATTCAAAAATTAAACCCCACAACAAAAAGGTGCCTGGCAAGTTAAAAGATGAGACACTTGGTGATGTTATTGTGGCATTTGCTGGGTTAAGGGCGAAGATGTACAGTTTTGAAACATGTAGTGGTGTTGTTGCCAAAAAGGCCAAGGGCATTGGCAGAGTAACTGTTGACAAAGAGCTTGAATTTGAGGATTACAAAAATTGCCTCAAATCCCAGAGTTTAATCAGAACATCAGAAAATAGAATTCAGAGTGTGGATCACTTATTGACTAGCAATATTGTAAGAAAAGTGGCTCTGGACCCACATGATGATAAGAGATGTATTTTATCATGTGGCATACATACTCTACCATGGGGGCATTGTGATTTGAAAAATGGCAATCAATGCCCAATTACAGAGCATGATTTGAAATAAATAAACATGCCTATGAACTTATTTGGGTTCAAAAAACAAGCTATTATGGAGCTGCCAACACCACAACCCTCTTCTGATATAATATCTAAACTAAGTGCTTTGTTAATTATTCATCTGAACAGCATACTTACAGATGTTGATGATAAAACAGGTAAAACATTGTACATATTTAACAATAATTTAAATCATTACCAATTACCTGTAGGTGGTCAATTGCAATTTATTACAACCCCTGAGGTTGATGTCAAGATTTCAATAGGGAGAAATATTTATAGAATTAAGCACTCAAACATGATTTCTGGCACTGTATATACTGTTTCTGCTGGTCACTGCTTATATATTGAGGTCCCTGGGTCATATGACAAGCTTATACCTCTTTTTATAGAATTAAGAATTAGATATTCAATAATAAATAACCACTAAAACAAAAATGCCTAATGATATATTTGGCCATACAAGACATGAAGATCACAGTGATGAGATTCTGATGCTTGATGTCAGAGTCAAGAAATTAAGAAGTGATTTACAAGCTTTACAAACCACACTCAATGCCAGTCTTCAATTAGAAATTACAAATTTACAATCACAATGCATGGACCCTCTTCTTAAAATTGACTCAGAATTCAAAGTGCTGCTTCAGAAATATACTGACCTGGCCACATTGGATAATTTTCAAAGTTTAGAAGAAGCTGTAGCAGCTCTTCAAGCCAAATTTAAGACCCAGGCCACCAACTCTGAGCAATTGAAACAGCAATTGGAAGGGCAGATAAATAATGTCCAGACACAGCTCCAAACAATTGTCAAAAGCATAAAATCACAAGAAGATTTTGGTCTAGTGATTTCCACTCTAAAAGAACAGATTCAATCACTCCAAATACCTAATCTGGACCCTCTGAACAATGCCATAGCCGAGGTTAAAGAAAAAATTGAGACACTTGAAAATTTTATGAACAACTTGCCATCTTCTGATGCTTTGAGTGCAATAACTCGGAGTGTTGCAAACATCAAGCTGCAACTTGAAACATATGAAGATTTTGGAAAAATTCAAAGTACCATAACCCATCTTGAGGGTACAATAGCAGCAGTGCAAAGTGATTTGACAAATGTACAAGAATCTCTAGAATCCCGCCTGCCCGGTATTGTAGACACACTTGTCAGTGTCCAGCAACAGATCACAAAGCTTGAAAACCTCAACACTGAATCTGAGCTATCTCATTTTCATCACTTGATCGATGATATCCAAACAAAACGTGAAATTTTACAACAATCAACACCCTCTCAGGCTGATATAGCCCTGCTCCAAGATGCTATGCAAAATGTGGCTGATGCTTCTGAATTAAACAATGTGAAATTGGCACTTGAATCTCTGCAAAATACTGTAACAAATCTCCCGACATCACAGGAACTTAAAAATATAAAGAGAGCAGTGAATCGCATATTGAAATCAGAAGATATCAAGAATATCCAGACAGAGATCAAACAACTTACTCAGACAGTGGCCACTCTACCAACTAATCAACATATTAATGAACTGCATGCCCTGTTTGAGGATATCAGAAGACAGGTCCATGATCTTACTGCTCAAAATTCAAAATTGGCAGTTATTGAAAATTTGCAACAAATTGTAGCTAATATCAAGCAACAGCTAGGGACCATGGAATCCAATCAAGCAAATGCTTTGTCTGTTTTTGCTACCCAGCTACAAGAAATTGTGCAACAATACAAGAAACTTGTTGTGGACATAAAAATCAAGCCAGGCCATGATGATGTTGTTAGGACCATCAATGAGCACCTTGAATCTGTAACAAGCAGATTGCTTACAGCAGAAAAAGAATTAACCGGCATAATCGAGAATCCAAAACATACAGTAATTCTTGAATTGTACAGCATCCCCAACAAAGAATATGATTCACCATTTACACCAGGTGGCAAAATATATATGCTGTCCCTTGCACAATTTTATTACCAGTTTTTTGTTGGGGCACACTTAGACCAATCAAGATCAAATATTGGCTACACCCACAGGCACACCACTACCCCACCTTATCAATAACAAATGCTGATAACAAAGCAAAAATCACCAGTGTAGAGTTAAAGGATTTTACAGATCCCAATACATTAGAAACAGCCTATGTTGAAGATGATGGCTCTCTGTAATTTAAAATACAAATAGGGGACAAATTATATTTAGAAAATCCTGTAGTATCAGCTGCTGAACACCCCATACTTGCAATATTCTTGTTTACATATTATGTCTAGACAAATTATTGTTGATGAATTACACAGACAAGCCAGACATAATTATAAGAGACTGCCAGTAGTCACAAAAGGCATAGATGATTTATGGCAAGGGGACCTGATTGAGATGGCAAGTGGACAGTAGAAAAACTTAGATAAAATCAACAAGGGCTACAAGTATCTACTCACTGTAATAGACACATTTTCAAAATTTGCCTGGGCTGTGCCACTCAAATCCAAGACTGGAAAATGTGTTACAGAAGCCATCAGGACAATCATCAATCAGAGTGGAAGATCACCGCGCTATTTGCAAACAGATAATGGCAAGGAATTTTATAATTCTGTGTTCCAACAATTTATTAAAAGCCAGTCAATAAAACATTATTCGAGTTACAGTGATCTCAAAGCCTCAATTGTAGAGAGATTCAATAAAACCCTAAAAAATCTTATGTATAAACAATTTACACTTCAAGGTAATTATAAATGGATTAATATTCTTCCAGAACTTCTACATACATATAACAACTCGGTTCATTCCACAATCAACATGAAACCCTCTGAAGTAACTTCATCTGATGAGCAAAAATTGATCAGGACTGTTTATTATCCTAGATACCAGCCAACAACAAGAAAGGCCAAATACAGGGTGGGTGATCAAGTAAGAATCAGCAAATATAAGCACTTATTCAAAAGAGGCTTTACAAGAAACTGGAGCACTGAATTATTTACAGTGGTTCAAGTTAAACCTGGGACCCTTAACACATATATAATAAAAGATCACCGAGGAGAAATTCTCAAAGGCAGATTCTATGAAGAAGAACTCAGCAAAACTAAACAGCCTGACACATATCTCATAGAAAAAATCATCCGCAGAAAAGGCAACAAGTTATTTGTCAAATGGCTAGGACTTCCAGAACACAGTTGGATCGATGCAGACAAAGTGATAATATGAGCACATGGGATGTTATAAAAAGCCTGCCAGAACCTGAACAACAGATTAAGAGAAATGGCAAGTTGCTGCCTGAAAATATTAGATGTCTTATTGTTGGGCCATCGGCTTGTGGTAAAACTACACTAATGGTTGATAATTTTTTATTGGCACCCAACTGGTTAGACTGGAAAAACAGGCACTTGTATGTCTTTTCTAAGAGCTTGGAACAATTAAAATATCAGCAGTTGATGAAGCTATATGATGGATTGGATATAGCCACTTTTGAACCAGATGTTAAGCCACTTCATGAATGTCTCGATAATTCTGTTGTTGTGTTTGATGACATTATACTGGATAATCAAAACAAGGTTAGAAGTTTCTTTACACAGGGCCGACACAAAAACATTGATTGTTTCTACCTGGCACAGACTTTTTCAAAAATACCGAAGCAGCTGATCCGAGACAACAGCAATTTTATATGTGTGTTTCGTCAAGATCATACCAACCTCAAACACATACATGATGAATATGTAGGTGGGGACTTGAGCTACAATGATTTTTCCAAGTTTTGCAGTAGGTGCTGGAACCAGGACAGTTATGGGTTTGTCACAATTGATATGACAAGAAAACCCAATAGTGGTAAATATAGAAATAAAATTAACAATTTTCTAGACATTGAAACATATATAAATAACCATGAAAAGGCCAATCATTGATGATCTTAAATTAAGAGATTATCTTGTAAAAAGATTTAAGGGATTGAAATCACAGAACCGAGGAATTTATGAACAACACAAACAAACAGAACAGCCTATAATTGATGCTATTAGTGAATTAGGTAAAAATATCAAAACTGTTACAGAGCAAAATCAAAATTTGATCACAGAGCTTGTACCTGTAGCTGCAAGGAACATATTAGATTATCCAATCACCCCACTTTCCAGTATTCATACACCTAGTCCTGTTGCTCCTCGAAGAATTGAAGCTACTCAGGATCCTATTGAATTGGGTCTTCTTGCTCAAAAATATTTAAGCACACCTAAAGACAACAAAGATGAGGTCTTTGGCTTATATGCTGGCACAGAGCGTGATGGTAGCATCATACATAGAATTGGCAATTTCAGAGTAACATTTATGGGAGATGATGTAATTGTATATTCAGAATCTCAACTTGGAGAAAGAGGTGCTTTTGTTAAGTATCTCGGAACACCTGGATTGTGGGAACTGATGACTAGGAAAAGGCCTGGCAGCTATACAGATCAAGATTATGAACATTACAAAGAAATATTAATAAAATCAGATGCTCTATACCAGAACAATGATCCCACACAAAAAAGAGTCAAGTCTAGCAGTGGAGCAAAATACAATAATTTAATCAAGCCCATATGGTCACAAATCAAGAAGGTAGAGGTATCAAACAATACAACACTCTGCCTAAAGAATTTGTCTGGGTTGATGATGTCAGGAAACTTGTAGATAGGTTATTGGTGATAGCTGGGGAGGAAAATGCTGGCAACCACAATTTTTACAATGAAAAGGTTGGAATTATGGACATGATAAGCACAAAATTGTCTAATTTTATAGTGAATGACACTAAGGGGATTGGATATCTTATAAAAATTATTAATACTCTACCACCTAAATTTTGGAATATTTCTGAGGGCCGGGGGTTGGTTAATGACATTATAAACAAGCTGCCATTTGAACTACATATTCCAGGCTATCAGTATTGTGGTCCAGGCACAAAATTGGACCATAGATTAAACAGAGGTGATCCTGGTGTTAATCCCCTAGATGCTGCTTGTAGAGACCATGACATAGCATACAACACACATTCTGATCTTCACAAGAGACATGTTGCAAACAAGAAATTAGAAGAGGCTGCATTTGGTAGATTTGTAAGCAAAGATGCTTCTTTAAGTGAAAAAATAGCAGCATTGGGGACCACCATAGCTATGAACACCAAACAAAAACTGGGGTGGGCTGTAAATATGTATATAATAAACCTACAATGAAGGCCAAGGGTGTTATGTATCAAATACCTTATGCAGGTCTTAAATCTCTTAAAACTATTGATAGCCTTTTAACCAAAAAGCAGCGGAAGAAAAAAAATCTTGTCTTGCAAAGGACCATGGAATGAAATTGTTGCTTAGTACCCCCCAATTAAAAAAATTACAACAATCAAGAAAAATATCACATGTGGGGGTTTCATATTTACTATCCCGGCCATCTTAGCTGCTCTCGGGGCTGTGGGGAGCTTGGCTGGGGGATCAGCTGCCATAGCAAAAACAGTAATAGATGCCAAAAAAATAGGGCAGAATTAGATGAATTGAAGCGCCATAACCTGGCCATGGAGAAACAAGGCAAAGGTGTTAAGAGAGCCATGAATAAGTTTAAAAAAAAAACAAGAGCCGCTTACAAACCAAGATATTGAAGCTTTAATCAAGCCACTGGGCATCAAAAATTTTTGAGGTGTGTACATGTCTGATTCTTTGCCAGAGCAACCACTCAACAAAGAGTGTGGCATTGTTAATTTGGATAAGTACAAAAATCAGGGCACTCACTGGATCTGTTATCTTAAATATTTAAACAATGAGGCATTTGTGTTTGATTCATTTGGAGGTGTTCCACCTGAAAATTTAATAAAATATCTAAAATCACCTAATCTTTATTACAATAATGCCCGTGTTCAAAACTTCAAAGATGTTAATTGCGGACATTTGTGTTTATCTGTTCTCAGATATATGTCTCAAATAAATAAACCATCAATTGAAAATTTTCAAAAAGCCTTGTGGTATCTGAAACATCATGGGGGTATTCCATCTCACCAGCCAAAATTCAATATTGAAACTCAAATTGCATGATGACATAGTGTATCCCAAAACAATAGCTCTCAGAGCATTTTACGGCATGTACTTGATCCCTAATATTACACACCACAACAACAAAATTGCAGTAGGGGATCAAAAAATTGTCATCACTCCAGGGCAGTATAATCTGTCCACTCTAAATGCTCAATTACCCAGAGGTTTAGTATTAACTCAAAATTCTGTCACTCACACAGTAGAGATTGTATCTGCTACAGAAACAGTGGATCTGGGTACTATAGGAGAGCTGTTAGGCTTTGAGAACAACACAAAACTTGAAGCGGCCATCAAACACACTGCTATTAATATACCTAAATTCTTAGCCATAGAGGCTCTGAATATTCACTGTAATGTGGCTGAGGGTATGATCACCAAATCAAATGGCATAGGCACTCACAAACAAACTGGCATCATTGCAACATTTAAACCTAATTCTGAATTTATGGAGCCCATCATCTACACTCCATCCCCAACATTATATTTTCCTGTGTGCCATAACAGAATAGATAATATTGAATTGATGGTCACTAATGAAAAAGAAGAATTAGTTGATTTTGCTGGAGCCACAACAACTGCAATCATAGAGAATAATATTTAAATAAAAATACATACAAAAAAAATAATGGAAAATATTGAGAGTTATGAGCTACAATCATTCCCCCCAAACAGGAGGACATTTGCAAATTTAAATCAACCCAACACAGAGATTGAGGTTGATCTTGATGTAGGGGATGGCTTTATACACCCTCACAGAGCAGATCTATACATCAAATTTGATGTTGTAAAGCTCGATGGAACAGATTATCCGGCAAATTCAAATATAAGATTTGTAGACAATTTTGTGCTGCATCTGTTCTCTGAAATTGAGATCAGAAAGCATGGTGTTGTTATAAACAGAGTGGATTATCCCGGCATTACCTCCACAGCTTTGGCCACACTAAAATTATCCAAAACCGAGGCTTCTTACTACAAAATAGGTGGATTTGAGGCTGGTGATAAAATATTAAGCAAGAGCCACACAGTGCTGTTCCCTATGCGCCTGTTGCCAGGATTCTTTTCAGATTACAAAGATATTATGTGGAAGGGTGGTTTAAGAATCACATTTAGAAGAGCTGCCAATGATAATAATGCTTTGATGAGGTACAATACATTAAATTCTACAGGGGAAGCTTTGCCTAATACCCTACCTGATGAAGGCAAGTGTATTATTCAGACTATGGAGCTAAGAATCCCAGTTGTTGAATATGAAGCCAGTTATGCTCTTAAATACAAAGCAGATATAATAAAAAATCCACAGGTTCCTTTACAATTTTATACATATCAATGTGTACAGAAGCCCGCAACTGGTACTTATTATGAGTTTGATGATACAAATTCATTCTCCAGTATACAATATGACATGCCGGATTTTGTGGTGGTATTGTTTCAGACTGAAAGACACAATAATGAGGAAAAAAATTCAAGTAGATTTGATAACTGCAACATCAAGAACATATATCTTAAAAATAGCAGAAATGAGGTATTTCCCAGAGGAAATTATAATTTAGACATGTCCAAGGATGATTTCTATAAATTATATGAAGCATTTACAGCATACAAAAGGGTCACTACTGGCAATACTGACATGTATTACACACCAGATGAATTCAAAGCACAGAGACCCATGTTTGTCATCAACACTTCAAAAAGGAAACAAGTTGTGGTTAATGACAGGACAAACATTAAAATTATCTGTGAATTTCACGATACACTCCCTGATGACACTATATGTAGTGTTATTCTCATAGGTGAAAAATCATATGTTTATGATGTAAGAAATGAGAGAGTCACAGAGCAATTCTAGAAAAATTACATTGTTTTAATATTAGATAAACAAATTGAACCTGGTATCCAATTGAACTTAAGCCAGAAGTAAATATGTGTATGGGTGGGTGTGTGTGTGTGTGTGTGTGTGTGTGTGTGTGTGTGTGTGTGTGTGTGTGTGTGTTTGTGTGTGTATCTTAGCTTAGTTTTAGGTGTGGGCAAAAAAAATATCAAGAGGGGCATATTTTTAACAAATTTATGGACAACAATCTCACAGAAGTGCCTTTTATAAGTGTATGCAAATCAATCTGAGAGGGGCTCATCATTTGTACACTAGGATTGAAAATTCTTAGAATTAAGAGCATATTACACTTAAAGAATTGGGGAATAAGGGGCATCTTGGCATAATTTTAAGTGTGGGCAAATCGGGCTGTTTAATTATATGAGCTCATCATTTGTACACTTGTAAGTGGTGCTGGTTCTATCACCAATTACACTACTGAAGCCAAACTGATTCTAAGACGACGACATTTGGCCTGAAAGGGACAACGAGAATTGAAATATGGAATGTTAGAAACCTGAGGGAGAGTGTAATATTACGGCAGGCAGTGGCCTGCTTGAAGAGCTATTGTCTGAGCATCTTAGGTATAAGTGAAGTGAGATGGTCAGAGTTTTGAGTGGTAAACACCCATGAAGGAGTTACATTCATATATTCTGGAAGACCTGAGGGTGATGGTGTGGGTATTAGGGTGGAGTGAAATTTTTTTTCTTGAATTTCGAAATGCCTGTAGTCAGAAAATTTGCATTTTGGTATCAGATAGTCAAATAAAAAAAATCAGCTCTCTAGGTCAATTTCTTCTGGTGCCCAAGCCCTCCGAAGTTTTCATATTTCCATTATTTTAGTGTATTGAAAGATATATGGAGATTTTATTTTTAAGAAAATATTCGAAATGCCTGTAGTCAAGAAAGTTGCATTTTGGTATCAGATAGTCAAATAAAAAATCAGATCTCTATTTCAATTTCTTCTGGTGTCCCAAGGCCTCCGAAGTTTTCATATTTCCACTTCTTTTAGCGTATTGAAAGATACATGGAGAATTCTGGATGTGATGAAATTATAGGCTATCTTCATATCCGCCTTTAAAAGCAAAATGAGAAAAACTCAGGAACCTCATGTTTCAAATATTAGTGAAAATGTTTCTCACCTAGTGGTAGGAATTTTGATGAAAGCTTCATTGCCAGCAGTGTCATATCAGCAAGTTGTTGCAAAATTGAAAAACTTCACGAACACTATCGAAATCTCTTAAAGTCCTTTAAGCGTAGACAAAATGAAGAAAACTAGAAGAAAAAATGCATTGTATTGCTCACATGCTAACTCTACATTATTTGATATATCGTGTTGCAAGTGTAAAGACTTTTCAACATGTGTTTGTTCTAGAGAGAAGAAACGTACCTATTCAAGAAAGAGAATTTCTTTAAGATCAAATAACAACGAGAAAAAATGTTCATTGGAAAAATTGATTTAAAAAAATCCAAAGAATTGCAGAAGAAGCAAGCAAGAAAAGCTATGAAAGAAACAAGACTTCAGAAACATTTGTCAAAGTGTACTGTCAATTCTGCTACTAGTAGTCGTCAATCAAGTCCATCAAGTGAACTGGAGGAAGAAGGTTGAGATACTGACAGCGACACGAGTAAAGTACTTAAAACCAAATCGGAAATGCCCTCCACTTCAGCGAATTCCTCATTAACCTCAAACGAAACTCAAATGCGGTTGCCTCTTAAGTATTTAGGTAGAGAGTGTGACAGAAATCGCATATCTGACAGAAGTTCAGCTAAAATTGCTAGTGCAGTTCTTCAAGATGTAGGTGTTATTAGTGATGCAGATGTTTGAAAAGTGATAGATGGGAGCAAGGTTAGAAGGGAAAGAAGTAAAGTCAGGAAAACAGCTACTGATAGTTTGGATACTCTGACTGGATTGTATTTTGATGGCAGGAAGGACCAGAGAAGAATTAATGAGAAGAGAGGAGTGAAGAATTATGGTCGCGTCGTAACAGAAGAGCATGTGACTTTAGTCCAGTAGCCAAATTCCAAGTATATAGGACACGTCACTGTATCACTATAAAAAATGAGATCTTGAGCTTCTGTGCTAGGAAGGAAATAAGTATGGACAATCTTTTAGCAGTTGGATGTGATGCTACAAACGTGAATACAGGAAAGAAAGGAGGAGTTATTGTTTTACTCAGAAAAGAACTTGGTAGACCCCTCCAGTGGCTTATTTGTTTGCTGCATATAAATGAACTCCTACTGCGCCATCTCTTTCAGAAAATGGATGGATTCACAACTGATCCAAAATATTTTTCTGGGGAAATAGGAAAAGCTCTACAATCTTGCGAAAAACAACCTCTTGTGGGTATATTGATGGACAAGGAAGCAAAAAGAAGCCTTATTCAGTGGTATTCAGTGTCTGCGAGGATAATTGTGGCACATTTCAAAACCAATATCAGAACCATCGTTATGATACAGTGCTATGCACCCACAGAAATAGCAGAGCCTGAAGATAAACAAGAGTTTTATAGGCAGCTCAATGAAACAATAAAGAAGCAAAAAAGGTAGGATATCATAATAATTGGAGCAGATTTAAACGCAAAGGTTGGGCAGGACAACGAAGGCCTTGAACTTGTCATAGGTAAATATGGCTTAGGAGAGAGAAATGAGAATGGACAACAATTTATGGACATCTGTGCTAGCCATGACTTAGTTATTGGTGGTATTATATTTCCTCACAAGAAAGGACGTAACGTAACGTTGGTGTCACCAGACCATAGAACAGACAACTAGATAGACCACGTGGCAATTGGAAGGAAGTGGCGACGTTGGATACAGGATGTAAGAAACAAGAGAAGTGCAGACATTGGGAGTGATCATCATTTGGTAGTGGCTAACTTTAAAATAAAAATTCAATATCAGAAAAAGAGAATGGAACAGACAAGAAAGCGGTATGATGTTTGTAAGTTGAAGGATAACAATTTCCAGGAAACCTTCAGGATTGAACTGAGAAATGTGTTCCTAGTATTGACCATTAAAGTGAGGAGAATGAAACCCTTGAAAGAAAATGGACAAACATCCGATCTGCTCTCGCTGAAGAAAGTGTTATGGATCTGGGCTTTAAGGATAGGAGGAAAAAAGCTTGGATGTCTCTGTAGAGCTGGGAAAAAATTAATGAGCGAGAAAAAATTAAGGAGGCAATGAACTCAATCAGGACAAGGACAAGGAACGCAGAATTGCAAAGTATGTACAGAGAAGGATCCAGAAGTAAAGAGTAGTGTTCGTAGGGATCAAAGAAATTGGGGAGATAATCTGTCTCAGCAGGCGGAGGAAGCAGAAAAAAGAGAAATCTTAAATAACTATACAAAAACACAAAAGTCCTGTCAGTCAAACACATTCGAACAAATCGACCAGTGAAAAGTAAAGATGGTACACTTCGTACGAATATTGAGGACCAAATGAAACGTTGGAAGGAGAACTTCTCTGCAACCCTTAATCGCTCTGTGGATGCTCATATAGACCAGGGGGAAGAGAAAGATGATAATGATGGTGATGTTGGCCCCAGTGTAAGAATAAGGACGGATGTTCCAACAGTAGGAGAGATTAAACAGACTCTGAAAAAGGTATGTGATTGTAGAGAAGCCGTAGGTGACGATGACATACCACCGGAAGTGATGAAAAGTGACAAACACAACTGCATATATGGACGGGTTAAAGATACAGTGGTGTAAGTCAGTTTGTTAAAAATAAGAAACAGTCTGACTCACAGCACTTTGCTGATCAACACAACAGCTGTTTACTATATTACAAGACCTTAAACTCTCATCTGTTGACAGTTGAATGGATCTCTGATTTAGTTAACGTTCTATGTAAACAGATTAACTTATCTCGATCTGGTTTCTATGTCTAAGTGTTTTTTTTAAAATAGTGACTTACACCACTGTAACTTTAACCCGTCCATATGTTGCTGCCGTTATTTGAGAAGATGTGGATAGAATGAGAGATGCTTAAGGACTGGAGGAGTGGCCTGTTGGTGATGCTGCCGAAAAAGGGGTATACACCAAAATGTGACAACTGGAGAGGTATAGCACTTCTCTCCATTCCGAGTAAGATATTCACTTCAGTTATCCTAAAGAGAATTAAGGAACATGTTAACTTGAGACTCATAAGAGAAGAGGCAGGGTTTCGAGCAAATCGCTCTTGTATTGATCAAATCCACACCTCGCGGATAATTTTATAGCAATGTATAGAATGGTCATCTCGTCTCTGTACAGTTTTCACGAAAGAATTTGAGTCGGTCAACAGAAATGCAATGTGGATGGCAGTGAGACGATATGGAATGACCACAAAAAAATCCTGATCTGATCCGAGAAACGTATCGTAATTATGCATGTAGAGTTATACATGAAGGCCCTGTATCTTCGCCAATAGATGTGCAGTCTAGAGTGAGGCAAGGTTGTATATTATCATCTACAATGTTTCTGATTGAGATCGATGCAGTGATGCGAAATGTAATAGGAGGGAAAAGACGTGGTATCCAATGGAGATTGATTAACAGAGTAGAAGACACTGATTTTGCAGACGATTTGTGCTTCTTTTCTGAAGCACTTGGTTATATGCCAATTAAATTAGCAGATCTGATAGAAAGTGCAAAAAAAGTAGGGCTTGTGATTAACTCCAGGAAGACCAAGAACACCCGTTTAGTATTGGTGAAGAGGTTATTGAAAATGTCGATACTTTTACTTACCTGGGTACTGTCAAACAAGAGATGGAGGGCTGCACACGATATTTCTCAACGTATCCGAAAAGCAAATGGTACTTTTGTTAGGCCCTATTCAGTATGGAAAAACATATGAAGACCAACCTTCGTATTTTTCGAAGTAATGTTATGTCAGTACTGTTAAATGGGTCCGAGACATGGAAGGTAACAAAAAAGTTTACCTCTAAACTACAGACCTTCATCAATCTCTGCGTGAGAAAAAAAATGAATATCTGTTGGCCAGAAGTGATTAAAAACCAAGAACTTTGGAGAAAAACTGGTTAAACCGAGGTGTCCATAGAAATAAAACGGCGAAAATGGAATGGAGGAAGGAAAATGAGGCTGTTGAGAGAAAGGCACTAGACTGGAACCCGCAGGAAATAAATAAAAGAGGGAGGCCTAGACAGACGTGGCGAGATCTGTTCACACTGAGGCTGGAAAGAGCTGGAAAGTAATGAAGAGAATTGCCGTCAGTAGGACCAGGTGGAGATGCTTTGTTGATGCCCTATGTTACACAGCGAACAACAGGAATTATGTCAAGTAAGTGAAATTAGAATGTCAATGGTGTTTCGTGGCGTTACCACCCCCAATATATGCCTCATGGCGTGGTGTTATTCACAGGGGAGCACTTTACCTTTTACCTTTATGGTGTTTCTTTCGTGATTCTAATAAAAGTAGTTTTCGAGCTATCGTAGTTTAAAAATTGTACAGACCGGCAGTTTACTGCTCCATTCAACTGCTTAGTTACGAATCTATGATGTTCGTAAGTTCGTTTCCTATTGACAGTAACAAAGTACATCTACAGTAAATTAGAATGTCAATGGTGTTTCTTTCAGGTTTCTTTTTGAGCTATCGTAGTTTGAAAATTGTACAGACCGGCAGTCATCTGCGATATGTGTCAGCACTAACGTAAAAGAAATGAATAAATAAATTAGTTGGATTCTGAAGAAGAAAGAGAATTGGCTTTCAAATGTTGTGCTCAAAATGACGCGCACCTGCTTCAATACAAGCTTCCAGTCTGCCATGTAAAAATTGATACACACGTTCTAGCATTTGATCAGAAATTTCAGCGAGGCATCAGTAATACGTCGTTTCATATCATCTGGTGTAGTCGGTATGTCCTTTCAAACAGTTTCTTTTAGCGTACACAGAGAAAAATTCTAAATGTATCAAATTTGGTGAAGTGGCAGGCCAAGATACAGGTCCCCTTCGTCGAATTCAACGATTTCAAAATAATCGGTGAAGACAAGCTGTAGTACATCGTGCAGTATGCCCTGGACAGCCATGATTCTGATACCACGTATTCCTCCTAGTCTGCAGTAGAACGTCTTCTAACATCTGTGGAAGTTGGTCTGTTAGGGGGTTGAGATACTTTTGAGAATTTAGTGTTCCTTCTATGAACAAATGTTCTATGAGCTGATGGTTCACTATTCCACAGTTAACATTTAAACTCTATGGATGCTGACGATCCACCTGACGAAGCCAATGGGGATTGTGTATGGACCAATAGTGCACGTTTCGGAGATTTACTCGCCCATGATTTGTAAATGTTGCTTCATCACTAAACAAGATACATGATAAATCTGGTATATCCTGTCTTAATGCCCATGTACAAAAGTTAACACGATTCTCGAAATCGTTTCCATGCAGCTCTTGATGGAGAGAGACATGATACGGATGGCATTTATAACGGTGGAGAACGCGTAGTATACTTGCCTGACTCATGCCACTTCCTCGTGCGATGTACAGCAACAGCAGCGAGAACATTAATTTCACCCTCTTCTCCAGTCACTCGTTTGTTTCTGTTACTTTTTCTAGATGTTACACTTCCAGTTTCACGTAATTGGTTGAAGATGTTCACAAAAAATTGTCGCGATGGGTGACGTCTATTGGGATATTGTTCAGCGTACAGAGCACAAGCACTAACAGCATTCTTCCTACATTCTCCATTAACAGAAACACCATAGACATTCTAATTTACTCTAATTTTATTTTGTTTCTTTCAATAGTCATTGTTCCATTTGAAAAGTGTAACTTTCTACAATAAATACACATTCTAATAATTACAAAAATCTGTGTATGTGCTACAATTATAAACCCTAGGTTACACTTCATTTCTGGGAAAACAGCACATCAATATTTGGGGTACGAATTTTCTGTGATTCACCCGGTATATAGATGCATATCAGGTAACACCCAAACTATCTCAATCCCATTAAGTTAACTAGTGTTGCTCACTAGATTTCTTTCTGTTCCGTCTCGTCTCGTGAAAATGCCATCTCGTCTAGTGCATGAGAAAAATGAAAGATAACCATAGAAGCATCCCCAGCTGTCTCCTAAGGATCGGGCAAAGCACCCCCACCTAACAATGAATGAACATTCACAAAGAGGAACAGTGTAGCTAAGTCGAGTGTCAAACCTGGAACTTTTGCTTGTTGGTATGGTTGTTGCCGAGAAGAGCCCGAGGTGAGCTTATAATCATCGAGAACAGACCCTACGAGACACGCCTCTGGAACATAGATGAGAGACGGACATTTTGTCCGAGATTCTCGATCTCGTTCGATACTTTGTTACGATATTGTAAAAATAATAATGTAAACCGAATTTCTTATACTTTATAAGGCGACTTCCTCACATAAATGCTGAATTTTGTGAATAGATAATTAATAATTACTATAACGCCGATTCATTCGTTGTGATTCTGAATCGGGTATTTGCTTTGCATATATTCAAGATATCATCCCGTCATCGAGGTCTGGTAGCGTCGAAACGAGTCGTTACCATACGAGTTGGCGTACATGACGTGCCAACATGGCGGATCGTGTTCTTGAGCACAACGCTAGCCTCGTAATTTTGGAAGTCTTGTTTTTGTCAACAAACTGAACGCAGAGAAACGCGAGAACTTGCAGTGGTCATTTTTCCAGCTTGAAGTTTTTAAAATTACTGTGACGAAATGAGTGGAGACTGAGAATAACTTTCCGGTGAGTGCATGGGCTGGTGACTCGCCCAGTGCGAGATATTAACTGCTGTTTTACGCTTGGTGCACACTTTGTTTGCCGGCATGCGTGATTGGATTTAAAATAACTTTTGGTGGGAGATGTATTTTTATAGACAATCACTGTGGTGCACGCAAGCCAGTAAACAAAGTGTATTGATTTGAATGGAAATAAATATTTGGGGGATGTAGGCACTTATACGTCATGTACACATACACACATATGCTCGCCCGTAATACCTGCAGACAATGATAATCTGCTTATACAACGTCCTCACTAGAATATTCCTCTGCAGCTCTAGAAGCATAATTGATTGATTGATTTTCTTTATTTTACATCGCTTCTTGTACCACTTTCGGCTAATTTGCATAGATGGGAATGAGTGATGATTTGATGAAATTGATGAATGGACACTCACAAACATCCATGCCCAGGCCGAGATTCGAAGCAAGGACTCCCTGGTGTCGTAGCGTGATATGCTAACCACTATGCACGTGATCCGGCTAGAGGTACATGTATGTATAATTGAAGATCATCGCTTGCAGTCTGTAACGTGTTAGTTGGGGTCCAGTTGCGGTTGCTCACGATATTTAAATTGGAAGCGGCTGCGTGGCAACCGCAGCTGCAAAAAAATGAAATTGAGACGAATATATATAGATGAATTTGAACCCGCCAAAGGGGGCACAACAGGGAAGGACAACGCCGCTTGGCAACCAGCGTCAATAACTTTGGCCTCATCGGGGGGGGGGGGGGGCATGGTGATAAACCAAAGGGGAAAGGCAACTGTAAGCACCTAGTTACAAATTTCTCAAAAAATATTACCAAAAAGGCAAATATAGGGTGTGGCAAAACAGTAAATATGTTGAAGAAAAAAAATTAACCTGAAAAGGAAAAAAATCGATTACATAAAAAATGGAGGAGGTAAAAACACAATTGGGAGGGAAAAAAAATCAGGTTTGTATAGTAACAATAGTAATGTTGCTACAACGGATCAAAATGGAACGATGCTCTAATACCAATTTTGTAACGTGTTAGTTGGGGTCCAGTTGCGGTTGCTCACGATATTTAAATTGGAAGCGGCTGCGTGGCAACCGCAGCTGCAAAAAAATGAAATTGAGACCCGTACTATTGGTTACAAATTCTAAATTTCTGTCGCACTTCTCGCAAGATAATGCGGGAGTTTACGAGCAGACCCCACGAGAAGCGCGAGACAAAGGCCCAGTAGGAGAAAAAACACGTATAAATATTATATGTGCCTAAACAAAGGGTCCCGACAATGAATAACCTTTTAAGCCTTCTCCATTGTATATAATAGTTTTAGTAATTAAACCAACGTCTTTATCTCTCGCTTTTATACAACAAATCCCCCTCAAAAACCACTCGTATTTTAGTTATTATTCGTCTGGTGACGTACGTTCCTTACATTAGCTAACGAACTAGAATTCAAAGGTAGCAATTAAAATTTCAACCATCAAGAAGATAAATGTAATTGCTCAATAACACAGATTTATTTATCCAAAAACAAGATTGCTCGTAATAACAGTATCAACTTTAATAAATAATCACACATGAAATGTCTATACTTGTCAAAAACGTGTAACCACGCGTTAATTTCAAGCACGTCCCGCGTGCGCCTATTCGAACATTAGCATTTAATTGAGCATCAATCATAAATACGCGTTACGAACGCGTGCATGCATTATTGCAACACACTCAATCGCACAATTGTAAATCCAACATTTTTTAAACAACACATTAATTAATACAATTTGGCATAAACCATACATCACTTATTAATATTATTATGCTGATTCTTGGGTATTCTAATGCTACCGCAAAGGAAGGGGGGGAGAGTAACAGGAATAACTATTTCTGTCCCAACTAGGGAGTCAATAAAGGATCGTAGTTTTTCTTTTCTGCAAGTTCCAAATTAACTAAACTTGGTTTTGAATCACTAGACAAACGTTAAATGGGCAGCGAAAATTGCATTGCTAGGACGAAGATGGAGGCTCGACTGTTCATTAAATTAGCGTGCGCCCGTTCTTAGGTTATTTATGTATGCACTAGGCGCAAATAGTCTGAATAAACGTTTAGGACACAAGGATCAACAACGTAACTTAATTCTGTTCATATACGCCGCGTCCAGTTTTCATTGTTTTGTCCATTTGACAAAGAAAAGGTACATGGACAATTGGTATATTCAACGCGCACTCAAGGAGGACAAAGGGGGGTGGGGATGTTGAACATACAAGTCTTTATCGCCTTAAAGTGAAATAAGAAAAGGGGGAACGTAAAAATTGTGACACGGATACGGCAAAAATTCGATGTTATATTCCTATTGCACGGGGAGAGTTTACGTACCTAATACACAAAGTTCTGCCTCTATTGCTACGTGCACCACACTCCGTTTGTAGTCCTATGTTCTAAGTTGTAGGCCCATCACACTCTTGGCTGAAATGGCTGGTCTCTATTCTACGTACAGCATGGTCAGGTACGTCTCACTCTCCACCGGCGAGGAAAAGGATGTCATAACAGCAAGGCTGGTTGTTGCCGTGTCGTTCCCAGGCGATCGAGTGCAACTGCGGCTGTGTGCCGAGGTTACGGCTAGCCCACAAGTTCCAAGTTTTGCCGCTAGAGGCAGCACCGGTAGAGCTATTCAGGGGGCGTGCCTTCTGATAGCCGAAAATTGAACTAAGCACATATATGTCAATTTTCTGATTATGTAAGATTATATAAGAATATTGGAAATGTTACAAATACCCCTGAGTTGCGAAAAGCAAGAACCCCAGCAAGATATTGACATCCTAACTTAACAAATATATATATATATACACTCAAAAAAATAACGCAAAACATATAACAATACACAAATAGAATTAAGTAACAAATTTGTGGAATGAAGGAATTGATCCTCACTTTGCATCACGAGGAAAAAAAATCTCACACCTAAAGAGGTAACCAAGTTAAAACATGGTCGCTGATAAAGTTCATAGTAAGACCCGAAGTTATACACAATAATACCAAACGTTTGTCGATGATTATGGGATCCTTTATACATCGTGTTGGACTCCCGGCCAAACACCCAGATGTAAGAACATACTCGACAAGTTGATCGAGGCACAAACCACACACACTGCATTCTTGTTGTAACCATGGTAATTCCGTGGAAGGCATGAGATGGAAGTCGATAGCTCGTAATATTTGGTAGGAGCAAGTTGACGTTTCCCTGATTTCTCTCCGGTTAAAAATCACATCCTGGTGGAGTAAAAACATATATAAAAAAGAGAAACGAAAATGAAAAACTAGAAAAAGAGAGAAAGAAGGAGTAAGAAATAGGAAAGAGGTGGAGGAAAGTTACCAGAGGAAGGAAGAAGGAGGTAGCATTATTACAATGTAAGCAAGGAATCAGTAACACCATAGGTTGTACAACAATCATACACAGTTTCATTTACTCAAAAGAGAGCATAATAAGCTCCCAATATATATATATATATATATATATATATATATATATATATATATATATATATGCAAAAAGTAATGATGAAAAGACACTTGAATAAGAGAAAAAAAATATCTGAATGAGATACTACACTTTATATATAATCACTTGTTAAAAAAAAACATATATATAAAGACATGTAGTAAATATCATAGAACTATAAATGCAAAATGATAGAGTGGGAAGACGTTAGTTTAAGTACAAACCATAGCGGAGGAATAACAAAAATCCATTAATGGGGGGCTGAAGTAGACTGAAGTGCGAAAGCTATATCCGAACCAGACAAGTCATAAACAAAAAGGTGTATATGTTAACCGAAAACTATGAAAGACGCGGCTCAGGGCTAAAATTTGCTGAATGAGAAGAGTTAGGGCGACGGCGACACGTAGAAATCAGGTGACCCCTCCGGCGACAATACGTACAAAAGGGGGAGTTATCCCGAGAAACGGAGCCGTGTTGGTTTTGGGAAACGTGCGCCGACAAGTTCACTGATTTGTTCCAGTGGTCCGTTTTGCTTGTTTCAATGGAAAAAACTTCCTTCGCGTACTGAGTAAGTTCCGCGAGGGACTGGGGGTGACCTCGAAAAAGGAGACACCCCATCGAAATGTGATTGAGGTGAAGAAGAATTGTCTGTAAGAGGGTATTTTCATCCCAAGCAAGCGCCAAGGCGGTAGCAGAAGTGACGATGTCGCAAACAAAAGGATGTAAATTTTCATTAATGCGCTGAAGACGTGTAACGTACTGGTTAAGTAACAGAAGGTACTGGTGATTCGGAACAAGGCAGTTCCAAATAGTAGACTTTAATTCATCCCAAGACGGGGATTGGGACAAAGCCTCTAACCAAGTATTTTCCACAAAACCCGTGGTGCGACGAAAGGCATTATGTAAGACCCACTCAAGGGGAAAATGGCCATAGCCAATAAGGCGCTGTAAGGCGACCATAAAAAGAAAAAGGCTAGGAGGGTCCATGCCGTCACAGATAGGTAAGGCGTCAATAGCTCTATTAAGGTTTTTCATTTTGATTGTGTCCAGGGGCGATTGAGAAGGTACAAAGGAGCAAGAGGCCTGAGGAGGAGCGAAGGATAAGGAAGGTGCAGGAGCGAAGGAGGGGGGGGTGTTAACAATGGCCGAGTTGGCAGAGCAAATGAAGGGCGGACTGTCAAATCGGGAATCCTATAAAAGGGGGGAAGAGATGAATTAAACTGTAAAGATAGAGCAGGAGGAGCCGAGGGTATAGATGAATTTGAACCCGCCAAAGGGGGCACAACAGGGAAGGACAACACCGCTTGGCAACCAGCGTCAATAACTTTGGCCTCATCGGGGGGGGGGGGGCATGGTGATAAACCAAAGGGGAAAGGCAACTGTAAGCACCTAGTTACAAATTTTTAAAAAAATATTACCAAAAAGGCAAATATAGGGTGTGGCAAACAGTAAATATGTTGAAGAAAAAAAATTAACCTGAAAAGGAAAAAAAAATCGAATACATAAAAAATGGAGGAGGTAAAAAAACAATTGGGAGGGAAAAAAATTCAGGTTTGTATAGTAACAATAGTAATGTTGCTACAACGGATCAAAATGGAACGATGCTCTAATACCAATTTTGTAACGTGTTAGTTGGGTTCCAGTTGCGGTTGCTGACGATATTTAAATTGGAAGCGGCTGCGTGGCAACCGCAGCTGCAAAAAAATGAAATTGAGACCCGTACTATTGGTTACAAATTCTAAATTTGTGTCGCACTTCTCGCAAGATAATGCGGGAGTTTACGAGCAGACCTCACGAGAAGCGCGAGACAAAGGCCCTGTAAGAGAAAAAACACATATATATATATTACATGTGCCTAAACACAGGGTCCCGACAATGAATAGCCTTTTAAGCCTTCTCCATTGTATATAATAGTTTTAGTAATTAAACCAACGTTTTTATCTCTCCCTTTTATACAACAAATCCCCCTCAAAAACCACTCGTATTTTAGTTATTATTCGTCTGGTGACGTACGTTCCTTACATTAGCTAACGAACTAGAATTCAAAGGTAGCAATCAAAAATTGTGTACTTAAAATTACAACCATCAAGAAGATAAATCTAATTGCTCAATAACACAGTTTTATTTCTCCAAAAACAAGATTGCTCGTAATAACAGTATCAACTTTTATAAATAATCATACATGAAATGTCTATACTTGTCAAAAGCGTGTAACCACGCGCTAATTTCAAGCACGTCCCGCGTGCGCCTATTCAATCATTAGCATTTAATTGAGCATCAATCATAAATACGCGTTACGAACGCGTGCATGCATTATTGCAACACACTCAATCGCACAATTGTAAATCCAACATTTTTTAAACAACACATTAATTAATACAATTTGGCATAAACCATACCTCATTTATTAATATTATTATGCTGATTCTTGGGTATTCTAATGCTACCGCAAAGGAAGGGGGGGGAGTAACAGGAATAACTATTTCTGTCCCAACTAGGGAGTCAATAAAGGATCGTAGTTTTTCTTTTCTGCAAGTTCCAAATTAATTATACTTGGTTTTGAATCACTAGACAAACGTTAAATGGGCAGCGAAAATTGCAAAAAAAAAGTACATGGACAATTGGTCTATTCAACGCGCACTCAAGGAGGACAAAGGGGGGGGATGTTGAACATACAAGTCTTTATCGCCTTAAAGTGAAATAAAAAAAGGGGGAACGTAAAAATTGTGACACGGATACGGCAAAAATGCGATGTTATATTTTTATTGCACGGGGAGAGTTTACGTACCTAATACACAAAGTTCTGCCTCTATTGCTACGTGCACCACACTCCGTTTGTAGTCCTATGTTCTAAGTTGTAGGCCCATCACACTCTTGGCTGAAATTACTGGCCTCTATTCTACGTACAGCATGGTCAGGTACGTCTCACTCTCCACCGGCGAGGAAAAGGATGTCATAACAGCAAGGCTGGTTGTTGCCGTGTCGTTCACAGGCGATCGAGTGCAACTGCGGCTGTGTGCCGAGGTTACGGCTAGCCCACAAGTTCCAAGTTTTGCCGCTAGAGGCAGCACCGGTAGAGCTATTCAGGGGGCGTGCCTTCTGATAGCCGAAAATTGAACCAAGCGTATATATGTCAATTTTCTGATTATGTAAGGTTTACAATATAAGAATATAGGAAATGTTACAAGTCTTTGTGCGGGAAGGGGGGGGGGGGATGATATGAATATATGTATGTGTGTCATGTTATGACGATAGATCGCCATAATACCTTTTGTGAAATCAAATAACAATGTTAATATAAATCGTATGTATTACGTTCATTTGGTTGTATAAATCTTCCACGAGCTTTCATGTCCATTTACGAGAGTTTGCATGATCGTCGCTATATGTCCTCAGCATACAGACTGCTAACTTTAAGGGTTGAAAGTTTCGCGTAATCAACACGAGACGTGTCAGAAGCGAGTCAGCTGATTGAGCGAGAATAGAGAAGGCGGGAGAGAGTGGGAATTAGATCAATGGATGCCGGATGTGTCATTGGAAGTGCAGACGCTAGTTTTGGACGTTTGCCGAAACTTTTGCATCGCCCGGTGGATAAATGATTTTTCAGTTTGACGGGTACTTGGAGTGTTAAGTATCGGCTACAAAGAATCGAGGAAACAGGTCTTCGCCATCGAGTTCTCAAGAGAAAAAGGTGAACATGGGATTCTGGTTGCCATGCAAAGTAACTGGCCAGGAAGGTAAGAGCTCTCCTTCTGGAATATCGTTGCCGTAATGCACTCTGAAGAAACGCAATAAGTTGAAAGTCATTTGCCTCTATTTGATACGGAATAACAATGAACTTGGTGCAGTTTCGTTGTTGCTAGAAGACGTAGAGTTGCAGAAAGATTATAGGAGATACATAATCGGCGAAGCCGCCATTTTGAAAAATAATTCTAGTGGTCTCATCAAAATAACTAGAATTCCCGTGTGTAACGAAGGTGCGTATTGCTCAGATCGAGTTATACTATATATATATATGGGTTTATTTAGTGAGGAAATATTTAACATTTTTGAATAAAGGTTGCTTCTTCGCAGTTGAATGCTCACGCGACGCAGATTTTTGTATACTTCGATTTTACAAGATAACGTAGGTATATTGTCACTTGTTTTTCTTTTTTTCATGCTGCATTATATTAAACAATAGTAGTTTATGTACCAGAGTGCATTATTTAGAAGTGTTAAATTGTGGTGTTTACCAGTTGGTGTTATGTATATACTAATTTGTGAGTTCTTTTACAGCAGGCAATTCTCATGAGGAGCCCGGGCTTGTATAGTCATTAATGAATAAAGGCAAGAAAGTGTCATCACTTTCATAACTCACTAGGGGCAATTTCACAAAACTTGAAATGCATCCATTTACGGAAATTTCTCTGGATTACTCTCAAGTATCCTAATAGTGGGAAGTAGTACAGAGGTTGCTCGCTCAATTGAATCGCATTTTTTGGATAAACAGGGTGTTCTCGAAATTGTGGGCCACCCTTCAATTTATAAATTACACTTAAAACAAATATTTTAGTCATTCGAGGGGTGAATATAGTTGAAGTGAAAGTTTTATATGTTCCTTTAGAACTGTAACCTTCCAGTCTGTGCTCCTAGAGCTATCGATGGAGACGTACGAGAAACTAAAGAAAGGTAAAAAAACTCGAAGTTTGGTTTGTTTTGGGAAGGTCGGTGTTACAATCGGGCCTCGATAAGAAGCGGTGTGCAATCAGAACGCAGAATGGCAGAACATGACCAAATTCTGTTTCCTCGTTGGCTGCCATGTGGCTGGTGGTTTTCTACGTTGCCACGTTCGCACAAACAGACGGACAGGCTAATCAGCTGTTGGCAAGCTCGGGAAAAAATAAGACGTCACGCGACTTTAATCACATACGTATCAGTATGCTAATATATGTTATTTCCGTCGTAAAGCGATGAATTAACGAATCTAGATGTTTGAATCTAAAGTTTCTTGTAGGTTAACGTTAACTTCCCATGTGAATTTTACATTCTGGCAAGCACGAAATATTATATCTTCCTGCTCTACACAGCAATCGGAAACCTTCACTGAAGGAACCTCTGTTGTGTTTTTATTATGGTACATTGCAAACATCAGCTACCGCCATCTCTTTACTTGTGTTGTATCGTATCATAATTACCTACAAAGGAAAATGCGTCTTGTGTTATGAACAACTGTGGCAAATCGTTCTCCTTTGATTTCATTCCGCTTCTTTTTGCCTTCTTTGTCACACCGCGACGTTCGTCTCTTTCGCAACTCAATAACGACCGCAACTATGCCCGCCTATTGTTTTTGTATACGAAACTCGCCCTTTGTTTTGTAACGACATGGAATTTATACTTCTGTGACATAGTTGAAGCTTCAGAACGTACAAATGAAATGTATTTCTTGAAGATTAGGGCGAATTACGTATAAACAAAGTACGTACAACTTGGTTTCGTTAACACGTTATTAAATTATATTTTGCGGATCCTACAAAAAATTGCCTCTTATACAGAATTTCACAGACCTGAGTTACTGTATTACGGAGAAGAATTTATCATAACAAATCAATTGTTTGTGAATTGATTGATTGATCGAGTTGGTGTTTTAAAGTCCACTTTATGCACACTACGGCTAATCTGGAATGGACCTACAGTTGGAAGTGGGAACCGAACCACTATGTGCCTCGACAGGGTATCGAACCCAGCACAACTTGATTACAAGTCTTCGACGCTTACCCTACCACTGTGCCATCGGGGAGGTGGGTGCGTGATGTGAGATAATTTGGGAAGCTACAGGATAATACAGGTTCTGGCAATACATTACAACGAAACGCTTGCAATTGTTCGATTTCCTAAACATTAATGGTACATTTGGTACATGTGTAATTAATGCTTCGATCTACCTTTATGTAAAAACATAAAAATGAGTGAAAGAACAGAAGTAATAGTTAAAGAATCAGTTGTTTTTACTGAGAATGAGAATAATGGAAGTTTCCCTGTTTGACTGTATAACCAGATGTTTAATCCTACACGTGTTTCTGTGGACTCGCGATAATCCTGAATTAGATCAATCCGGCAACAGTGCGTCGCTACCAGAGCGGATGGTTTCACGCCAGTTGTTAGCTCGTCCCGACTGTAGGATTAGGTGTTTTTTGTATCTTCTGGGGGTTTGGGATTTACCTCAATTTGAAATCTCAAACTTAAACTAATTTGGGAAACGTTTCATTTTTTATCATGCTCAGAATCACAAATTGTGCTATTATAGAATTTATAAAAATAACTTGAAGTCCTCAAACACTATTTTTTTTAAAAAAATACTCTTTTACATGTTATAATGAGCAAAATGCAACATGCAACAATTATGGTCCCAGCAGGAGGGTGAAGGGGCAAAGGCTGAATTTTCGAAATTTACCCAGACCACAATGCAGCAATTAACGGTCAACGTGTCATTTCTTGAAACTAAAGTTACATTTCAGTCTTGTCATTTTTGCCCATTACTATACCTCAACGTATTTAAATACTTGAATTACAAAAGAAAAAAGAACCTGCCTTCCGGCAGACAACTCATCATCATATGTAAGGTTACTATTGAAATTCCACAAATTGTTTCCATAAAGTTACAACACTGCCACTCACGTAGATTTTTGTTACTTTTCCTACAAAAAGTGTCAGTCTGCTATCAAAGAAACTTTGCTAGTTGTAGGAATGTACCACTGCTACATATGACATTTTTCATTCACCTCAGTCTATTGAAGGGTTGCCAATAATATATTATTTTTAAACATCAATTTTCTTTTTCCTTTAACACCTCTTATTGGGTAGCACAATGTATACATTCTTCCTCTGCTGAAAGCCCTGCCTCTAAGAAGGAAAACGATTTAATCTCTCTATGACAATCAGTTCTTTAGCTTCGATTTTTTTAAGTAAAGATAAAACTTTTATCATATTAATCCCACCCTCCCTTCCACAATTATTTAAAGCTCTCCTCCGCCTCCATATTTCCACAGAGAGCTTCCAATTTCAGTTTTGTCTTTTTTGCCCATTACTATACCTCAACGTATTTAAATACTTGAATTACAAAATAATATACGAGATGCAACGCTAGGGGTCCCGGGTTCGAATCCCGCACCTGCTTGGTTGTTTGTAAATGTCCATTTCATCCTCATCCCATGGAAGGCCATGGCAAACCACGATGGGTTCACCTTTCCCAGCGACCTTCCGGTCAAAAAACCTGCCTTCCGGCAGACAACTCATCATCATATGTAATGTTACTATTGAAATTCCACAAATTTTTTCCATAAATTTACATCACTGCCAAACACGCAGATTTTTGTTACTTTTCCTCCAAAAAGTGTCAGTCTGCTATCAAAGAAACTTTGCTAGTTGTAGGAATGTACCACTGCTACATATGACATTTTTCATTCACCTCAGTCTATTGAAGGGTTGCCAATAATATATTATTTTTAAACATCAATTTTCTTTTTCCTTTAACACCTCTTATTGGGTAGCACAATGTATACATTCTTCCTCTGCTGAAAGCCCTGCCTCTAAGAAGGAAAACGATTTAATCTCTCTATGAGAATCAGTTCTTTAGCTTCGATTTTTTTAAGTAAAGATAAAACTTTTATCATATTAATCCCACCCTCCCTTCCACAATTATTTAAAGCTCTCCTCCGCCTCCATATTTCCACAGAGAGCTTCCAAAAATGATCACATGTTCCTATCCTCCAGCCATGGCTGCCTGATCAGACCATTATATGCTCTCATTCAACGCAGAGCTGCCGAAAGTAATTGCAGGTTTTTGTCCACCTGAACGGCAAACCACCTCATAATCACTATCACGTGTTCCTAACCTCCAAATCCACGGCTGCTTGGCCAGGGCATTCAACCTCCGTTACAGAACGCATCGCCGAATGTGATTATAGGCTCTTTCCGCCACTCTTCCTTCCATCCTCCAAATCGAATTGCCAAAAGTGATGGCAATCTCTTGTTCCTCAACAACCATCCTTCCACCCCCACAAGAGCCCTCAATTTAATAATCACATCACATGTTAGAAAACATGTTCCCATCCTCCAGTCCGTGGCGCTAAACCAAGCAGTTAAACTCTCGCCCCCACCATCCAACCTCCGAGCAGTTTCCGAAAGCGATCACAGGCTGTTGACCAGCATGGGCTCTTAATGTGATCACAATCACGTGTCCTATCCTCAATCCACGGCTGTCTGACCAGACAATTATACTCTCTCGTCCACCGAGAGCTACCAAGTGTGATCATTATCCCCCCCTCCCACCTGATTTTAGAGATTAGCTGTAGAATCAAAACTCAAAATTATTCAGTGAGATTAAAATTACAAGTGGACCATCAACAACACTAAGACAATTAGTTCTCCTCCTCCTCCTCATCATCATAATCCTTCGCTGTGGTAGCGTCGTGGCGTTGTATTCCAGGGGTCCGTGTTCGATACCTGGTGGAGGCACATAGCAGTTCGCATCCCACTTTAAACTCTAGGTCCAGTCCCGGTTAGCCTTACTGTGCATAAAGTGGACTTAAAACACCAAATCAATCGATAAATCAATGTTTCCTGTCTCTGGCAGTGTCGGCATAGAAGTCAAGCCTCTCCATTATCTTCCGGTCTTCCACCATTCCTCTCTTTCCACGGTGTTTCCAATATTGTCCTCTTCTCCTAACACTCCCCACTATCTGCTCTTTCCACCTACATCTTGGTCTTCCACTTATTATTACTTACTTCTTGTGCATTATCAGCTCTTACTGGTATTCTTCGTGCACCTGTTCTCTTCATATGTCTAAATCATCTCTTCTGTGCATGATTTATTCTGTCCTGAAGCTTCAACACCTCCACTGTCTCTCAAGTCTCCTCATTCCTTATTCTATCCCTTCTAGTCTTCCCCCAACATACTAATTAAGGAATTAATCCTCCTATGATTGTATATATATATGATATATATAAATATATCAGAACAGGTTTGAAAAGCAATCATCAAGCACCAAGGTGTTTGCAGCAGGAAATCAACTGGTGCCTATAAAGGCTGATTATGAATTACTAAATGCAATAAACAAATTGACTAACTGAACTAACATAACCATAACCAGTAGTGCAGCAGCCCTTAAGCCCTACCTGTGAAACGCTGATCTCAATCAGACAGCAGAGGTGAGAAATAATCCGAACAGTTACATTGTGGCATGTGGTCAGCACAACAAACCCCCAGTCGTTATAAGTTATCTATGACCATGTTGTGATACTCATTAGTAGCTCCCGAATTTCCACACCATGGTTGAGAAAATGTGGTATATTTACCGTGAGGAGAGTTGAACTAGCATTCCATAGCCTTAGATGACACGTCTGTTGTTCATGCGTAATTTTGTTCGCAGTGCAGGGAAGCCGTTCTCTCATTGTATCTTGACTGGGGAGCACACTTACACTTATATAACTTGGCCATGTTAACAATTGAAACAAAAATGTATTTATTCAGTTGTCAGGCAACAAATTCTTATGTACAAACAAAGGAAACACTTTCGAACATAGCCCATTGTCAACTTTATGTGAGCAATAAATAATGTTTTCATAAACTTAGAAGGTAATTATTAGAATATTTCAACACATTTGCAAAATCGACAATGGCTTATTTTCAATGTTGGTAATCCATGAAATATTTGTCTTTTTATTCCCATATTGATTTTTTTATTGGTTATAATTGTAACTTAGTTGTTTCAGTCAGTTTTTATCTTAAATGTCTTTTACTCGGCTTCATGAATTGCGTATTTTGACCGTTGTTTTACAAACATAATTGAGAGGAAAATATTTGGTAATTTTTTTGCTCAATGCTTCATCAATTTAATTCACTTATACTCGCCTTCTACCTTTTTTGAGCAAGTTTTTGAATTCTTGCCGTTCACCTTCTACGTACAAGACTGGGCTATGCATCCTCTGCGACGTTGCTGAAGACTACTGTTCCACCGTGGGTTGAGCGTTACACACTTTCATATCAACGATCAGGCTCCAGCCCAGTCAATCTCCAGTCAAAAAATATTATTTCCACTTGATCGTGACCGGACCGTGAGCGGAGGGTGATAGGGAGCATGGTTTGTTACATCACTAGATTTTTGACATGAGCTCACAATTAGTTTAATTAGGTAGTCAGGTGTGCGTCTGTTTAGACTCTGATTTTTATAGACTACGTCGTTTCTAGATATCGAAATCAACGTTCATCACAGGCCTCAACTAATGAACTAAATCAATTCGGTCAAATCTTGTATTGCCTATTTATTTTTCAAACAAATCTAGTATGACGTAATGATGAAGTATGATGTAACGTCCTATTAATGTTCAGAATATCGCTAGATGGGGTAAGGTTACAGCGTACTGCCCGAGCTTCAATCTCAAGTAATTGTTACAAATCTCGCTAGGTGTCTCTAGTTGCGGCTAGTTTTCGGGATTCTTCTTTTTAGTGAAAGTTATGTCAAGGAATACTGAGTCAGACAATGTAACGTATTTTTGACCTTGTACTAACGCATTGTTGTCATGAACCGTTGTTAGTGCTTGGTTATGTAAATCACAATTTATGACTTCCAGAAATCGAGTGAAGTTCGAGTGAAATCAATCGACGTTCGGGGACATTTCGTCGGACCTGGTGAAAGGCTGGCAGAGAAAAGAAGAGAAACAACGGTCGATGATGTTGGACGAGCGAGAGCTGTGAATGTGTGGCAGCTCGCTTTGATTGGTTTCCTGATAAATACCACCGTGTTTGGTCGGAATATGCAAGTTTAACATGACAATGGGAGCACATAGATAGCACTCGATGCCAAATTTCTGCGAGTTATGTGGGGGAAAGGTGTCGACCGCAGGGTGACTTCATGTTTGCTGTTTCGCAGTATTTGGAGGTAAGAATTATTATTTTACCTGTTATGTGTCGAGGAAACATATCAGTGAACGCGCGTCCCTGAATCGGATTGTAATTGGAACATTTGCATGAGAAATTCAATTGGAAACGTTTGGATATTGTCGCGAAAAAAAATCATACCTGTTCGGGATACGTGTTTGCTTGGATTTGTGGAATGGCTAAATGACGCCATCTTGTGGGAAAAAAATATTTCGCATTCGGTTTATGTAAACTAAGAACCTTCACGGATATGGTGAATGTTAACGTGCCAAGGTGAAATCATATGTATATCTTACGTCTATATAGTATGAACAATAACGGCTGTATTGTTAAAGACTTTTCATCGCATAAATCTTACATAAATTGTAAAGTCGTTCACAGTAGAGCTTGTATGATATGGCAAATCTATGGTGCTTGAATAAACTAAGGAGGTGACACGAGTGAGACACGGGTGCATTACCAACTGTTCTAATAGCACACCTTTGCTTTTAATAACATTGTCAGAAGTAAACACATACTTATAAACGTTTCAATTGTACTTAAATGAATGCTTGTAATTAAATAATACCAGTAACGATTCAATAATTGTCATAACATGCTGTATGTTGACCCAAGTGTTTGTGTCCTTTTGTAAAAAAAAAAACAACATAGCAGTGAGAAATTACAGGTTTGTACCCTCGAGTACATAATTTTTGTTAAAAGATTTACGAAAGAAAAAAATCTGTAAATATTTTGATGTAACTACTATACGCGTGACATTGAACTTCGACCAGGCACCAGACCCATACGGAAAATTGCAGATAGTGGCGCATTCGACGGAAGCATAACATCACGGACACGATAAGGGAGTCCGCCGTATATAAGCGCGTGCTGTGCACCTAGGAACCGCAGTGCATCATCACCATGGCCAGGGGCAAACCTATTGACAACACCGTGAGGAGAAGAGTGGTGGAGTTGCAACGGGATGGACTCAGTGAACGGGAAATAGGGCGCCAACTGAACTTACCCAAGTCAACCGTCCACTGCATCATCAAACACCACCAAAATTCGGGTACTACAGAGCCAGGTAAGACCCCCGGTCGAAAACGCCTGCTGAGCGTGCGTGACCTACGGATATTTAGGCGCTATATCCAGACCAACAATCATGTTTCTGTGGCCGAATTACGACTGTGGACTCGAGAACACTTTCACATTGAAGTGTCAACCAGAACCATTCGCCGTTACCTACAGCGATGCGGTTACCGAGTATACAAGGCGAAACGTAAACCCTTCCTTTCCATGTTGAACAAAGGCAATCGACTACGGTGGGCACGAATGTACCGGGGATGGACATTTCGGCAGTGGAACAGGGTTTTGTGGACGGACGAATCCATTTTCAATGTTGTGTACGGGAAAATACGGAAAACAGTCATTTGTCGGAAGGAGGAACAGAATGAAGCAAAATGTTATGCACGTCGGGTACAGAAACCTGCGTCAGTGATGGTGTGGGGATGCATGACGGCATCTGGGGTTGGCCCACTACACGTCCGTGAGGGCATTGTGAATGCACACGCCTATACACGCATACTGGAGCGGCATCTTCCCACAGTGCGAAGGCACCTGTTCCAGAGGCGGCGTCTCATCTTTCAACACGACAATGCCAGGCCTCGTACAGCGCGGCTGAGAAGAGAATCGTTGACTCGCCATCACGTGCGAACTCTGCCATGGCCACCATCGAGTCCCGACCTCTCGCCTATTGAGAATGTGTGGCGTGTTCTTAAGCGACGTGTGCAACAGAGGGGACCCACGACAGTGGCTGCTCTTATCGCCTGCCTGCAGGAGGAATGGCACCGCATCGATGTGGAATACCTTGAACGACTCGTCCGCAGCATGCCCTGACATATTGCCACAGTTATTCGCCGACGGGGCGGCGTCACACCATGGTAAATAGGATCCCCTCTAACAGTGGTCGAACTTCAATGTCACGTGTAGATGGACGAAAATGTTTTATTTGTGTGGACACCATACATTGCTGCGTTGCAGCGGAAATTTATGTTTTCCTTTGTTCCATGTAGCCTGCTGAATAAAATATGTTCAGCAAATGCATGTGTTCTCCTTCTTTCACAACGCACTCCTATATTTGTGACTGGTCGAACTTCATTGTCACTAAGGTTGTATTAATATTGCTGGTAGTTCCTCTGTCAAAATATGTTATGTTTTGGTCGGCATTTATGTGTTGAAATGGCCTTCTTTGAAAAAAAATCACAGCGTGTGATCGCGTGATTCCATACAGGAAAATTCAAGTATTACGAAATGTATGTTGAAGTTAAATGGTGATTTTGGTAGCTTTCGGGATTGATCGTTCTACGTAACTAAAGTTGTTGTTTCCTGTTGAATATAAATAACAAAATAAAGATATAAATTGGTTGTACACTCCCCTTCATAATTAACCAATACCTAGATTAAATCACCCACAGTGTCGCTATTTCCATTTGTGTACTTCCAAACTATAAAATTCTCTTCCAGGAGAAATTTTCGTGTACATATTAGGTATTACTGACATTGGAGAAATAACAGATGCATAACCTTAAAGGGAAAAGGGCAAAATTAATAAACAATGTTTGTCATCATTTCCATTAGAGAGTTTGCAGTTTCCGTAAAGTTCATTAGTTGGTAATGATGTTTTTTTCTGTTTGGATTAGTTTTTATGATCAAAATTGGGTGTTTCTCTTTTCGCATGACTACCAAGTAGCATATCTGGTAGCAAATTTCTGGATTTGTTTTCCCTAAATTTGGCAATGAATATCGACATCGCTTAAAGTGGGAAGGTTCTGACAGCGTATTACTCACTCTTATCTAGTAATTTATACAGGGTGCTCACAAGATCACTAAGTTACTTAATCGTTACAAATCAACTAATTACATCATTTAGATAGTTTGCAAATCTGAAGGTAAAGATCTATCAGAAATTGCTGGAAAGCTACTTTTGGACACATTGTCATTCTGTAGCCCTCCAGTCATCGCTCCTTGCGTTACCGAGTGGGACCCGCAAAATATTTTTTTCCGTAAATTATTGTTAGCGTTCCTTCTAGGGATTTGGAACTAGGAATATGTATTCCATTCTGTTAATAATTGCACTAAATGTAATTTTTTTTCCGGCAAGGCAACTGTACGATTTGCACTTTCCACACACAGCAGCATCTGCCTATCACAATTGTTGAAAGCATATTTTCTCACAAACAGTCATTGATTGATTTGTTGTTTAAAGTCCACTTTATGCACAGAAATGCCAATCGGGACGGGACCTACAGTTTAAAGTGGGATCCGAACCACTTGTGCCTCCACTGGGTATCGATCTCGGGACCCCATTATTACAAGGCAACGACGCTACAACTGCGGCTTCGGGGAGGCCCTCTTACAAACAGTCACTGAAATTGCTTAATGATTCTAATGTAATCTTTATCTTTTTGACCTGTTCCTATTATTGTTGTTCTGATTGACTTTCGATTGTCTACCCGATGGCACGTAGTTACGTCGTTGCCTCGTAATCAAGGGATTCCGGGATAGATACACGGTGGTTGCATATAGTATTTTTGGTCTCACTTTAAACAGTAATTGCAGTCCCGATTAGGCTTACCTTTCGGGCTTGTATACCTTACGAAAAATTAATAGAGTTTCAAGAACAATCTAAAGTTCTTAATTTACATGTCTTATCAGCTAGACATGCAAACATACCGGTATTTTTTAAAGAGTTTGAAATGTACCAAACAACTTACGAAACACCTTCCACGGAAATTTAACTCAACATACACTTCCTCTCATTTCTGTCTTTTATGCAACTTTACTGTCAATTTAGCTTCTCTATACACGTCTAAAAAGTTAAAAGTTACACATCGTGATTGAATGCGAGCAAGTCGCTGACGTGTGAAAAGAATGTTGCATACTCTTCATTACAATTGCGATCAATTTCTCACCCAGGGAAAAACGCCAGTGTTTTACGGAAACAAGAATATTATTGATCCCAGACTGCAATCTGTCTTGCATTGAATTTAATTTTCCATAGTTAATGATGGATATAGAAGATAAATACATTTTGTTTAAAGAAGGATTCTCATCACTTTATTGTGAATGAAACAATTGAAAATGTCACGTCCCTTTCACGAAAGCCTTGAAAATTAACTTAGTGTAGTTTACATTACCTATGTATTCTATGGAAACTACAACACAATATATTCTACACGTAGATTAGGTGTGGACAACGCAAGTAAATGTAACGTTATAGTGTACGGCACATTTCTTAATTACAACTCAACAGCCTGTATTCATCTGTCATATTGTTGTCGTCAAGAACATCGACAAAGAATCACTCACAGGCCTGACCTTTGTATATGCTGATTGATTTAATGCTATTTTGATTACGTGCAGCGTTCACCTTAGCAATGTCAGTGTTGTCTCGTGATGACCAAATGAACACTCCGTCGATAGGCATTTTAGAAAACCGCTCATAATTGTTAAAAGTGTGGAATACCTTGCCGTCGTTTTCATCCATTTGGTGCCACCTACCGTTCAAGTGCACAATCCAGGAATCTATGTAAATTTTCCTAGATCTAACGTAGAAAATGTAGTTGGAAGAAAATGACGAAAAGTGTTAAGTCAAAACCAAGTTGTGTCACAGTGAAGTGCAAAGACCAGAGCTTGTGAAGATGAAACAATTGAAAGTCAGACCAAGTTAATAGGTTTCCCATAATTTTAAGGAGTTTCTAGAAAACTCATACCATCTTACTTTCTAGATGATGTTTACGAATGTTTGGGTTATTTGAAATACTGAATCAATCTCCACAAAATAGAGAATTGTATCAAGCCAGAGTTCATAAACTCAATCACCAGCCGTTGCTCTCTCAGGAATTCAACGAATGTCATGCGAGTAGTTAACAAACCTTCTTGGATTATTGGCAATTAATGTGCTGATCAACAGGTATTGCAGGGCAAGGACCAGGGAAACATAGAAGGAATAAGTTAGAGAGAAACGGATGGAGAGAGGAACGTTCGAGCGATCCAGTGCAGGCTTATTCTAAGAACTTTTTGCAGAGTTCTTCGTCATTGGTGATAAACAGGCATTATCCTATTTCAAGCATGTTTGATCCAGACTTGAAGGTATATTATCCAAGTGATTGTATTTTATCATTTCCAACTGTGTATAGTTAACCTCTCGCACATTACCATTAAGCTATCTGCAAGGAGCGTGTTCTAACAGAGTATTAATGATACCTTGAGTTTCATCACCAACCAGGAAGTGTGAGGTTCCAGGTTCGATCCCACGTTCCTAGCAGAACCTTACGATACCTGAAACTGTAGTTTCATAAGGTAAAAGTTATAGAAACTAAACATGCTCATAGGTCAAAAGGCATTGGTGCAAAACTCCAGTACATGATCGATAATAATACCAAATCACAGCATAACTCGACACATCCAACACACATGCTTGCGTTCGCACATATCCATGTGCTTTCCGTGCAAGTCCCATCGACATTTTGTATGTAGAGGCATGTGAGCCGTAAGATGAAAGCGGCCTTTACTTAACTACTTCCTCCATCTTCGCTCGACACCCTCGCATCCATCGTATTACCCTTTCTCCGACGAGTAAAGGTTGGCTCCGTAACGCCTATATCGTCGTTCAATTAGACCACTCTATATTCGTAGGAAAAAATATGTTGTCTGCACTAATGTTGATAGAAATATGCTCCTTCTAAGTCTGCTTATGCAGATAGCGACGATTTCGTACACCTTCTGCCATGTGGGGACCTGCAAAGTGTTCTCCCCTGCTCGGCTCGTGACATGTGGTAGGCAAGTACCGTGAGAAAGGGGAGACAATCCTCGAACTATCAAGTCCACCACTGGTACTCTGCGATCCTCGTCCCGCACCTATCATCATTAAGAAGTCATCACAACGCAATTCAGAAAAGGAAAAGCCGATTCACACATCGATATTACCAACAAGGACTGGACTCACCGCTGTGCCATACTTGCAACATTGTTTGAAGAGTTCACAGGTGTGTTTATTTAATTATCTCATACAGAGTTTTAACTTTTAACGTTTTGTCAAATATGTTGGGAGACCATGACGGTTTCTTAGCAATGTTTTTAGCTTACGGAGAGGAGCAGGTATTTTGCACTTAGTGTTTGAAGTACGTTTTGAACTGTCCTTTGCTCTTTCAATGTGTTTCGTTTGTTCTATACAGGTCCCTTTAAAATTTCATTTGTTAACTTTTCTCAAGGGGTTCGTTAAACCCTTTTCTCATTTGAACTAAGGGTGTTAAGTAAGAGAATTTTCTTCACATGCACTGAAGGGTAGAAAATGGCCATACATGTAGAGGTATCCAAATTGTTTGGGAATATCAATAAATCTACGATAACATTATTTTTATGCTCTTTTCAACAAGAGCAATTGTAAGCAGTGTGATATTAAAGAGCCTGTAGTTTACGCGTGTGCAGACCAGTAACTAGCACGCCGTACCTGAAGCTCTGCAAAAACGTGTTTTCGTCTACCAGTTGCTTTTCAAAGGTTTCTACTCGGTGTCTCGCATAGACATTTACTTATACGCCATAATTTATTTCCGAAAAGCTACGGTATTATGATGCAACATCCAAGAAATTTCATAGACTGTATAAAATGTGACCCAATGTATTTCAAGTACACATATTCCACTACACGAGATAAAGTGTAAAAAGCACCCTGGTCGTACGAACGACCTATTCAGGGAATTTCCCTAACTTCATGATGTTTATTCTTATTTTCTAAATTTCATCCACTACTAAATTATTATTATTTAGAGATATTTTAAAGTTTACTTTCATTGTTTTGGTGTACAAAGTGTATGTTTTCGCTGTAATCTGTGTTTTCTAACGCTGAGAGCAACGAAGCTTTAATAATAAGTCACGTCCTGTATATTGTCAGAACATACGTACTGTAAATTTTATATGAGATAAATAATTTGAGTTCATTATACTCATAATGGGACATCAAATTAACATAATCAAAAAAAGGTATAATTATTTTGACACACATACAATATACATACACAACCAAAGACAAGCAAACACACATACCCACCCCCCTACACACGTATATATACATTTATATACCCGGTGAATCACCTAAAATTTGCACCCCAAATATTCCAGAAATGGAAGGTGCTATTGATGTGCATTTTTCACAGAAATGAAGTGTAAACAAGGGCTCATAATTGTAGCCCATACACAGACATTTATAATTATTAGAATGTGTATTTATATTAAAATAGTTACATTTTTCAAATGGAAAAATGACTATAGACAGTAACAAAATTAAACTAGAGTAAATTAGAACCCACTTATTGGTTGCATGACCTTGTAGTTGGTGCTGAGGCTTGCGTACTCTGATGATTCACTAGGCTCTACAAGCAGTAGCATAGCTACTGGCAGGGTCTCTCATGCTGGATAGGCTAGTGGTAAAGAGTCAGACTAAGAGACCACCTACTGGTCAACGGCTCCAACGGTGGGAGAAGATGGATGGCCATCTCAAGGGCAAAGGAGGCTGAAGAACCAGGAACCAGGACGAGTAACACCTCTTTTTAAAAAAGAACCTTGGTACAGCTGACACCGGCTGGTAGTACCTTGTAAGGGCCGCTTGCCAGGTTTACGGTGAAGACCTGAACTGCAACTATGGCGGAGAAGGAGACCTTCGGAACGGCAAAGCTGGCGGAAGAGACACTCTTTCTCATCGAGTATAAATATGAGAAAAAACCACTGTCTTGTGTGGAAGAGGAATCCTCAAAGACTAGGGAAAAATACCCTGACAGAAAATTAGCCTGCTTGGAGGCTTAGGTGACAGCCCCATCATCAAGATCGAGTGCTGTGGGCCAATAAGCCGCACACTTTATATCACACTATTATAGAAACATCAAGAAGAGGAAGCCAGTAGTGTAATTGGTGATAGAACCAGCGCCACTTACAAGTGTACAAATGATGAGCTCATATAATTAAACAGCCCGATTTGCCCACACTTAAAATTATGCCAAGATGCCCCTTATTCCCCAATTCTTTGAGTGTAATATGCTCTTAATTCTAAGAATTTTCAATCCTAGTGTACAAATGATGACCCCCCTCAGATTGATTTGCATACACTTATAAAAGGCACTTCTGTGAGATTGTTGTCCATAAATTTGTTAAAAATATGCCCCTCTTGATATTTTTTTGCCCACACCTAAAACTAAGCTAAGATACACACACACACACACACACACACACACACACACACACACACACACACACACACACACATACACCCCCCCCACACACACACACACCCATACACATATTTACTTCTGGCTTAAGTTCAATTGGATACCAGGTTCAATTTGTTTATCTAATATTAAAACAATGTAATTCTTCTAGAATTGCTCTGTGACTCTCTCATTTCTTACATCATATGTTTGCATGTTTCAAGTGATTCTCCTCTGTGTTAGTGTTTGTTTAGATCAAAGTGATTAATATGCACAATTCCCGACACGGTAGTATTGAATTTTTGCTTTGCATGTTTCAAGTGATTCTCCTCTGTGTTAGTGTTTGTTTAGATCAAAGTGATTAATGTGCACAATTCCCGACACAGTAGTATTGAATTTTTGCTTTGCATGTTTCAAGTGATTCTCCTCTGCGTCAGTGCTTACAGAAATTTCCGAGTATTGAAGCTTTGCGTGCAAACAAAATTGCATCAGCCAGTATTGTGAGAGTGGGATGAGGAGAACAGATGTGTTGTTACAGTGCTTCTCATACTTACAGGCCTGTTTGGTTTAATTCTTATTATTCATATTAAATATATTTCTGGTATATTGAACAAAAGGGCTTATATTTTGTATAAAAAATCTGATATTTGTTGCATCCAGCTTGTTTGTTGTAATCCACTCTTATTTAGAGTCAGGCTTATATCTGTCCCAGCCTGTTATACAAAAAATCAATACATAACACAGCGCTAGGTCACTGCCATTCTAGACATGCATGTCCGTGCAGGCATTTGCGGAAGGGCAGTTTAGATCAATATTTATTCTTTTTTTCCACTTGTGGGCTATTGGCTTTACAACCTGTCATAATAAGCATAGAGTTTTGGTTTAAAACCCAAAAAAATTTATATAATAAACCGAGGATAAAAATTAACATTATTAACATATTAAATATACACAAGAAATAAACAAAGCACACAGCTGAACAAAATATATATATATTAAGTACAAAATTTTGAATTGAACCCCAGGAAATCTTATATAATAAACCAACAACAAAAATGCCAAATCAAAAATATTGCAATCAGTGTAATAAGAATATATCCAGCCCCAATTGGGCCAGACACCAAAAGAATTGTAACCCAGGCAAATTCAGAACTCCCACTAAAATATGTTCTAAATGCAATAAAATATTTAGCAAGGCATATTTCAATAGACATGTGGGTTCTTGTTCTGTACAGTCATCAACATTGCCCCCACAACCTTCTACATCTGGTCTGAAAAGAAAGCATGAAACACCTGTTAATGCTGGACCGGCAAAGCAGCCACGCTATGAACCCATCCATAGCAGTTTTAACGGCCAATTAAGGGATCACCGGTTTGTATCAGAGCCAAGATGTGACATTAAGACTTTTTTGAACAGTGTAAATCCAGATGTGCAGGCAATTCTAAATGCACAAAATGGCTCTTATAAGCTGTCTCTCAAATTGTTTACACAATATAAGAAGCCAAATATCACAAAAATTTACACAGCCCCACATAACAGAAACTGTACCGGTATATTCAAATGCAAATTCAGACAAAATAATAAGCAGCTTGATAGATCAATTGAATATTAAACACTCTGAATTTGCAGCAAAAGAGTCTGGATGGAGCCTATGCGGATCTCCACACAAGTTATATGTTAATATTTCTGAATTCAACCCATTACAAGGTTCCACTTATGTGCCATTACCTGCCAATATAAAAAACAAAACAGCCGTGGTTAATATAAAAAATAATGACCAGAAATGCTTTTTGTGGTGTATTTTAGCTGCTTTGTATCCAGTTTCAAGGAATCCTCAGAGAATAAGTTATTATAAACAGCATGAAAATGATTTTGATGAAGCAATGGAGGGTTTAGAATATCCAATGTCTGTTCAGAATATTGATAAATTTGAAAAAAAGGCCAGGCACATCAATGGAAAACAATTATCTATTAATGTATTTATTTGTTCCACTGGCCGTGACAATTGCTTGATAGATCCTCTCAGAATCAGTACACTTGATGATGAATCTGCAATTCCGATTGATCTGCTCTTAATTAAAGGGGATGGCACAAATCATTACACTCTGATACATAATCTTGAAGCTTTAGTCAGAACACAACTAGACAAATTTAATAGAATATTTAAGTTGTGCAGAAGATGTTTAACTGTTTTTGATGGTAGAAAAATGGTGAATGGGGTTCGGGAAGAAAATGCAGAAATTGCTAAAAACAAGTTAATTGAGCATCTGAAATACTGTGGCAACCATAAACCTGTTCATATGGTGATGCCAATGCCAAGTGAAAATGCAAAATTCCAAAAGTTTAAAGCCTTGTTGGAACACCCAGCATATATAGTGTGTGATTTTGAATCAAATCTCAAACCTCTTGCTTTCTGTAGCCCAGACCCTGAGGAATCTTCAATTACACCATACCAGTTACATGAACCTTCCAGCTTTTATTATGTGGTTGTACAGGGTGGTGTGGTTAGTAAAGAATATTTATACATAGGAGCAGATGCCATCAAAGAATTTGCACAAAGAATAGAAAATGAGTGCCATGACATAGCATCTAATATTTTATTAAAATCAAAACCCATGTTGCCTTTAACAGAGAAACAGATTGAAGATTTCAACAATGCAGAAAAATGCCCGGTATGTGATTCTGAATTTTCAGATGCAAATATCAAGGTGAAACACCATTCTCATACAGATGGTAAATTCTTAATGGCCCTGTGTAATAGCTGTAATATTAAGATCAAGAGACCAAAATTTGTCCCCATATTTTGCCACGGTGCATCCAATTATGATTTTCATCATTTGATCAGGTACGAGGGGTTTAACAAGCAGAATTTAAATATTTTAGCTGAAAATGATGAGAAATATATTGCCATTAACAAAATAATTAAAGTTAATGGTGTTTCTATTCACTTAAGATTTCTTGATTCCTACAGAATTTTATCAGCTAGCCTGGCTACACTGGCCAGTCAATTATCTGATGATCAATTCAAAATCACATGTGCTTTGTTTCCAAATCAGGACCTGAAATTAATTAGGCGAAAGGGTGTATATCCATATGATTATGTTACAGATTTTTCTAAATTTGATGAGTGTTCTTTGCCACCACAACAAGAGTTTTACAGCAAAATAAGAGGATCTGGAATCACTGATGATGATTATCATCATGCCCAGTTGATGTGGAACAATTTAAAATGCCAGACATTTGGTGATTATCACAATGCATATTTAAAACTTGATGTGACCCTCTTAGCTGATATATTGCAGGCATTCAGAAAATGTTCCATGAAAAATTATAAGCTGGATCCAATATATTTTTACAGTGCTCCGGGCCTAGCATGGTCTGCAACGTTTTTAAACACTAAAATGCAATTGGATCTGATCCAGGATCAAGATATGTATCTGTTTATGGAACAATGTATAAGAGGAGGCATGGTGCAATGTTCTCAGAGATATGCCAGAGCAAATAGCAAATATATTCCCGATTATGATCCAGCACTGCCATCAAATTATATACTGTATGTGGATGCAAACAGCCTCTATGGTTATGACATGATGGATAAACTGCCATACGCAGGGCTTGAGTGGGTTGAAAATTTCAATATTGAAGATCTTAAGGATTTTGATGACAGTGACTATGGCCTCTTCTTAGAGGTTGATCTGACAATTCCAGATGATTTACACAAGACATTTTCTGATCTGCCCCCAATTCCTGAGGTTCAGTGTTCACCTGGCTCTAAACAAAACAAATTGATGATGACTCTGGAGCCAAAACAGGGCTATGTCATATATTACAAAAACCTCCAGTTCCTGATGAATCATGGTGTTCAAGTGAGCAAAATTGGAAAAGTTTTGAGCTTCAGGCACTCAAGATGGTTGAAACCATATATTGATACAAACACAGAGCTTCGAACATCTGCAATGAGCCAATTTGATAAGGCCTTGTTTAAATTGATGGTCAATTAAGTGTATGGCAAAACAATTGAAAATGTCAGAAAACATATTGTTGTTAAAATAATTACTGACCCCAGCCGGAGCAAAAAATTGATTGCAAAGCCAAACTTCAATTACAGAAGAATTTATGATGAAAATATGGCACTTTTCAACATGAAAAAAACAAATATTAAGTTTGATAAGCCTATTTATGTAGGGGCTGTGATATTGGAATTGGCCAAATTACACATGTTAAAATTGTATTATGATGTGTTGAAACCTTTTTATCAGGATCGTGTAAAATTGATGTACATGGACACAGATAGTTTTGTTCTTGATATTCAAACAGAAGATGTTTATAAAGATATTGCACAGCCTGAATTGTTTCAATACTTTAATACCACTGAACATTCAAAAATTAAACCCCACAACAAAAAGGTGCCTGGCAAGTTAAAAGATGAGACACTTGGTGATGTTATTGTGGCATTTGCTGGGTTAAGGGCCAAGATGTACAGTTTTGAAACATGTAGTGGTGTTGTTGCCAAAAAGGCCAAGGGCATTGGCAGAGTAACTGTTGACAAAGAGCTTGAATTTGAGGATTACAAAAATTGCCTCAAATCCCAGAGTTTAATCAGAACATCAGAAAATAGAATTCAGAGTGTGGATCACTTATTGACTAGCAATATTGTAAGAAAAGTGGCTCTGGACCCACATGATGATAAGAGATGTATTTTATCATGTGGCATACATACTCTACCATGGGGGCATTGTGATTTGAAAAATGGCAATCAATGCCCAATTACAGAGCATGATTTGAAATAAATAAACATGCCTATGAACTTATTTGGGTTCAAAAAACAAGCTATTATGGAGCTGCCAACACCACAACTCTCTTCTGATATAATATCTAAACTAAGTGTTTTGTTAATTATTCATCTGAACAGCATACTTACAGATGTTGATGATAAAACAGGTAAAACATTGTACATATTTAACAATAATTTAAATCATTACCAATTACCTGTAGGTGGTCAATTGCAATTTATTACAACCCCTGAGGTTGATGTCAAGATTTCAATAGGGAGAAATATTTATAGAATTAAGCACTCAAACATGATTTCTGGCACTGTATATACTGTTTCTGCTGGTCACTGCTTATATATTGAGGTCCCTGGGTCATATGACAAGCTTATACCTTTTTTTATAGAATTAAGAATTAGATATTCAATAATAAATAACCACTAAAACAAAAATGCCTAATGATATATTTGGCCATACAAGACATGAAGATCACAGTGATGAGATTCTGATGCTTGATGTCAGAGTCAAGAAATTAAGAAGTGATTTACAAGCTTTACAAACCACACTCAATGCCAGTCTTCAATTAGAAATTACAAATTTACAATCACAATGCATGGACCCTCTTCTTAAAATTGACTCAGAACTCAAAGTGCTGCTTCAGAAATATACTGACCTGGCCACATTGGATAATTTTCAAAGTTTAGAAGAAGCTGTAGCAGCTCTTCAAGCCAAATTTAAGACCCAGGCCACCAACTCTGAGCAATTGAAACAGCAATTGGAAGGGCAGATAAATAATGTCCAGACACAGCTCCAAACAATTGTCAAAAGCATAAAATCACAAGAAGATTTTGATCTAGTGATTTCCACTCTAAAAGAACAGATTCAATCACTCCAAATACCTAATCTGGACCCTCTGAACAATGCCATAGCCGAGGTTAAAGAAAAAATTGAGACACTAGAAAATTTTATGAACAACTTGCCATCTTCTGATGCTTTGAGTGCAATAACTCGGAGTGTTGCAAACATCAAGCTGCAACTTGAAACATATGAAGATTTTGGAAAAATTCAAAGTACCATAACCCATCTTGAGGGTACAATAGCAGCAGTGCAAAGTGATTTGACAAATGTACAAGAATCTCTAGAATCCCGCCTGCCCGGTATTGTAGACACACTTGTCAGTGTCCAGGAACAGATCACAAAGCTTGAAAACCTCAACACTGAATCTGAGCTATCTCATTTTCATCACTTGATCGATGATATCCAAACAAAACGTGAAATTTTACAACAATCAACACCCTCTCAGGCTGATATAGCCCTGCTCCAAGATGCTATGCAAAATGTGGCTGATGCTTCTGAATTAAACAATGTGAAATTGGCACTTGAATCTCTGCAAAATACTGTAACAAATCTCCCGACATCACAGGAACTTAAAAATATAAAGAGAGCAGTGAATCGCATATTGAAATCAGAAGATATCAAGAATATCCAGACAGAGATCAAACAACTTACTCAGACAGTGGCCACTCTACCAACTAATCAACATATTAATGAACTGCATGCCCTGTTTGAGGATATCAGAAGACAGGTCCATGATCTTACTGCTCAAAATTCAAAATTGGCAGTTATTGAAAATTTGCAACAAATTGTAGCTAATATCAAGCAACAGCTAGGGACCATGGAATCCAATCAAGCAAATGCTTTGTCTGTTTTTGCTACCCAGCTACAAGAAATTGTGCAACAATACAAGAAACTTGTTGTGGACATAAAAATCAAGCCAGGCCATGATGATGTTGTTAGGACCATCAATGAGCACCTTGAATCTGTAACAAGCAGATTGCTTACAGCAGAAAAAGAATTAACCGGCATAATCGAGAATCCAAAACATACAGTAATTCTTGAATTGTACAGCATCCCCAACAAAGAATATGATTCACCATTTACACCAGGTGGCAAAATATATATGCTGTCCCTTGCACAATTTTATTACCAGTTTTTTGTTGGGGCACACTTAGACCAATCAAGATCAAATATTGGCTACACCCACAGGCACACCACTACCCCACCTTATCAATAACAAATGCTGATAACAAAGCAAAAATCACCAGTGTAGAGTTAAAGGATTTTACAGATCCCAATACATTAGAAACAGCCTATGTTGAAGATGATGGCTCTCTGTAATTTAAAATACAAATAGGGGACAAATTATATTTAGAAAATCCTGTAGTATCAGCTGCTGAACACCCCATACTTGCAATATTCTTGTTTACATATTATGTCTAGACAAATTATTGTTGATGAATTACACAGACAAGCCAGACATAATTATAAGAGACTGCCAGTAGTCACAAAAGGCATAGATGATTTATGGCAAGGAGACCTGATTGAGATGGCAAGTGGACAGTTGAAAAACTTAGATAAAATCAACAAGGGCTACAAGTATCTACTCACTGTAATAGACACATTTTCAAAATTTGCCTGGGCTGTGCCACTCAAATCCAAGACTGGAAAATGTGTTACAGAAGCCATCAGGACAATCATCAATCAGAGTGGAAGATCACCGCGCTATTTGCAAACAGATAATGGCAAGGAATTTTATAATTCTGTGTTCCAACAATTTATTAAAAGCCAGTCAATAAAACATGATTCGAGTTACAGTGATCTCAAAGCCTCAATTGTAGAGAGATTCAACAAAACCCTAAAAAATCTTATGTATAAACAATTTACACTTCAAGGTAATTATAAATGGATTAATATTCTTCCAGAACTTCTACATACATATAACAACTCGGTTCATTCCACAATCAACATGAAACCCTCTGAAGTAACTTCATCTGATGAGCAAAAATTGATCAGGACTGTTTATTATCCTAGATACCAGCCAACAACAAGAAAGGCCAAATACAGGGTGGGTGATCAAGTAAGAATCAGCAAATATAAGCACTTATTCAAAAGAGGCTTTACAAGAAACTGGAGCACTGAATTATTTACAGTGGTTCAAGTTAAACCTGGGACCCTTAACACATATATAATAAAAGATCACCGAGGAGAAATTCTCAAAGGCAGATTCTATGAAGAAGAACTCAGCAAAACTAAACAGCCTGACACATATCTCATAGAAAAAATCATCCGCAGAAAAGGCAACAAGTTATTTGTCAAATGGCTAGGACTTCCAGAACACAGTTGGATCGATGCAGACAAAGTGATAATATGAGCACATGGGATGTTATAAAAAGCCTGCCAGAACCTGAACAACAGATTAAGAGAAATGGCAAGTTGCTGCCTGAAAATATTAGATGTCTTATTGTTGGGCCATCGGCTTGTGGTAAAACTACACTAATGGTTGATAATTTTTTATTGGCACCCAACTGGTTAGACTGGAAAAACAGGCACTTGTATGTCTTTTCTAAGAGCTTGGAACAATTAAAATATCAGCAGTTGATGAAGCTATATGATGGATTGGATATAGCCACTTTTGAACCAGATGTTAAGCCACTTCATGAATGTCTCGATAATTCTGTTGTTGTGTTTGATGACATTATACTGGATAATCAAAACAAGGTTAGAAATTTCTTTACACAGGGCCGACACAAAAACATTGATTGTTTCTACCTGGCACAGACTTTTTCAAAAATACCGAAGCAGCTGATCCGAGACAACAGCAATTTTATATGTGTGTTTCGTCAAGATCATACCAACCTCAAACACATACATGATGAATATGTAGGTGGGGACTTGAGCTACAATGATTTTTCCAAGTTTTGCAGTAGGTGCTGGAACCAGGACAGTTATGGGTTTGTCACAATTGATATGACAAGAAAACCCAATAGTGGTAAATATAGAAATAAAATTAACAATTTTCTAGACATTGAAACATATATAAATAACCATGAAAAGGCCAATCATTGATGATCTTAAATTAAGAGATTATCTTGTAAAAAGATTTAAGGGATTGAAATCACAGAACCGAGGAATTTATGAACAACACAAACAAACAGAACAGCCTATAATTGATGCTATTAGTGAATTAGGTAAAAATATCAAAACTGTTACAGAGCAAAATCAAAATTTGATCACAGAGCTTGTACCTGTAGCTGCAAGGAACATATTAGATTATTCAATCACCCCACTTTCCAGTATTCATACACCTAGTCCTGTTGCTCCTCGAAGAATTGAAGCTACTCAGGATCCTATTGAATTGGGTCTTCTTGCTCAAAAATATTTAAGCACACCTAAAGACAACAAAGATGAGGTCTTTGGCTTATATGCTGACACAGAGCGTGATGGTAGCATCATACATAGAATTGGCAATTTCAGAGTAACATTTATGGGAGATGATCTAATTGTATATTCAGAATCTCATCTTGGAGAAGGAGGTGCTTTTGTTAAGTATCTCGGAACACCTGGATTGTGGGAACTGATGACTAGGAAAAGGCCTGGCAGCTATACAGATCAAGATTATGAACATTACAAAGAAATATTAATAAAATCAGATGCTCTATACCAGAACAATGATCCCACACAAAAAAGAGTCAAGTCTAGCAGTGGAGCAAAATACAATAATTTAATCAAGCCCATATGGTCACAAATCAAGAAGGTAGAGGTATCAAACAATACAACACTCTGCCTAAAGAATTTGTCTGGGTTGATGATGTCAGGAAACTTGTAGATAGATTATTGGTGATAGCTGGGGAGGAAAATGCTGGCAACCACAATTTTTACAATGAAAAGGTTGGAATTATGGACATGATAAGCACAAAATTGTCTAATTTTATAGTGAGTGACACTAAGGGGATTGGATATCTTATAAAAATTATTAATACTCTACCACCTAAATTTTGGAATATTTCTGAGGGCCGGGGGTTGGTTAATGACATTATAAACAAGCTGCCATTTGAACTACATATTCCAGGCTATCAGTATTGTGGTCCAGGCACAAAATTGGACCATAGATTAAACAGAGGTGATCCTGGTGTTAATCCCCTAGATGCTGCTTGTAGAGACCATGACATAGCATACAACACACATTCTGATCTTCACAAGAGACATGTTGCAAACAAGAAATTAGAAGAGGCTGCATTTGGTAGATTTGTAAGCAAAGATGCTTCTTTAAGTGAAAAAATAGCAGCATTGGGGACCACCATAGCTATGAACACCAAACAAAAACTGGGGTGGGGGCTGTAAATATGTATATAATAAACCTACAATGAAGGCCAAGGGTGTTATGTATCAAATACCTTATGCAGGTCTTAAATCTCTTAAAACTATTGATAGCCTTTTAACCAAAAAGCAGCGGAAGAAAAAAAAATCTTGTCTTGCAAAGGGCCATGGAATGAAATTGTTGCTTAGTACCCCCCAATTAAAAAAAATACAACAATCAAGAAAAATATCACATGTGGGGGGTTTCATATTTACTATCCCGGCCATCTTAGCTGCTCTCGGGGCTGTGGGGAGCTTGGCTGGAGGATCAGCAGCCATAGCAAAAACAGTAATAGATGCCAAAAAAATAGGGCAGAATTAGATGAATTGAAGCGCCATAACCTGGCCATGGAGAAACAAGGCAAAGGTGTTAAGAGAGCCATGAATAAGTTTAAAAAAAAAACAAGAGCCGCTTACAAACCAAGATATTGAAGCTTTAATCAAGCCACTGGGCATCAAAAATTTTAGAGGTGTGTACATGTCTGATTCTTTGCCAGAGCAACCACTCAACAAAGAGTGTGGCATTGTTAATTTGGATAAGTACAAAAATCAGGGCACTCACTGGATCTGTTATCTTAAATATTTAAACAATGAGGCATTTGTGTTTGATTCATTTGGAGGTGTTCCACCTGAAAATTTAATAAAATATCTAAAATCACCTAATCTTTATTACAATAATGCCCGTGTTCAAAACTTCAAAGATGTTAATTGCGGACATTTGTGTTTATCTGTTCTCAGATATATGTCTCAAATAAATAAACCATCAATTGAAAATTTTCAAAAAGCCTTGTGGTATCTGAAACATCATGGGGGTATTCCATCTCACCAGCCAAAATTCAATATTGAAACTCAAATTGCATGATGACATAGTGTATCCCAAAACAATAGCTCTCAGAGCATTTTACGGCATGTACTTGATCCCTAATATTACACACCACAACAACAAAATTGCAGTAGGGGATCAAAAAATTGTCATCACTCCAGGGCAGTATAATCTGTCCACTCTAAATGCTCAATTACCCAGAGGTTTAGTATTAACTCAAAATTCTGTCACTCACACAGTAGAGATTGTATCTGCTACAGAAACAGTGGATCTGGGTACTATAGGAGAGCTGTTAGGCTTTGAGAACAACACAAAACTTGAAGCGGCCATCAAACACACTGCTATTAATATACCTAAATTCTTAGCCATAGAGGCTCTGAATATTCACTGTAATGTGGCTGAGGGTATGATCACCAAATCAAATGGCATAGGCACTCACAAACAAACTGGCATCATTGCAACATTTAAACCTAATTCTGAATTTATGGAGCCCATCATCTACACTCCATCCCCAACATTATATTTTCCTGTGTGCCATAACAGAATAGATAATATTGAATTGATGGTCACTAATGAAAAAGAAGAATTAGTTGATTTTGCTGGAGCCACAACAACTGCAATCATAGAGAATAATATTTAAATAAAAATACATACAAAAAAATAATGGAAAATATTGAGAGTTATGAGCTACAATCATTCCCCCCAAACAGGAGGACATTTGCAAATTTAAATCAACCCAACACAGAGATTGAGGTTGATCTTGATGTAGGGGATGGCTTTATACACCCTCACAGAGCAGATCTATACATCAAATTTGATGTTGTAAAGCTCGATGGAACAGATTATCCGGCAAATTCAAATATAAGATTGGTAGACAATTTTGTACCGCATCTGTTCTCTGAAATTGAGATCAGAAAGCATGGTGTTGTTATAAACAGAGTGGATTATCCCGGCATTACCTCCACAGCTTTGGCCACACTAAAATTATCCAAAACCGAGGCTTCTTACTACAAAATAGGTGGATTTGAGGCTGGTGATAAAATATTAAGCAAGAGCCACACAGTGCTGTTCCCTATGCGCCTGTTGCCAGGATTCTTTTCAGATTACAAAGATATTATGTGGAAGGGTGGTTTAAGAATCACATTTAGAAGAGCTGCCAATGATAATAATGCTTTGATGAGGTACAATACATTAAATTCTACAGGGGAAGCTTTGCCTAATACCCTACCTGATGAAGGCAAGTGTATTATTCAGACTATGGAGCTAAGAATCCCAGTTGTTGAATATGAAGCCAGTTATGCTCTTAAATACAAAGCAGATATAATAAAAAATCCACAGGTTCCTTTACAATTTTATACATATCAATGTGTACAGAAGCCCGCAACTGGTACTTATTATGAGTTTGATGATACAAATTCATTCTCCAGTATACAATATGACATGCCGGATTTTGTGGTGGTATTGTTTCAGACTGGAAGACACAATAATGAGGAAAAAAATTCAAGTAGATTTGATAACTGCAACATCAAGAACATATATCTTAAAAATGGCAGAAATGAGGTATTTCCCAGAGGAAATTATAATTTAGACATGTCCAAGGATGATTTCTATAAATTATATGAAGCATTTACAGCATACAAAAGGGTCACTACTGGCAATACTGACATGTATTACACACCAGATGAATTCAAAGCACAGAGACCCATGTTTGTCATCAACACTTCAAAAAGGAAACAAGTTGTGGTTAATGACAGGACAAACATTAAAATTATCTGTGAATTTCACGATACACTCCCTGATGACACTATATGTAGTGTTATTCTCATAGGTGAAAAATCATATGTTTATGATGTAAGAAATGAGAGAGTCACAGAGCAATTCTAGAAAAATTACATTGTTTTAATATTAGATAAACAAATTGAACCTGGTATCCAATTGAACTTAAGCCAGAAGTAAATATGTGTGTGTGTGTGTGTGTGTGTGTGTGTGTGTGTGTGTGTGTTTGTGTGTGTATCTTAGCTTAGTTTTAGGTGTGGGCAAAAAAAATATCAAGAGGGGCATATTTTTAACAAATTTATGGACAACAATCTCACAGAAGTGCCTTTTATAAGTGTATGCAAATCAATCTGAGAGGGGCTCATCATTTGTACACTAGGATTGAAAATTCTTAGAATTAAGAGCATATTACACTTAAAGAATTGGGGAATAAGGGGCATCTTGGCATAATTTTAAGTGTGGGCAAATCGGGCTGTTTAATTATATGAGCTCATCATTTGTACACTTGTAAGTGGTGCTGGTTCTATCACCAATTACACTACTGAAGCCAAACTGATTCTAAGACGACGACATTTGGCCTGAAAGGGACAACGAGAATTGAAATATGGAATGTTAGAAACCTGAGGGAGAGTGTAATATTACGGCAGGCAGTGGCCTGCTTGAAGAGCTATTGTCTGAGCATCTTAGGTATAAGTGAAGTGAGATGGTCAGAGTTTTGAGTGGTAAACACCCATGAAGGAGTTACATTCATATATTCTGGAAGACCTGAGGGTGATGGTGTGGGTATTAGGGTGGAGTGAAATTTTTTTTCTTGAATTTCGAAATGCCTGTAGTCAGAAAATTTGCATTTTGGTATCAGATAGTCAAATAAAAAAAATCAGCTCTCTAGGTCAATTTCTTCTGGTGCCCAAGCCCTCCGAAGTTTTCATATTTCCATTATTTTAGTGTATTGAAAGATATATGGAGATTTTATTTTTAAGAAAATATTCGAAATGCCTGTAGTCAAGAAAGTTGCATTTTGGTATCAGATAGTCAAATAAAAAATCAGATCTCTATTTCAATTTCTTCTGGTGTCCCAAGGCCTCCGAAGTTTTCATATTTCCACTTCTTTTAGCGTATTGAAAGATACATGGAGAATTCTGGATGTGATGAAATTATAGGCTATCTTCATATCCGCCTTTAAAAGCAAAATGAGAAAAACTCAGGAACCTCATGTTTCAAATATTAGTGAAAATGTTTCTCACCTAGTGGTAGGAATTTTGATGAAAGCTTCATTGCCATCAGTGTCATATCAGCAAGTTGTTGCAAAATTGAAAAACTTCACGAACACTATCGAAATCTCTTAAAGTCCTTTAAGCGTAGACAAAATGAAGAAAACTAGAAGAAAAAATGCATTGTATTGCTCACATGCTAACTCTACATTATTTGATATATCGTGTTGCAAGTGTAAAGACTTTTCAACATGTGTTTGTTCTAGAGAGAAGAAACGTACCTATTCAAGAAAGAGAATTTCTTTAAGATCAAATAACAACGAGAAAAAATGTTCATTGGAAAAATTGATTTAAAAAAATCCAAAGAATTGCAGAAGAAGCAAGCAAGAAAAGCTATGAAAGAAACAAGACTTCAGAAACATTTGTCAAAGTGTACTGTCAATTCTGCTACTAGTAGTCGTCAATCAAGTCCATCAAGTGAACTGGAGGAAGAAGGTTGAGATACTGACAGCGACACGAGTAAAGTACTTAAAACCAAATCGGAAATGCCCTCCACTTCAGCGAATTCCTCATTAACCTCAAACGAAACTCAAATGCGGTTGCCTCTTAAGTATTTAGGTAGAGAGTGTGACAGAAATCGCATATCTGACAGAAGTTCAGCTAAAATTGCTAGTGCAGTTCTTCAAGATGTAGGTGTTATTAGTGATGCAGATGTTTGAAAAGTGATAGATGGGAGCAAGGTTAGAAGGGAAAGAAGTAAAGTCAGGAAAACAGCTACTGATAGTTTGGATACTCTGACTGGATTGTATTTTGATGGCAGGAAGGACCAGAGAAGAATTAATGAGAAGAGAGGAGTGAAGAATTATGGTCGCGTCGTAACAGAAGAGCATGTGACTTTAGTCCAGTAGCCAAATTCCAAGTATATAGGACACGTCACTGTATCACTATAAAAAATGAGATCTTGAGCTTCTGTGCTAGGAAGGAAATAAGTATGGACAATCTTTTAGCAGTTGGATGTGATGCTACAAACGTGAATACAGGAAAGAAAGGAGGAGTTATTGTTTTACTCAGAAAAGAACTTGGTAGACCCCTCCAGTGGCTTATTTGTTTGCTGCATATAAATGAACTCCTACTGCGCCATCTCTTTCAGAAAATGGATGGATTCACAACTGGTCCAAAATATTTTTCTGGGGAAATAGGAAAAGCTCTACAATCTTGCGAAAAACAACCTCTTGTGGGTATATTGATGGACAAGGAAGCAAAAAGAAGCCTTATTCAGTGGTATTCAGTGTCTGCGAGGATAATTGTGGCACATTTCAAAACCAATATCAGAACCATCGTTATGATACAGTGCTATGCACCCACAGAAATAGCAGAGCCTGAAGATAAACAAGAGTTTTATAGGCAGCTCAATGAAACAATAAAGAAGCAAAAAAGGTAGGATATCATAATAATTGGAGCAGATTTAAACGCAAAGGTTGGGCAGGACAACGAAGGCCTTGAACTTGTCATAGGTAAATATGGCTTAGGAGAGAGAAATGAGAATGGACAACAATTTATGGACATCTGTGCTAGCCATGACTTAGTTATTGGTGGTATTATATTTCCTCACAAGAAAGGACGTAACGTAACGTTGGTGTCACCAGACCATAGAACAGACAACTAGATAGACCACGTGGCAATTGGAAGGAAGTGGCGACGTTGGATACAGGATGTAAGAAACAAGAGAAGTGCAGACATTGGGAGTGATCATCATTTGGTAGTGGCTAACTTTAAAATAAAAATTCAATATCAGAAAAAGAGAATGGAACAGACAAGAAAGCGGTATGATGTTTGTAAGTTGAAGGATAACAATTTCCAGGAAACCTTCAGGATTGAACTGAGAAATGTGTTCCTAGTATTGACCATTAAAGTGAGGAGAATGAAACCCTTGAAAGAAAATGGACAAACATCCGATCTGCTCTCGCTGAAGAAAGTGTTATGGATCTGGGCTTTAAGGATAGGAGGAAAAAAGCTTGGATGTCTCTGTAGAGCTGGGAAAAAATTAATGAGCGAGAAAAAATTAAGGAGGCAATGAACTCAATCAGGACAAGGACAAGGAACGCAGAATTGCAAAGTATGTACAGAGAAGGATCCAGAAGTAAAGAGTAGTGTTCGTAGGGATCAAAGAAATTGGGGAGATAATCTGTCTCAGCAGGCGGAGGAAGCAGAAAAAAGAGAAATCTTAAAGAACTATACAAAAACACAAAAGTCCTGTCAGTCAAACACATTCGAACAAATCGACCAGTGAAAAGTAAAGATGGTACACTTCGTACGAATATTGAGGACCAAATGAAACGTTGGAAGGAGAACTTCTCTGCAACCCTTAATCGCTCTGTGGATGCTCATATAGACCAGGGGGAAGAGAAAGATGATAATGATGGTGATGTTGGCCCCAGTGTAAGAATAAGGACGGATGTTCCAACAGTAGGAGAGATTAAACAGACTCTGAAAAAGGTATGTGATTGTAGAGAAGCCGTAGGTGACGATGACATACCACCGGAAGTGATGAAAAGTGACAAACACAACTGCATATATGGACGGGTTAAAGATACAGTGGTGTAAGTCAGTTTGTTAAAAATAAGAAACAGTCTGACTCACAGCACTTTGCTGATCAACACAACAGCTGTTTACTATATTACAAGACCTTAAACTCTCATCTGTTGACAGTTGAATGGATCTCTGATTTAGTTAACGTTCTATGTAAAACAGATTAACTTAACTCGATCTGGTTTCTATGTCTAAGTGTTTTTTTTAAAATAGTGACTTACACCACTGTAACTTTAACCCGTCCATATGTTGCTGCCGTTATTTGAGAAGATGTGGATAGAATGAGAGATGCTTAAGGACTGGAGGAGTGGCCTGTTGGTGATGCTGCCGAAAAAGGGGTATACACCAAAATGTGACAACTGGAGAGGTATAGCACTTCTCTCCATTCCGAGTAAGATATTCACTTCAGTTATCCTAAAGAGAATTAAGGAACATGTTAACTTGAGACTCATAAGAGAAGAGGCAGGGTTTCGAGCAAATCGCTCTTGTATTGATGAAATCCACACCTCGCGGATAATTTTATAGCAATGTATAGAATGGTCATCTCGTCTCTGTACAGTTTTCACGAAAGAATTTGAGTCGGTCAACAGAAATGCAATGTGGATGGCAGTGAGACGATATGGAATGACCACAAAAAAATCCTGATCTGATCCGAGAAACGTATCGTAATTATGCATGTAGAGTTATACATGAAGGCCCTGTATCTTCGCCAATAGATGTGCAGTCTAGAGTGAGGCAAGGTTGTATATTATCATCTACAATGTTTCTGATTGAGATCGATGCAGTGATGCGAAATGTAATAGGAGGGAAAAGACGTGGTATCCAATGGAGATTGATTAACAGAGTAGAAGACACTGATTTTGCAGACGATTTGTGCTTCTTTTCTGAAGCACTTGGTTATATGCCAATTAAATTAGCAGATCTGATAGAAAGTGCAAAAAAAGTAGGGCTTGTGATTAACTCCAGGAAGACCAAGAACACCCGTTTAGTATTGGTGAAGAGGTTATTGAAAATGTCGATACTTTTACTTACCTGGGTACTGTCAAACAAGAGATGGAGGGCTGCACACGATATTTCTCAACGTATCCGAAAAGCAAATGGTACTTTTGTTAGGCCCTATTCAGTATGGAAAAACATATGAAGACCAACCTTCGTATTTTTCGAAGTAATGTTATGTCAGTACTGTTAAATGGGTCCGAGACATGGAAGGTAACAAAAAAGTTTACCTCTAAACTACAGACCTTCATCAATCTCTGCGTGAGAAAAAAAATGAATATCTGTTGGCCAGAAGTGATTAAAAACCAAGAACTTTGGAGAAAAACTGGTTAAACCGAGGTGTCCATAGAAATAAAACGGCGAAAATGGAATGGAGGAAGGAAAATGAGGCTGTTGAGAGAAAGGCACTAGACTGGAACCCGCAGGAAATAAATAAAAGAGGGAGGCCTAGACAGACGTGGCGAGATCTGTTCACACTGAGGCTGGAAAGAGCTGGAAAGTAATGAAGAGAATTGCCGTCAGTAGGACCAGGTGGAGATGCTTTGTTGATGCCCTATGTTACACAGCGAACAACAGGAATTATGTCAAGTAAGTGAAATTAGAATGTCAATGGTGTTTCGTGGCGTTACCACCCCCAATATATGCCTCATGGCGTGGTGTTATTCACAGGGGAGCACTTTACCTTTTACCTTTATGGTGTTTCTTTCGTGATTCTAATAAAAGTAGTTTTCGAGCTATCGTAGTTTAAAAATTGTACAGACCGGCAGTTTACTGCTCCATTCAACTGCTTAGTTACGAATCTATGATGTTCGTAAGTTCGTTTCCTATTGACAGTAACAAAGTACATCTACAGTAAATTAGAATGTCAATGGTGTTTCTTTCAGGTTTCTTTTTGAGCTATCGTAGTTTGAAAATTGTACAGACCGGCAGTTATCTGCGATATGTGTCAGCACTAACGTAAAAGAAATGAATAAATAAATTAGTTGGATTCTGAAGAAGAAAGAGAATTGGCTTTCAAATGTTGTGCTCAAAATGACGCGCACCTGCTTCAATACAAGCTTCCAGTCTGCCATGTAAAAATTGATACACACGTTCTAGCATTTGATCAGAAATTTCAGCGAGGCATCAGTAATACGTCGTTTCATATCATCTGGTGTAGTCGGTATGTCCTTTCAAACAGTTTCTTTTAGCGTACACAGAGAAAAATTCTAAATGTATCAAATTTGGTGAAGTGGCAGGCCAAGATACAGGTCCCCTTCGTCGAATTCAACGATTTCAAAATAATCGGTGAAGACAAGCTGTAGTACATCGTGCAGTATGCCCTGGACAGCCATGATTCTGATACCACGTATTCCTCCTAGTCTGCAGTAGAACGTCTTCTAACATCTGTGGAAGTTGGTCTGTTAGGGGGTTGAGATACTTTTGAGAATTTAGTGTTCCTTCTATGAACAAATGTTCTATGAGCTGATGGTTCACTATTCCACAGTTAACATTTAAACTCTATGGATGCTGACGATCCACCTGACGAAGCCAATGGGGATTGTGTATGGACCAATAGTGCACGTTTCGGAGATTTACTCGCCCATGATTTGTAAATGTTGCTTCATCACTAAACAAGATACATGATAAATCTGGTATATCCTGTCTTAATGCCCATGTACAAAAGTTAACACGATTCTCGAAATCGTTTCCATGCAGCTCTTGATGGAGAGAGACATGATACGGATGGCATTTATAACGGTGGAGAACGCGTAGTATACTTGCCTGACTCATGCCACTTCCTCGTGCGATGTACAGCAACAGCAGCGAGAACATTAATTTCACCCTCTTCTCCAGTCACTCGTTTGTTTCTGTTACTTTTTCTAGATGTTACACTTCCAGTTTCACGTAATTGGTTGAAGATGTTCACAAAAAATTGTCGCGATGGGTGACGTCTATTGGGATATTGTTCAGCGTACAGAGCACAAGCACTAACAGCATTCTTCCTACATTCTCCATTAACAGAAACACCATAGACATTCTAATTTACTCTAATTTTATTTTGTTTCTTTCAATAGTCATTGTTCCATTTGAAAAGTGTAACTTTCTACAATAAATACACATTCTAATAATTACAAAAATCTGTGTATGTGCTACAATTATAAACCCTAGGTTACACTTCATTTCTGGGAAAACAGCACATCAATATTTGGGGTACGAATTTTCTGTGATTCACCCGGTATATAGATGCATATCAGGTAACACCCAAACTATCTCAATCCCATTAAGTTAACTAGTGTTGCTCACTAGATTTCTTTCTGTTCCGTCTCGTCTCGTGAAAATGCCATCTCGTCTAGTGCATGAGAAAAATGAAAGATAACCATAGAAGCATCCCCAGCTGTCTCCTAAGGATCGGGCAAAGCACCCCCACCTAACAATGAATGAACATTCACAAAGAGGAACAGTGTAGCTAAGTCGAGTGTCAAACCTGGAACTTTTGCTTGTTGGTATGGTTGTTGCCGAGAAGAGCCCGAGGTGAGCTTATAATCATCGAGAACAGACCCTACGAGACACGCCTCTGGAACATAGATGAGAGACGGACATTTTGTCCGAGATTCTCGATCTCGTTCGATACTTTGTTACGATATTGTAAAAATAATAATGTAAACCGAATTTCTTATACTTTATAAGGCGACTTCCTCACATAAATGCTGAATTTTGTGAATAGATAATTAATAATTACTATAACGCCGATTCATTCGTTGTGATTCTGAATCGGGTATTTGCTTTGCATATATTCAAGATATCATCCCGTCATCGAGGTCTGGTAGCGTCGAAACGAGTCGTTACCATACGAGTTGGCGTACATGACGTGCCAACATGGCGGATCGTGTTCTTGAGCACAACGCTAGCCTCGTAATTTTGGAAGTCTTGTTTTTGTCAACAAACTGAACGCAGAGAAACGCGAGAACTTGCAGTGGTCATTTTTCCAGCTTGAAGTTTTTAAAATTACTGTGACGAAATGAGTGGAGACTGAGAATAACTTTCCGGTGAGTGCATGGGCTGGTGACTCGCCCAGTGCGAGATATTAACTGCTGTTTTACGCTTGGTGCACACTTTGTTTGCCGGCATGCGTGATTGGATTTAAAATAACTTTTGGTGGGAGATGTATTTTTATAGACAATCACTGTGGTGCACGCAAGCCAGTAAACAAAGTGTATTGATTTGAATGGAAATAAATATTTGGGGGATGTAGGCACTTATACGTCATGTACACATACACACATATGCTCGCCCGTAATACCTGCAGACAATGATAATCTGCTTATACAACGTCCTCACTAGAATATTCCTCTGCAGCTCTAGAAGCATAATTGATTGATTGATTTTCTTTATTTTACATCGCTTCTTGTACCACTTTCGGCTAATTTGCATAGATGGGAATGAGTGATGATTTGATGAAATTGATGAATGGACACCCACAAACATCCATGCCCAGGCCGAGATTCGAAGCAAGGACTCCCTGGTGTCGTAGCGTGATATGCTAACCACTATGCACGTGATCCGGCTAGAGGTACATGTATGTATAATTGAAGATCATCGCTTGCAGTCTGTAACGTGTTAGTTGGGGTCCAGTTGCGGTTGCTCACGATATTTAAATTGGAAGCGGCTGCGTGGCAACCGCAGCTGCAAAAAAATGAAATTGAGACGAATATATATAGATGAATTTGAACCCGCCAAAGGGGGCACAACAGGGAAGGACAACGCCGCTTGGCAACCAGCGTCAATAACTTTGGCCTCATCGGGGGTGGGGGGGGGGGCATGGTGATAAACCAAAGGGGAAAGGCAACTGTAAGCACCTAGTTACAAATTTCTCAAAAAATAATACCAAAAAGGCAAATATAGGGTGTGGCAAAACAGTAAATATGTTGAACAAAAAAAATTAACCTGAAAAGGAAAAAAAATCGATTACATAAAAAATGGAGGAGGTAAAAACACAATTGGGAGGGAAAAAAATCAGGTTTGTATAGTAACAATAGTAATGTTGCTACAACGGATCAAAATGGAACGATGCTCTAATACCAATTTTGTAACGTGTTAGTTGGGGTCCAGTTGCGGTTGCTCACGATATTTAAATTGGAAGCGGCTGCGTGGCAACCGCAGCTGCAAAAAAATGAAATTGAGACCCGTACTATTGGTTACAAATTCTAAATTTGTGTCGCACTTCTCGCAAGATAATGCGGGAGTTTACGAGCAGACCCCACGAGAAGCGCGAGACAAAGGCCCAGTAGGAGAAAAAACACGTATAAATATTATATGTGCCTAAACAAAGGGTCCCGACAATGAATAACCTTTTAAGCCTTCTCCATTGTATATAATAGTTTTAGTAATTAAACCAACGTCTTTATCTCTCGCTTTTATACAACAAATCCCCCTCAAAAACCACTCGTATTTTAGTTATTATTCGTCTGGTGACGTACGTTCCTTACATTAGCTAACGAACTAGAATTCAAAGGTAGCAATTAAAATTTCAACCATCAAGAAGATAAATGTAATTGCTCAATAACACAGATTTATTTATCCAAAAACAAGATTGCTCGTAATAACAGTATCAACTTTAATAAATAATCACACATGAAATGTCTATACTTGTCAAAAACGTGTAACCACGCGTTAATTTCAAGCACGTCCCGCGTGCGCCTATTCAATCATTAGCATTTAATTGAGCATCAATCATAAATACGCGTTACGAACGCGTGCATGCATTATTGCAACACACTCAATCGCACAATTGTAAATCCAACATTTTTTAAACAACACATTAATTAATACAATTTGGCATAAACGTACATCACTTATTAATATTATTATGCTGATTCTTGGGTATTCTAATGCTACCGCAAAGGAAGGGGGGGGAGAGTAACAGGAATAACTATTTCTGTCCCAACTAGGGAGTCAATAAAGGATCGTAGTTTTTCTTTTCTGCAAGTTAAAAAATTAATTAAACTTGGTTTTGAATCACTAGACAAACGTTAAATGGGCAGCGAAAATTGCATTGCTAGGACGAAGATGGAGGCTCGACTGTTCATTAAATTAGCGTGCGCCCGTTCTTAGGTTATTTATGTATGCACTAGGCGCAAATAGTCGGAATAAACGTTTAGGACACAAGGATCAACAACGTAACTTAATTCTGTTCATATACGCCGCGTCCAGTTTTCATTGTTTTGTCCATTTGACAATGAAAAGGTACATGGACAATTGGTCTATTCAACGCGCACTCAAGGAGGACAAAGGGGGGTGGGGATGTTGAACATACAAGTCTTTATCGCCTTAAAGTGAAATAAGAAAAGGGGGAACGTAAAAATTGTGACACGGATACGGCAAAAATGCGATGTTATGTTCCTATTGCACGGGGAGAGTTTACGTACCTAATACACAAAGTTCTGCCTCTATTGCTACGTGCACCACACTCCGTTTGTAGTCCTATGTTCTAAGTTGTAGGCCCATCACACTCTTGGCTGAAATGGCTGGTCTCTATTCTACGTACAGCATGGTCAGGTACGTCTCACTCTCCACCGGCGAGGAAAAGGATGTCATAACAGCAAGGCTGGTTGTTGCCGTGTCGTTCCCAGGCGATCGAGTGCAACTGCGGCTGTGTGCCGAGGTTACGGCTAGCCCACAAGTTCCAAGTTTTGCCGCTAGAGGCAGCACCGGTAGAGCTATTCAGGGGGCGTGCCTTCTGATAGCCGAAAATTGAACTAAGCACATATATGTCAATTTTCTGATTATGTAAGATTATATAAGAATATTGGAAATGTTACAAATACCCCTGAGTTGCGAAAAGCAAGAACCCCAGCAAGATATTAACATCCTAACTTAACAAATATATATATATACACTCAAAAAAATAACGCAAAACATATAACAATACACAAATAGAATTAAGTAACAAATTTGTGGAATGAAGGAATTGATCCTCACTTTGCATCACGAGGAAAAAAAATCTCACACCTAAAGAGGTAACCAAGTTAAAACATGGTCGCTGATAAAGTTCATAGTAAGACCCGAAGTTATACACAATAATACCAAACGTTTGTCGATGATTATGGGATCCTTTATACATCGTGTTGGACTCCCGGCCAAACACCCAGATGTAAGAACATACTCGACAAGTTGATCGAGGCACAAACCACACACACTGCATTCTTGTTGTAACCATGGTAATTCCGTGGAAGGCATGAGATGGAAGTCGATAGCTCGTAATATTTGGTAGGAGCAAGTTGACGTTTCCCTGATTTCTCTCCGGTTAAAAATCACATCCTGGTGGAGTAAAAACATATATAAAAAAAGAGAAACGAAAATGAAAAACTAGAAAAAGAGAGAAAGAAGGAGTAAGAAATAGGAAAGAGGTGGAGGAAAGTTACCAGAGGAAGGAAGAAGGAGGTAGCATTATTACAATGTAAGCAAGGAATCAGTAACACCATAGGTTGTACAACAATCATACACAGTTTTATTTACTCAAAAGAGAGCATAATAAGCTCCCAATATATATATATATATATATATATATATATATATATATATATATATATGCAAAAAGTAATGATGAAAAGACACTTGAATAAGAGAAAAAAAATATCTGAATGAGGTACTACACTTTATATATAATCACTTGTTAAAAAAAACATATATATAAAGACATGTAGTAAATATCATAGAACTATAAATGCAAAATGATAGAGTGGGAAGACGTTAGTTTAAGTACAAACCATAGCGGAGGAATAACAAAAATCCATTAATGGGGGGCTGAAGTAGACTGAAGTGCGAAAGCTATATCCGAACCAGACAAGTCATAAACAAAAAGGTGTATATGTTAACCGAAAACTATGAAAGACGCGGCTCAGGGCTAAAATTTGCTGAATGAGAAGAGTTAGGGCGACGGCGACACGTAGAAATCAGGTGACCCCTCCGGCGACAATACGTACAAAAGGGGGAGTTATCCCGAGAAACGGAGCCGTGTTGGTTTTGGGAAACGTGCGCCGACAAGTTCACTGATTTGTTCCAGTGGTCCGTTTTGCTTGTTTCAATGGAAAAAACTTCCTTCGCGTACTGAGTAAGTTCCGCGAGGGACTGGGGGTGACCTCGAAAAAGGAGACACCCCATCGAAATGTGATTGAGGTGAAGAAGAATTGTCTGTAAGAGGGTATTTTCATCCCAAGCAAGCGCCAAGGCGGTAGCAGAAGTGACGATGTCGCAAACAAAAGGATGTAAATTTTCATTAATGCGCTGAAGACGTGTAACGTACTGGTTAAGTAACAGAAGGTACTGGTGATTCGGAACAAGGCAGTTCCAAATAGTAGACTTTAATTCATCCCAAGACGGGGATTGGGACAAAGCCTCTAACCAAGTATTTTCCACAAAACCCGTGGTGCGACGAAAGGCATTATGTAAGACCCACTCAAGGGGAAAATGGCCATAGCCAATAAGGCGCTGTAAGGCGACCATAAAAAGAAAAAGGCTAGGAGGGTCCATGCCGTCACAGATAGGTAAGGCGTCAATAGCTCTATTAAGGTTTTTCATTTTGATTGTGTCCAGGGGCGATTGAGAAGGTACAAAGGAGCAAGAGGCCTGAGGAGGAGCGAAGGATAAGGAAGGTGCAGGAGCGAAGGAGGGGGGGGTGTTAACAATGGCCGAGTTGGCAGAGCAAATGAAGGGCGGACTGTCAAATCGGGAATCCTATAAAAGGGGGGAAGAGATGAATTAAACTGTAAAGATAGAGCAGGAGGAGCCGAGGGTATAGATGAATTTGAACCCGCCAAAGGGGGCACAACAGGGAAGGACAACACCGCTTGGCAACCAGCGTCAATAACATTGGCCTCATCGGGGGGGGGGGGGCATGGTGATAAACCAAAGGGGAAAGGCAACTGTAAGCACCTAGTTACAATTTTTTCAAAAAATATTACCAAAAAGGCAAATATAGGGTGTGGCAAACAGTAAATATGTTGAAGAAAAAAAATTAACCTGAAAAGGAAAAAAAAATCGAATACATAAAAAATGGAGGAGGTAAAAAAACAATTGGGAGGGAAAAAAATTCAGGTTTGTATAGTAACAATAGTAATGTTGCTACAACGGATCAAAATGGAACGATGCTCTAATACCAATTTTGTAACGTGTTAGTTGGGGTCCAGTTGCGGTTGCTCACGATATTTAAATTGGAAGCGGCTGCGTGGCAACCGCAGCTGCAAAAAAATGAAATTGAGACCCGTACTATTGGTTACAAATTCTAAATTTGTGTCGCACTTCTCTCAAGATAATGCGGGAGTTTACGAGCAGACCTCACGAGAAGCGCGAGACAAAGGCCCTGTAAGAGAAAAACACATATATATATATATATTACATGTGCCTAAACACAGGGTCCCGACAATGAATAGCCTTTTAAGCCTTCTCCATTGTATATAATAGTTTTAGTAATTAAACCAACGTTTTTATCTCTCCCTTTTATACAACAAATCCCCCTCAAAAACCACTCGTATTTTAGTTATTATTCGTCTGGTGACGTACGTTCCTTACATTAGCTAACGAACTAGAATTCAAAGGTAGCAATCAAAAATTGTGTACTTAAAATTACAACCATCAAGAAGATAAATCTAATTGCTCAATAACACAGTTTTATTTCTCCAAAAACAAGATTGCTCGTAATAACAGTATCAACTTTTATAAATAATCATACATGAAATGTCTATACTTGTCAAAAGCGTGTAACCACGCGCTAATTTCAAGCACGTCCCGCGTGCGCCTATTCAATCATTAGCATTTAATTGAGCATCAATCATAAATACAAGTTACGAACGCGTGCATGCATTATTGCAACACACTCAATCGCACAATTGTAAATCCAACATTTTTTAAACAACACATTAATTAATACAATTTGGCATAAACCATACCTCACTTATTAATATTATTATGCTGATTCTTGGGTATTCTAATGCTACCGCAAAGGAAGGGGGGGGGAGTAACAGGAATAACTATTTCTGTCCCAACTAGGGAGTCAATAAAGGATCGTAGTTTTTCTTTTCTGCAAGTTCCAAATTAATTATACTTGGTTTTGAATCACTAGACAAACGTTAAATGGGCAGCGAAAATTGCAAAAAAAAAGTACATGGACAATTGGTCTATTCAACGCGCACTCAAGGAGGACAAAGGGGGGGGATGTTGAACATACAAGTCTTTATCGCCTTAAAGTGAAATAAAAAAAGGGGGAACGTAAAAATTGTGACACGGATACGGCAAAAATGCGATGTTATATTTTTATTGCACGGGGAGAGTTTACGTACCTAATACACAAAGTTCTGCCTCTATTGCTACGTGCACCACACTCCGTTTGTAGTCCTATGTTCTAAGTTGTAGGCCCATCACACTCTTGGCTGAAATTACTGGCCTCTATTCTACGTACAGCATGGTCAGGTACGTCTCACTCTCCACCGGCGAGGAAAAGGATGTCATAACAGCAAGGCTGGTTGTTGCCGTGTCGTTCACAGGCGATCGAGTGCAACTGCGGCTGTGTGCCGAGGTTACGGCTAGCCCACAAGTTCCAAGTTTTGCCGCTAGAGGCAGCACCGGTAGAGCTATTCAGGGGGCGTGCCTTCTGATAGCCGAAAATTGAACCAAGCGTATATATGTCAATTTTCTGATTATGTAAGGTTTACAATATAAGAATATAGGAAATGTTACAAGTCTTTGTGCGGGAAGGGGGGGGGATGATATGAATATATGTATGTGTGTCATGTTATGACGATAGATCGCCATAATACCTTTTGTGAAATCAAATAACAATGTTAATATAAATCGTATGTATTACGTTCATTTGGTTGTATAAATCTTCCACGAGCTTTCATGTCCATTTACGAGAGTTTGCATGATCGTCGCTATATGTCCTCAGCATACAGACTGCTAACTTTAAGGGTTGAAAGTTTCGCGTAATCAACACGAGACGTGTCAGAAGCGAGTCAGCTGATTGAGCGAGAATAGAGAAGGCGGGAGAGAGTGGGAATTAGATCAATGGATGCCGGATGTGTCATTGGAAGTGCAGACGCTAGTTTTGGACGTTTGCCGAAACTTTTGCATCGCCCGGTGGATAAATGATTTTTCAGTTTGACGGGTACTTGGAGTGTTAAGTATCGGCTACAAAGAATCGAGGAAACAGGTCTTCGCCATCGAGTTCTCAAGAGAAAAAGGTGAACATGGGATTCTGGTTGCCATGCAAAGTAACTGGCCAGGAAGGTAAGAGCTCTCCTTCTGGAATATCGTTGCCGTAATGCACTCTGAAGAAACGCAATAAGTTGAAAGTCATTTGCCTCTATTTGATACGGAATAACAATGAACTTGGTGCAGTTTCGTTGTTGCTAGAAGACGTAGAGTTGCAGAAAGATTATAGGAGATACATAATCGGCGAAGTCGCCATTTTGAAAAATAATTCTAGTGGTCTCATCAAAATAACTAGAATTCCCGTGTGTAACGAAGGTGCGTATTGCTCAGATCGAGTTATACTATATATATATATGGGTTTATTTAGTGAGGAAATATTTAACATTTTTGAATAAAGGTTGCTTCTTCGCAGTTGAATGCTCACGCGACGCAGATTTTTGTATACTTCGATTTTACAAGATAACGTAGGTATATTGTCACTTGTTTTTCTTTTTTTCATGCTGCATTATATTAAACAATAGTAGTTTATGTACCAGAGTGCATTATTTAGAAGTGTTAAATTGTGGTGTTTACCAGTTGGTGTTATGTATATACTAATTTGTGAGTTCTTTTACAGCAGGCAATTCTCATGAGGAGCCCGGGCTTGTATAGTCATTAATGAATAAAGGCAAGAAAGTGTCATCACTTTCATAACTCACTAGGGGCAATTTCACAAAACTTGAAATGCATCCATTTACGGAAATTTCTCTGGATTACTCTCAAGTATCCTAATAGTGGGAAGTAGTACAGAGGTTGCTCGCTCAATTGAATCGCATTTTTTGGATAAACAGGGTGTTCTCGAAATTGTGGGCCACCCTTTAATTTATAAATTACACTTAAAACAAATATTTTAGTCATTCGAGGGGTGAATATAGTTGAAGTGAAAGTTGATATGTTCCTTTAGAACTGTAACCTTCCAGTCTGTGCTCCTAGAGCTATCGATGGAGACGTACGAGAAACTAAAGAAAGGTAAAAAAACTCGAAGTTTGGTTTGTTTTGGGAAGGTCGGTGTTACAATCGGGCCTCGATAAGAAGCGGTGTGCAATCAGAACGCAGAATGGCAGAACATGACCAAATTCTGTTTCCTCGTTGGCTGCCATGTGGCTGGTGGTTTTCTACGTTGCCACGTTCGCACAAACAGACGGACAGGCTAATCAGCTGTTGGCAAGCTCGGGAAAAAATAAGACGTCACGCGACGTTAATCACATACGTATCAGTATGCTAATATATGTTATTTCCGTCGTAAAGCGATGAATTAACGAATCTAGATGTTTGAATCTAAAGTTTCTTGTAGGTTAACGTTAACTTCCCATGTGAATTTTACATTCTGGCAAGCACGAAATATTATATCTTCCTGCTCTACACAGCAATCGGAAACCTTCACTGAAGGAACCTCTGTTGTGTTTTTATTATGGTACATTGCAAACATCAGCTACCGCCATCTCTTTACTTGTGTTGTATCGTATCATAATTACCTACAAAGGAAAATGCGTCTTGTGTTATGAACAACTGTGGCAAATCGTTCTCCTTTGATTTCATTCCGCTTCTTTTTGCCTTCTTTGTCACACCGCGACGTTCGTCTCTTTCGCAACTCAATAACGACCGCAACTATGCCCGCCTATTGTTTTTGTATACGAAACTCGCCCTTTGTTTTGTAACGACATGGAATTTATACTTCTGTGACATAGTTGAAGCTTCAGAACGTACAAATGAAATGTATTTCTTGAAGATTAGGGCGAATTACGTATAAACAAAGTACGTACAACTTGGTTTCGTTAACACGTTATTAAATTATATTTTGCGGATCCTACAAAAAATTGCCTCTTATACAGAATTTCACAGACCTGAGTTACTGTATTACGGAGAAGAATTTATCATAACAAATCAATTGTTTGTGAATTGATTGATTGATCGAGTTGGTGTTTTAAAGTCCACTTTATGCACACTACGGCTAATCTGGAATGGACCTACAGTTGGAAGTGGGAACCGAACCACTATGTGCCTCGACAGGGTATCGAACCCATCACAACTTGATTACAAGTCTTCGACGCTTACCCTACCACTGTGCCATCGGGGAGGTGGGTGCGTGATGTGAGATAATTTGGGAAGCTACAGGATAATACAGGTTCTGGCAATACATTACAACGAAACGCTTGCAATTGTTCGATTTCCTAAACATTAATGGTACATTTGGTACATGTGTAATTAATGCTTCGATCTACCTTTATGTAAAAACATAAAAATGAGTGAAAGAACAGAAGTAATAGTTAAAGAATCAGTTGTTTTTACTGAGAATGAGAATAATGGAAGTTTCCCTGTTTGACTGTATAACCAGATGTTTAATCCTACACGTGTTTCTGTGGACTCGCGATAATCCTGAATTAGATCAATCCGGCAACAGTGCGTCGCTACCAGAGCGGATGGTTTCACGCCAGTTGTTAGCTCGTCCCGACTGTAGGATTAGGTGTTTTTTGTATCTTCTGGGGGTTTGGGATTTACCTCAATTTGAAATCTCAAACTTAAACTAATTTGGGAAACGTTTCATTTTTTATCATGCTCAGAATCACAAATTGTGCTATTATAGAATTTATAAAAATAACTTGAAGTCCTCAAACACTATTTTTTTTAAAAAAATACTCTTTTACATGTTATAATGAGCAAAAAGCAACATGCAACAATTATGGTCCCAGCAGGAGGGTGAAGGGGCAAAGGCTGAATTTTCGAAATTTACCCAGACCAATGCAGCAATTAACGGTCAACGTGTCATTTCTTGAAACTAAAGTTACATTTCAGTCTTGTCATTTTTGCCCATTACTATACCTCAACGTATTTAAATACTTGAATTACAAAAGAAAAAAGAACCTGCCATCCGGCAGACAACTCATCATCATATGTAAGGTTACTATTGAAATTCCACAAATTGTTTCCATAAAGTTACAACACTGCCACTCACGTAGATTTTTGTTACTTTTCCTCCAAAAAGTGTCAGTCTGCTATCAAAGAAACTTTGCTAGTTGTAGGAATGTACCACTGCTACATATGACATTTTTCATTCACCTCAGTCTATTGAAGGGTTGCCAATAATATATTATTTTTAAACATCAATTTTCTTTTTCCTTTAACACCTCTTATTGGGTAGCACAATGTATACATTCTTCCTCTGCTGAAAGCCCTGCCTCTAAGAAGGAAAACGATTTAATCTCTCTATGAGAATCAGTTCTTTAGCTTCGATTTTTTTAAGTAAAGATAAAACTTTTATCATATTAATCCCACCCTCCCTTCCACAATTATTTAAAGCTCTCCTCCGCCTCCATATTTCCACAGAGAGCTTCCAAAAATGATCACATGTTCCTATCCTCCAGCCATGGCTGCCTGATCAGACCATTATATGCTCTCATTCAACGCAGAGCTGCCGAAAGTAATTGCAGGTTTTTGTCCACCTGAACGGCAAACCACCTCATAATCACTATCACGTGTTCCTAACCTCCAAATCCACGGCTGCTTGGCCAGGGCATTCAACCTCCGTTACAGAACGCATCGCCGAATGTGATTATAGGCTCTTTCCGCCACTCTTCCTTCCATCCTCCAAATCGAATTGCCAAAAGTGATGGCAATCTCTTGTTCCTCAACAACCATCCTTCCACCCCCACAAGAGCCCTCAATTTAATAATCACATCACATGTTAGAAAACATGTTCCCATCCTCCAGTCCGTGGCGCTAAACCAAGCAGTTAAACTCTCGCCCCCACCATCCAACCTCCGAGCAGTTTCCGAAAGCGATCACAGGCTGTTGACCAGCATGGGCTCTTAATGTGATCACAATCACGTGTCCTATCCTCAATCCACGGCTGTCTGACCAGACAATTATACTCTCTCGTCCACCGAGAGCTACCAAGTGTGATCATTATCCCCCCCTCCCACCTGATTTTAGAGATTAGCTGTAGAATCAAAACTCAAAATTATTCAGTGAGATTAAAATTACAAGTGGACCATCAACAACACTAAGACAATTAGTTCTCCTCCTCCTCCTCATCATCATAATCCTTCGCTGTGGTAGCGTCGTGGCGTTGTATTCCAGGGGTCCGTGTTCGATACCTGGTGGAGGCACATAGCAGTTCGCATCCCACTTTAAACTCTAGGTCCAGTCCCGGTTAGCCTTACTGTGCATAAAGTGGACTTAAAACACCAAATCAATCGATAAATCAATGTTTCCTGTCTCTGGCAGTGTCGGCATAGAAGTCAAGCCTCTCCATTATCTTCCGGTCTTCCACCATTCCTCTCTTTCCACGGTGTTTCCAATATTGTCCTCTTCTCCTAACACTCCCCACTATCTGCTCTTTCCACCTACATCTTGGTCTTCCACTTATTATTACTTACTTCTTGTGCATTATAAGCTCTTACTGGTATTCTTCGTGCACCTGTTCTCTTCATATGTCTAAATCATCTCTTCTGTGCATGATTTATTCTGTCCTGAAGCTTCAACACCTCCACTGTCTCTCAAGTCTCCTCATTCCTTATTCTATCCCTTCTAGTCTTCCCCCAACATACTAATTAAGGAATTAATCCTCCTATGATTATATATATATATATGATATATCTAAATATATCAGAACAGGTTTGAAAAGCAATCATCAAGCACCAAGGTGTTTGCAGCAGGAAATCAACTGGTGCCTATAAAGGCTGATTATGAATTACTAAATGCAATAAACAAATTGACTAACTGAACTAACATAACCATAACCAGTAGTGCAGCAGCCCTTAAGCCCTACCTGTGAAACGCTGATCTCAATCAGACAGCAGAGGTGAGAAATAATCCGAACAGTTACATTGTGGCATGTGGTCAGCACAACAAACCCCCAGTCGTTATAAGTTATCTATGACCATGTTGTGATACTCATTAGTAGCTCCCGAATTTCCACACCATGGTTGAGAAAATGTGGTATATTTACCGTGAGGAGAGTTGAACTAGCATTCCATAGCCTTAGATGACACGTCTGTTGTTCATGCGTAATTTTGTTCGCAGTGCAGGGAAGCCGTTCTCTCATTGTATCTTGACTGGGGAGCACACTTACACTTATATAACTTGGCCATGTTAACAATTGAAACAAAAATGTATTTATTCAGTTGTCAGGCAACAAATTCTTATGTACAAACAAAGGAAACACTTTCGAACATAGCCCATTGTCAACTTTATGTGAGCAATAAATAATGTTTTCATAAACTTAGAAGGTAATTATTAGAATATTTCAACACATTTGCAAAATCGACAATGGCTTATTTTCAATGTTGGTAATACATGAAATATTTGTCTTTTTATTCCCATATTGATTTTTTTATTGGTTATAATTGTAACTTAGTTGTTTCAGTCAGTTTTTATCTTAAATGTCTTTTACTCGGCTTCATGAATTGCGTATTTTGACCGTTGTTTTACAAACATAATTGAGAGGAAAATATTTGGTAATTTTTTTGCTCAATGCTTCATCAATTTAATTCACTTATACTCGCCTTCTACCTTTTTTGAGCAAGTTTTTGAATTCTTGCCGTTCACCTTCTACGTACAAGACTGGGCTATGCATCCTCTGCGACGTTGCTGAAGACTACTGTTCCACCGTGGGTTGAGCGTTACACACTTTCATATCAACGATCAGGCTCCAGCCCAGTCAATCTCCAGTCAAAAAAATATTATTTCCACTTGATCGTGACCGGACCGTGAGCGGAGGGTGATAGGGAGCATGGTTTGTTACATCACTAGATTTTTGACATGAGCTCACAATTAGTTTAATTAGGTAGTCAGGTGTGCGTCTGTTTAGACTCTGATTTTTATAGACTACGTCGTTTCTAGATATCGAAATCAACGTTCATCACAGGCCTCAACTAATGAACTAAATCAATTCGGTCAAATCTTGTATTGCCTATTTATTTTTCAAACAAATCTAGTATGACGTAATGATGAAGTATGATGTAACGTCCTATTAATGTTCAGAATATCGCTAGATGGGGTAAGGTTACAGCGTACTGCCCGAGCTTCAATCTCAAGTAATTGTTACAAATCTCGCTAGGTGTCTCTAGTTGCGGCTAGTTTTCGGGATTCTTCTTTTTAGTGAAAGTTATGTCAAGGAATACTGAGTCAGACAATGTAACGTATTTTTGACCTTGTACTAACGCATTGTTGTCATGAACCGTTGTTAGTGCTTGGTTATGTAAATCACAATTTATGACTTCCAGAAATCGAGTGAAGTTCGAGTGAAATCAATCGACGTTCGGGGACATTTCGTCGGACCTGGTGAAAGGCTGGCAGAGAAAAGAAGAGAAACAACGGTCGATGATGTTGGACGAGCGAGAGCTGTGAATGTGTGGCAGCTCGCTTTGATTGGTTTCCTGATAAATACCACCGTGTTTGGTCGGAATATGCAAGTTTAACATGACAATGGGAGCACATAGATAGCACTCGATGCCAAATTTCTGCGAGTTATGTGGGGGAAAGGTGTCGACCGCAGGGTGACTTCATGTTTGCTGTTTCGCAGTATTTGGAGGTAAGAATTATTATTTTACCTGTTATGTGTCGAGGAAACATATCAGTGAACGCGCGTCCCTGAATCGGATTGTAATTGGAACATTTGCATGAGAAATTCAATTGGAAACGTTTGGATATTGTCGCGAAAAAAAATCATACCTGTTCGGGATACGTGTTTGCTTGGATTTGTGGAATGGCTAAATGACGCCATCTTGTGGGAAAAAAATATTTCGCATTCGGTTTATGTAAACTAAGAACCTTCACGGATATGGTGAATGTTAACGTGCCAAGGTGAAATCATATGTATATCTTACGTCTATATAGTATGAACAATAACGGCTGTATTGTTAAAGACTTTTCATCGCATAAATCTTACATAAATTGTAAAGTCGTTCACAGTAGAGCTTGTATGATATGGCACATCTATGGTGCTTGAATAAACTAAGGAGGTGACACGAGTGAGACACGGGTGCATTACCAACTGTTCTAATAGCACACCTTTGCTTTTAATAACATTGTCAGAAGTAAACACATACTTATAAACGTTTCAATTGTACTTAAATGAATGCTTGTAATTAAATAATACCAGTAACGATTCAATAATTGTCATAACATGCTGTATGTTCACCCAAGTGTTTGTGTCCTTTTGTAAAAAAAAAAACAACATAGCAGTGAGAAATTACAGGTTTGTACCCTCGAGTACATAATTTTTGTTAAAAGATTTACGAAAGAAAAAAATCTGTAAATATTTTGATGTAACTACTATACGCGTGACATTGAACTTCGACCAGGCACCAGACCCATACGGAAAATTGCAGATAGTGGCGCATTCGACGGAAGCATGACATCACGGACACGATAAGGGAGTCCGCCGTATATAAGCGCGTGCTGTGCACCTAGGAACCGCAGTGCATCATCACCATGGCCAGGGGCAAACCTATTGACAACACCGTGAGGAGAAGAGTGGTGGAGTTGCAACGGGATGGACTCAGTGAACGGGAAATAGGGCGCCAACTGAACTTACCCAAGTCAACCGTCCACTGCATCATCAAACACCACCAAAATTCGGGTACTACAGAGCCAGGTAAGACCCCCGGTCGAAAACGCCTGCTGAGCGTGCGTGACCTACGGATATTTAGGCGCTATATCCAGACCAACAATCATGTTTCTGTGGCCGAATTACGACTGTGGACTCGAGAACACTTTCACATTGAAGTGTCAACCAGAACCATTCGTCGTTACCTACAGCGATGCGGTTACCGAGTATACAAGGCGAAACGTAAACCCTTCCTTTCCATGTTGAACAAAGGCAATCGACTACGGTGGGCACGAATGTACCGGGGATGGACATTTCGGCAGTGGAACAGGGTTTTGTGGACGGACGAATCCATTTTCAATGTTGTGTACGGGAAAATACGGAAAACAGTCATTTGTCGGAAGGAGGAACAGAATGAAGCAAAATGTTATGCACGTCGGGTACAGAAACCTGCGTCAGTGATGGTGTGGGGATGCATGACGGCATCTGGGGTTGGCCCACTACACGTCCGTGAGGGCATTGTGAATGCACACGCCTATACACGCATACTGGAGCGGCATCTTCCCACAGTGCGAAGGCACCTGTTCCACAGGCGGCGTCTCATCTTTCAACACGACAATGCCAGGCCTCGTACAGCGCGGCTGAGAAGAGAATCGTTGACTCGCCATCACGTGCGAACTCTGCCATGGCCACCATCGAGTCCCGACCTCTCGCCTATTGAGAATGTGTGGCGTGTTCTTAAGCGACGTGTGTAACAGAGGGGACCCACGACAGTGGCTGCTCTCATAGCCTGCCTGCAGGAGGAATGGCACCGCATCGATGTGGGTTACCTTGAACGACTCGTCCGCAGCATGCCCCGACGCATTGCCACAGTTATTCGCCGACGGGGCGGCGTCACACCATGGTAAATAGGATCCCCTCTAACAGTGGTCGAACTTCAATGTCACGTGTAGATGGACGAAAATGTTTTATTTGTGTGGACACCATACATTGCTGCGTTGCAGCGGAAATTTATGTTCTCCTTTGTTCCATGTAGCCTGCTGAATAAAATATGTTCAGCAAATGCATGTGTTCTCCTTCTTTCACAACGCACTCCTATATTTGTGACTGGTCGAACTTCATTGTCACTAAGGTTGTATTAATATTGCTGGTAGTTCCTCTGTCAAAATATGTTATGTTTTGGTCGGCATTTATGTGTTGAAATGGCCTTCTTTGAAAGAAAATCACAGCGTGTGATCGCGTGATTCCATACAGGAAAATTCAAGTATTACGAAATGTATGTTGAAGTTAAATGGTGATTTTGGTAGCTTTCGGGATTGATCGTTCTACGTAACTAAAGTTGTTGTTTCCTGTTGAATATAAATAACAAAATAAAGATATAAATTGGTTGTACACTCCCCTTCATAATTAACCAATACCTAGATTAAATCACCCACAGTGTCGCTATTTCCATTTGTGTACTTCCAAACTATAAAATTCTCTTCCAGGAGAAATTTTCGTGTACATATTAGGTATTACTGACATTGGAGAAATAACAGATGCATAACCTTAAAGGGAAAAGGGCAAAATTAATAAACAATGTTTGTCATCATTTCCATTAGAGAGTTTGCAGTTTCCGTAAAGTTCATTAGTTGGTAATGATGTTTTTTTCTGTTTGGATTAGTTTTTATGATCAAAATTGGGTGTTTCTCTTTTCGCATGACTACCAAGTAGCATATCTGGTAGCAAATTTCTGGATTTGTTTTCCCTAAATTTGGCAATGAATATCGACATCGCTTAAAGTGGGAAGGTTCTGACAGCGTATTACTCACTCTTATCTAGTAATTTATACAGGGTGCTCACAAGATCACTAAGTTACTTAATCGTTACAAATCAACTAATTACATCATTTAGATAGTTTGCAAATCTGAAGGTAAAGATCTATCAGAAATTGCTGGAAAGCTACTTTTGGACACATTGTCATTCTGTAGCCCTCCAGTCATCGCTCCTTGCGTTACCGAGTGGGACCCGCAAAATATTTTTTTCCGTAAATTATTGTTAGCGTTCCTTCTAGGGATTTGGAACTAGGAATATGTATTCCATTCTGTTAATAATTGCACTAAATGTAATTTTTTTTCCGGCAAGGCAACTGTACGATTTGCACTTTCCACACACAGCAGCATCTGCCTATCACAATTGTTGAAAGCATATTTTCTCACAAACAGTCATTGATTGATTTGTTGTTTAAAGTCCACTTTATGCACAGAAATGCCAATCGGGACGGGACCTACAGTTTAAAGTGGGATCCGAACCACTTGTGCCTCCACTGGGTATCGATCTCGGGACCCCATTATTACAAGGCAACGACGCTACAACTGCGGCTTCGGGGAGGCCCTCTTACAAACAGTCACTGAAATTGCTTAATGATTCTAATGTAATCTTTATCTTTTTGACCTGTTCCTATTATTGTTGTTCTGATTGACTTTCGATTGTCTACCCGATGGCACGTAGTTACGTCGTTGCCTCGTAATCAAGGGATTCCGGGATAGATACACGGTGGTTGCATATAGTATTTTTGGTCTCACTTTAAACAGTAATTGCAGTCCCGATTAGGCTTACCTTTCGGGCTTGTATACCTTACGAAAAATTAATAGAGTTTCAAGAACAATCTAAAGTTCTTAATTTACATGTCTTATCAGCTAGACATGCAAACATACCGGTATTTTTTAAAGAGTTTGAAATGTACCAAACAACTTACGAAACACCTTCCACGGAAATTTAACTCAACATACACTTCCTCTCATTTCTGTCTTTTATGCAACTTTACTGTCAATTTAGCTTCTCTATACACGTCTAAAAAGTTAAAAGTTACACATCGTGATTGAATGCGAGCAAGTCGCTGACGTGTGAAAAGAATGTTGCATACTCTTCATTACAATTGCGATCAATTTCTCACCCAGGGAAAAACGCCAGTGTTTTACGGAAACAAGAATATTATTGATCCCAGACTGCAATCTGTCTTGCATTGAATTTAATTTTCCATAGTTAATGATGGATATAGAAGATAAATACATTTTGTTTAAAGAAGGATTCTCATCACTTTATTGTGAATGAAACAATTGAAAATGTCACGTCCCTTTCACGAAAGCCTTGAAAATTAACTTAGTGTAGTTTACATTACCTATGTATTCTATGGAAACTACAACACAATATATTCTACACGTAGATTAGGTGTGGACAACGCAAGTAAATGTAACGTTATAGTGTACGGCACATTTCTTAATTACAACTCAACAGCCTGTATTCATCTGTCATATTGTTGTCGTCAAGAACATCGACAAAGAATCACTCACAGGCCTGACCTTTGTATATGCTGATTGATTTAATGCTATTTTGATTACGTGCAGCGTTCACCTTAGCAATGTCAGTGTTGTCTCGTGATGACCAAATGAACACTCCGTCGATAGGCATTTTAGAAAACCGCTCATAATTGTTAAAAGTGTGGAATACCTTGCCGTCGTTTTCATCCATTTGGTGCCACCTACCGTTCAAGTGCACAATCCAGGAATCTATGTAAATTTTCCTAGATCTAACGTAGAAAATGTAGTTGGAAGAAAATGACGAAAAGTGTTAAGTCAAAACCAAGTTGTGTCACAGTGAAGTGCAAAGACCAGAGCTTGTGAAGATGAAACAATTGAAAGTCAGACCAAGTTAATAGGTTTCCCATAATTTTAAGGAGTTTCTAGAAAACTCATACCATCTTACTTTCTAGATGATGTTTACGAATGTTTGGGTTATTTGAAATACTGAATCAATCTCCACAAAATAGAGAATTGTATCAAGCCAGAGTTCATAAACTCAATCACCAGCCGTTGCTCTCTCAGGAATTCAACGAATGTCATGCGAGTAGTTAACAAACCTTCTTGGATTATTGGCAATTAATGTGCTGATCAACAGGTATTGCAGGGCAAGGACCAGGGAAACATAGAAGGAATAAGTTAGAGAGAAACGGATGGAGAGAGGAACGTTCGAGCGATCCAGTGCAGGCTTATTCTAAGAACTTTTTGCAGAGTTCTTCGTCATTGGTGATAAACAGGCATTATCCTATTTCAAGCATGTTTGATCCAGACTTGAAGGTATATTATCCAAGTGATTGTATTTTATCATTTCCAACTGTGTATAGTTAACCTCTCGCACATTACCATTAAGCTATCTGCAAGGAGCGTGTTCTAACAGAGTATTAATGATACCTTGAGTTTCATCACCAACCAGGAAGTGTGAGGTTCCAGGTTCGATCCCACGTTCCTAGCAGAACCTTACGATACCTGAAACTGTAGTTTCATAAGGTAAAAGTTATAGAAACTAAACATGCTCATAGGTCAAAAGGCATTGGTGCAAAACTCCAGTACATGATCGATAATAATACCAAATCACAGCATAACTCGACACATCCAACACACATGCTTGCGTTCGCACATATCCATGTGCTTTCCGTGCAAGTCCCATCGACATTTTGTATGTAGAGGCATGTGAGCCGTAAGATGAAAGCGGCCTTTACTTAACTACTTCCTCCATCTTCGCTCGACACCCTCGCATCCATCGTATTACCCTTTCTCCGACGAGTAAAGGTTGGCTCCGTAACGCCTATATCGTCGTTCAATTAGACCACTCTATATTCGTAGGAAAAAATATGTTGTCTGCACTAATGTTGATAGAAATATGCTCCTTCTAAGTCTGCTTATGCAGATAGCGACGATTTCGTACACCTTCTGCCATGTGGGGACCTGCAAAGTGTTCTCCCCTGCTCGGCTCGTGACATGTGGTAGGCAAGTACCGTGAGAAAGGGGAGACAATCCTCGAACTATCAAGTCCACCACTGGTACTCTGCGATCCTCGTCCCGCACCTATCATCATTAAGAAGTCATCACAACGCAATTCAGAAAAGGAAAAGCCGATTCACACATCGATATTACCAACAAGGACTGGACTCACCGCTGTGCCATACTTGCAACATTGTTTGAAGAGTTCACAGGTGTGTTTATTTAATTATCTCATACAGAGTTTTAACTTTTAACGTTTTGTCAAATATGTTGGGAGACCATGACGGTTTCTTAGCAATGTTTTTAGCTTACGGAGAGGAGCAGGTATTTTGCACTTAGTGTTTGAAGTACGTTTTGAACTGTCCTTTGCTCTTTCAATGTGTTTCGTTTGTTCTATACAGGTCCCTTTAAAATTTCATTTGTTAACTTTTCTCAAGGGGTTCGTTAAACCCTTTTCTCATTTGAACTAAGGGTGTTAAGTAAGAGAATTTTCTTCACATGCACTGAAGGGTAGAAAATGGCCATACATGTAGAGGTATCCAAATTGTTTGGGAATATCAATAAATCTACGATAACATTATTTTTATGCTCTTTTCAACAAGAGCAATTGTAAGCAGTGTGATATTAAAGAGCCTGTAGTTTACGCGTGTGCAGACCAGTAACTAGCACGCCGTACCTGAAGCTCTGCAAAAACGTGTTTTCGTCTACCAGTTGCTTTTCAAAGGTTTCTACTCGGTGTCTCGCATAGACATTTACTTATACGCCATAATTTATTTCCGAAAAGCTACGGTATTATGATGCAACATCCAAGAAATTTCATAGACTGTATAAAATGTGACCCAATGTATTTCAAGTACACATATTCCACTACACGAGATAAAGTGTAAAAAGCACCCTGGTCGTACGAACGACCTATTCAGGGAATTTCCCTAACTTCATGATGTTTATTCTTATTTTCTAAATTTCATCCACTACTAAATTATTATTATTTAGAGATATTTTAAAGTTTACTTTCATTGTTTTGGTGTACAAAGTGTATGTTTTCGCTGTAATCTGTGTTTTCTAACGCTGAGAGCAACGAAGCTTTAATAATAAGTCACGTCCTGTATATTGTCAGAACATACGTACTGTAAATTTTATATGAGATAAATAATTTGAGTTCATTATACTCATAATGGGACATCAAATTAACATAATCAAAAAAAGGTATAATTATTTTGACACACATACAATATACATACACAACCAAAGACAAGCAAACACACATACCCACCCCCCTACACACGTATATATACATTTATATACCCGGTGAATCACCTAAAATTTGCACCCCAAATATTCCAGAAATGGAAGGTGCTATTGATGTGCAGTTTTCACAGAAATGAAGTGTAAACAAGGGCTCATAATTGTAGCCCATACACAGACATTTATAATTATTAGAATGTGTATTTATATTAAAATAGTTACATTTTTCAAATGGAAAAATGACTATAGACAGTAACAAAATTAAACTAGAGTAAATTAGAACCCACTTATTGGTTGCATGACCTTGTAGTTGGTGCTGAGGCTTGCGTACTCTGATGATTCACTAGGCTCTACAAGCAGTAGCATAGCTACTGGCAGGGTCTCTCATGCTGGATAGGCTAGTGGTAAAGAGTCAGACTAAGAGACCACCTACTGGTCAACGGCTCCAACGGTGGGAGAAGATGGATGGCCATCTCAAGGGCAAAGGAGGCTGAAGAACCAGGAACCAGGACGAGTAACACCTCTTTTTAAAAAAGAACCTTGGTACAGCTGACACCGGCTGGTAGTACCTTGTAAGGGCCGCTTGCCAGGTTTACGGTGAAGACCTGAACTGCAACTATGGCGGAGAAGGAGACCTTCGGAACGGCAAAGCTGGCGGAAGAGACACTCTTTCTCATCGAGTATAAATATGAGAAAAAACCACTGTCTTGTGTGGAAGAGGAATCCTCAAAGACTAGGGAAAAATACCCTGACAGAAAATTAGCCTGCTTGGAGGCTTAGGTGACAGCCCCATCATCAAGATCGAGTGCTGTGGGCCAATAAGCCGCACACTTTATATCACACTATTATAGAAACATCAAGAAGAGGAAGCCAGTAGTGTAATTGGTGATAGAACCAGCACCACTTACAAGTGTACAAATGATGAGCTCATATAATTAAACAGCCCGATTTGCCCACACTTAAAATTATGCCAAGATGCCCCTTATTCCCCAATTCTTTGAGTGTAATATGCTCTTAATTCTAAGAATTTTCAATCCTAGTGTACAAATGATGACCCCCCTCAGATTGATTTGCATACACTTATAAAAGGCACTTCTGTGAGATTGTTGTCCATAAATTTGTTAAAAATATGCCCCTCTTGATATTTTTTTTGCCCACACCTAAAACTAAGCTAAGATACACACACACACACACACACACACACACACACACACACATACCCCCCCACACACACACACCCACCCATACACATATTTACTTCTGGCTTAAGTTAGTAGTAGTATTGACTGTATTATAAACCCAAGAAAGGAAGAGCCCCCCTCCAGCAGATTTGCTACACTTAAAACAAGCTCAACATGCCCATACGAGCTTTTTGCTCTAGTGTGGAGCCCTGCCTAATCCAAGATTTTTGTAAAAATGCCCTCAGGAATTTTTCAGAAAGGAAGAGCTCCCCTCAGATTGATTTGTACATACTTACAAAAGTTGCATCAGCCAGATTTTTGTCCATAAATTTGTCAAAAATTGATATTTTTTTGGCTATACCTGAAATTAAGCAAAAACCCATACCTACTCGCACATATTTACTTCTGGTTTAAGTTTAATTGGATACCAGGTTCAATTTGCTTATCTAATATTAAAACAATGCAATATGCAGAGCCCCTCTAGAATTGCTCCGTGACTCTCTCATTTCTTATATTATATGTTTGCATGTTTCAAGTAATTCCCCTCTGTGTTAGTGTGTACAATTCCCGAGACGGTAGTATTGATTTTTGTTTTGCATTTTCTCCTCAGCGCCAGTACTTGCAGAAATTCCCGAGTATTGCATCAGCCAGTATTGTGAGAGTGACTGAGGAGAACAGATGTGTTGATACAGTGCTTCTCATACTTACAGGCCTGTTTGGTTTAAATATTCATATTGAACAATATAAAATCTGATATTTGTTGTATTCCACTCATATTTAGAGTCAAGCTTATATTTGTCCCAGCCTGTTATACAAAAATCAATACATAACAAGGTTATTCTAGACATGCATGTCCGTGCAGGTATTTGCGCTGGGTCAGTGTGAATGAATATTTATTCTTTTTTTCCACTTGTAAGCTATTGGTTTTACAACCTTTCATAATAAGCATAGAGTTTTGAATTGAACCCCAGGAAATTTTATATAAATACCAAAGCCAAAAATATTAACACACACACACATATATACATACACACACAAAGCACACAGCTGAACCCAACTGATATTTTTTATTCAGTATAAAGTTTTGAATTGAAACCCAGGAAATTGTATATAATAAACAACAACAAAAATGCCGAATCAAAAATATTGTAATCAGTGCAATAAAAATATATTTAGCTCTAATTGGGCCAGACACCAAAAGATTTGTAACCCAGACAAATACAGAACTCCCACAAAAATTTGCCCCAAATGCAATAGAAAATACAGCATGCAATACTTCACATATACACATAAAAATACTTGCTCTGCACAATCATCAACACAACCATCCACATCTGGTCTGAAAAGAAAGCATGAAGCACCTCTTAATGCCAGAGCAGCAAAACAGCCACGCTATGAACCCATCCGTAGCAGTTTTAACGGCCAATTAAGGGATCACCGGTTTGTATCAGAGCCAAGATGTGGCATTGAGAATTTTTTGAACAGTATAAATTCTGATCTGCAGGCAATTCTTAATGCACAAAATGGCTCTTATAAGCTCTCCCTCAAATTGTTTACACAATATAAGAAACCAAACGGCACAAAATTTACACAGCCCCACATAACAGAAACTGTACCTGTATATTCAAATGCAAATTCGGACAAAATAATAAGCAGTTTGATGGATCAACTGAACATCAAACACTCTGAATTTGCGGCAAAAGAGTCTGGATGGAGCCTATGTGGCTCTCCACACAATCTCTATGTTAATATTTCTGAATTCAGCCCATTGCAAGGATCTACATATTTGCCATTACCTGCCAATATCAAAAACAAAAGAGCTGTGGTCAATATTGAAAATACTGACCAGAAATGCTTTTTGTGGTGTATATTAGCTGCTTTGTATCCAGTTTCAAGGCATCCTGAGAGAATAAGTTATTACAAACAGCATGAACATGATTTTGACGATGCAATGGAGGGTTTAGAATATCCAATGTCTGTTCAGAATATTGATAAATTTGAAAAAAGGGCCAAGCATATCAATGGCAAACAATTATCTATTAATGTATTTATTTGTTCCACTGGCAATTGCCCGTAAGCACCTCTCAGAATCAGTACATTTGATGATGATTCTGCTGTTCCGATTGATCTGCTCTTAATTGAAGGGGATGATACATACCATTATACTCTGATACATAATCTTGAAGCTTTAGTCAGAAAACAACTAGACAAATCCAATACAATATTCAAGTTGTGCAGAAGATGCTTAACTGTATTTTATGGTCAAAAAATGGTGAAAGGGGTTCGGGAAGAGAATGCAGAAATTGCTAAAAACAAGTTAATTGAGCATCTGAAATACTGTGGCAACCATAAACCTGTTCATATGGTGATGCCCAATCCAAGTGAAAATTGCAAATTCAAAAAGTTTGAAGCCTTGTTGGAACACCCAACATATATTGTCTGTGATTTTGAATCAAATCTCAAACCTCTTGCATTCTGCAATCCAGATCCTGAAGAATCTGCAATTACACCATACCAGCTACATGAACCTTCCAGCTTTTATTATGTAGTTGTACAGGATGGTGTTGTTAGTAAAGAATATTCATACATGGGACCAAATGCCATCAAAATATTTGCGCATAGAATAGGAAATGAGTGCCGTGACATAGCATCTAACAATATATTAAAATCAAAGCCTATGTTGCCTTTAACAGAGAAACAGATTGAAGATTTCAACAATGCAGAAAAATGCCCGGTATGTGATTCTGAATTTTCAGATACAAATATCAAGGTACATCACCATTCTCATACAGATGGTAAATTCTTAATGGCCCTGTGTAATAGCTGTAATATTAAGATCAAGAGACCAAAATTTGTCCCCATATTTTGCCATGGAGCATCCAATTATGATTTTCATCATCTGATCAGATACGAGGGGTTTGACAAGCAGAATTTAAATATTTTAGCTGAAAATGATGAGAAATATATATCTATTAGCAAGATAATTAAAGTTGATGGTGTTCCTATTCACATAAGATTTCTTGATTCTTACAGAATTCTGTCTGCTAGCCTGGCTACACTGGCCACTCAATTATCTGATGATCAATTCAAAATCACACGTGCATTGTTTCCAAATCAGGACCTGAAATTAATTAGGCGGAAGGGTGTATATCCATATGACTATGTTACAGATTTTTCTAAATTTGATGAGTGTTCTCTGCCACCACAACAAGAGTTTTACAGCAAAATCAGAGGATCTGGAATCACTGATGAAGATTATCACCATGCCCAATTGATGTGGAACAATTTAAAATGCAAGACATTTGGTGATTATCACATGGCATATTTGAAACTTGATGTCACCCTCTTAGCTGATATACTGCAGGCATTCAGAAAATCTTCCATGCAAAATTATAGACTGGACCCAATATATTTTTACAGTGCCCCGGGCCTAGCATGGGCTGCAACGTTTTTGAACACTAAAATGCAATTGGATCTGATCCACGATCAAGATAAGTATCTGTTTATGGAGAAATGTATAAGAGGGGGGATGGTGCAATGTTCCCAGAGATATGCCAGAGCAAATAACAAATATATGCCTGATTATGATCCAGCACGGCCATCAAATTATATAGTGTATGTAGATGCAAACAGCCTCTATGGTCATGCCATGATGCAAAAACTGCCATATGCAGGGCTTGAAGGTGTTGAAGATTTCAATATTGAAGATCTTCAGGACTTTGATGACAGTGACTATGGCCTATTCTTAGAGGCTGATCTGATAATTCCTGATGATTTGCACAATAAATTTTCTGATCTGCCCCCAATTCCCGAGGTTAAGTGCTCACCTGGCTCTAAACAGAAGAAGCTCATGATGACTCTGGAGCCGAAACAGGGTTATGCCATATATTACAAAAACCTCCAGTTCCTGATGAAACATGGTGTTCAAGTGACCAAAATTGGAAAAGTTTTGAGGTTCAGGCACTCAGAATGGTTAAAACCATACATTGATACAAATACAGAGCTTCGAACATCTGCAAAGAGCCAATTTGATAAGAGCTTGTTTAAATTGATGGTTAATTCTGTGTATGGCAAAACTATTGAAAATGTCAGAAAACATACCGATGTTAAAATAATTACTGACCCCAGCCTGAGCAAAATATTGGTTGCAAAGCCTAATTTCAATTATAGAAGAATTTATGATGAGCACATGGCACTTTTCAATATGAAAAAAACAAAGATTAAGTTTGATAAACCTATTTATGTAGGGGCTGCGATATTGGAATTGGCCAAATTACATATGTTAACATTGTATTATGATGTGTTGAAACCTTTTTATCAGGATCGTGTAAAATTGATGTACATGGACACGGATAGTTTTATTCTTGATATTAAAACAGAAGATGTTTATCAAGATATGTCACAGCCTGAATTGTTTCAATACTTTGATACCAGTGAACATACAATAATTCAACCCCACAACAAAAAGGTGCCTGGCAAGTTAAAAGATGAGACACTTGGTGATGTTATTGTGAAATTTGCTGGGTTAAGTGCCAAGATGTACACTTTTAAAACATGTAGTGGCGCTGTTGCCAAAAAGGCCAAGGGCATTGGCAAAGTAACTGTTGAAAAAGAGCTTGTATTTGAAGATTATGAAAATTGCCTCAAATCCCAGAATTTAATCAGAACATCAGAAAATAGAATTCAGAGTGAGGATCACTTGTTGACTAGCAATATTGTAAGAAAAGTGGCCCTGGACCCACATGATGATAAGAGATGCATTTTATCATGTGGTATACATACTTTACCTTGGGGGCATTGTGATTTGAAAAATGGAAATCAATGCCCAATTACAGAGCATGATTTGAAATAAATAAACATGCCTATGAACTTATTTGGGTTCAAAAAACAGGCTATTATGGAGCTGCCAACACCACAACCCTCTTCTGATATGCTGTCTAAGCTGAGTGGCTTGTTAATTATTCATCTGAACAGCATACTTACAGATGTTGATGATGAAACAGGTAAAACATTGTACATATTTAACAATAATTTAAATCATTACCAATTACCTGTAGGTGGTCAATTGCAATTTATTACAACCCCTGAGGGTGATGTTAAAATTTCAGTAGGGAGAAATATTTATAGAATTAAGCACTCAAACATGGTTTCTGGCACTGTTTATACTGTTTCTGCTGGTGACTGCTTATATATTGAGGTCCCTGGGTCATATGACAAGCTTATACCCTTTTTTATAGAATTAAGAATCAGATACTCTATAATAAATAACCACTAAAACAAAAATGCCTAATGATATATTTGGCCATACAAGACATGAAGATCACAGTGATGAGATTCTGATGCTTGATGTCAGAGTCAAGAAATTAAGAAGTGATTTACAAGCTTTACAGACCACACTCAATGCCAGTCTTCAATTAGAAATTACAAATTTACAATCACAATGCATGGACCCTCTTCTTAAAATTGATTCTGAACTCAAAGTGCTGCTTCAGAAATATACTGATCTGGCAACATTGGATAATTTTCAAAGTTTGGAAGAAGCTGTAGCAGCTCTTCAAGCCAAATTTAAGACCCAGGCTACCAACTCCGAGCAATTGAAACAGCAATTAGAAGAGCAAATAAATAATGTCCAGACACAACTCCAAACAATTGTCAAAAGCATAAAATCACAAGAAGATTTTGATCTAGTGATTTCCACTCTAAAAGAACAGATTCAGTCACTCCAGATACCTAATGTGGACCCCCTGAACAATGCCATAGCCGAGGTTAAAGAAAAAATTGAGACACTTGAAAATTTTATGAACAATTTGCCATCTTCTGATGCTTTGAGTGCAATAACTCGGAGTGTTGCCAATATTAAGCTGCAACTTGAAACATGAAGATTTTGGAAAAATTCAAAGTTCCATAACCCATCTTGAAGGTACAATAGCAGCAGTGCAAAATGATTTGGCAAATGTACTAGAATCCCGCCTGCCTGGAATTGTAGATACCCTTGTCAGTGTCCAGCACCAAATCACAAAGCTTGAAAACCTCAACACTGAATCTGAGCTATCTCATTTTCATCACTTGATCGATGATATCCAAACAAAACGTGAAATTTTACAACAATCCACACCCTCTCAGGCAGATATAGTCCTGCTCCAAAATGCTGTGCAAAATGTGGCTGATGCTTCTGAATTAAACAATGTGAAATTGGCACTTGAATTTTTGCAAAATACAGTATCAAATCTTCCCACATCACAGGAAATTAAAAATATTAAGAGAGCAGTGAATCGCACATTGAAATCAGAAGATATCAAGAATATCCAAACAGAGATCAAACAACTCACTCAGACAGTGGCCACTCTACCAACTAATCAACATATTAATGAACTGCATGCCCTGTTTGAGGATATCAGAAGACAGGTCCATGATCTTACTGCTCAAAATTCAAAATTGGCAGTTATTGAAAATTTGCAACAAATTGTAGCTAATATCAAGCAACAGCTAGGGACCATGGAATCCAATCAAGCAAATGCTTTGTCTGTTTTTGCTACCCAGCTACAAGAAATTGTGCAACAATACAAGAAACTTGTTGTGGACATAAAAATCAAGCCAGGCCATGATGATGTTGTTAGGACCATCAATGAGCACCTTGAATCTGTAACAAGCAGATTGCTTACAGCAGAAAAAGAAATAACAGGCATAATCGAGAATCCAAAACATTCAGTAATTCTTGAATTGTACAGCATCCCCAACAAAGAATATGATTCACCATTTACACCAGGTGGCAAAATATATATGCTGTCCCCTGCACAATTTTATTACCAGTTTTTTGTTGGAGGCACATTGAGACCAATCAAGATCAAATATTGGCTTCAACCACAGGCACACCACTACCCCACCTTATCAATAACAAATGCTGATAACAAAGTGAAAATCACCAGTGTGGAGTTAGAGGATTTTACAGATCCCAATACATTAGAAACAGCCTATACTGAAGATGATGGCTCTCTGGAATTTAAAATACAAATAGGGGACAAATTATATTTAGAAAATCCTGCAGTATCAGCTGCTGAACACCCCATAGTTGCAATATTCCTGTTTACATATTATGTCTAGACAAATTATTGTTGATGAATTACACAGACAAGCCAGACATAATTTTAAGAGACTCCCAGTAGTCACAAAGGGCATAGATGATTTATGGCAGAGCGACTTGATTGAAATAGCAAGTGGACAGCTGAAAAACTTAGACAAAATCAACAAGGGCTACAAGTATCTACTCACTGTGATAGACACATTTTCAAAATTTGCCTGGGCTGTGCCACTCAAATCCAAGACTGGAAAATGTGTTACAGAAGCCATCAGGACAATCATCAATCAGAGTGGAAGATCACCGCGCTATTTGCAAACAGATAATGGCAAAGAATTTTATAATTCAGTGTTTCAACAATTTATTAAAAGCCAGGCAATAAAACATTACTCGAGTTACAGTGATCTCAAAGCCTCAATTGTAGAGAGATTCAACAGAACCTTAAAAAATGTTATGTATAAACAATTTACCCTCCAAGGTAATTATAAATGGATTAATATTCTTCCAGAACTTCTACATAAATATAACAACTCGGTTCATTCCACAATCAACATGAAACCCTCTGAAGTAACTTCATCTGATGAGCAAAAATTGATCAGGACTGTTTATTATCCTAGATACCAGCCAACAACAAGAAAGACCAAATACAGGGTGGGGGATCAAGTAAGAATCAGCAAATATAAGCACTTATTCAAAAGAGGCTTTACAAGAAACTGGAGCACTGAATTATTTACAGTGGTTCAAGTTAAACCCGGGACCCTTAACACATATATAATAAAAGATCACCGAGGAGAAATTCTCAAAGGCAGGTTCTATGAACAAGAGCTCAGCAAAACTAAACAGCCTGACACATATCTCATAGAAAAAATCATCCGCAGAAAAGGCCACAAGTTACTTGTCAAATGGCTAGGACTCCCAGAACACAGCTGGATCGATGCAAACAAAATAATAATATGAGCACCTGGGATGTTATAAAAAGGCTGCCAGATCCTGAACAGCAGATTAAGAGAAATGGAAAATTGCTGCCTGAAAATATTAGGTGTCTTATTGTTGGGCCATCTGCTTGTGGTAAAACTACACTAATGGTTGATAATTTTTTATTGGCACCCAACTGGTTAGACTGGAAAAACAGGCACTTGTATGTTTTCTCTAAGAGCTTGGAACAATTAAAATATCAGCAGCTGATGAAGCTATATGATGGATTGGATATTGCCACTTTTGAACCAGATGTTAAGCCACTTCATGACTGTCTCGATAATTCTGTTGTTGTGTTTGATGACATTATACTGGATAATCAAAACAAGGTTAGAAATTTCTTTACACAGGGCCGACACAAAAACATTGATTGCTTCTACCTGGCACAGACTTTTTCTAAAATACCGAAGCAACTGATCCGAGACAACAGCAATTTTATATGTGTGTTTCATCAAGATCATACCAACCTCAAACACATACATGATGAATATGTAGGTGGGGACTTGAGCTACAATGATTTTTCTAAATTTTGCAGCAGGTGCTGGAACCAGGACAGTTATGGGTTTGTCACAATTGATATGAAAAGAACACCCAATAGTGGCAAAAACAGAAATAAAATCAACAATTTTCTAGACATTGAAATATAAATAAATAAACATGAAAAGGCCAATAATTGATGATCTTAAATTAAGAGATTATCTTGTAAAAAGATTTAAGGGATGGAAATCAGAGAACCGGGGAATTTATGAAAAACACAAACAAGCAGAACAGCCTGTAATTGATGCTATTAGTGAATTAGGTAAGAATATCAAAACTGTTACAGAGCAAAATCAAAATTTGATCACAGAGCTTGTACCTGTAGCTGCTAGGAACATATTAGATTATCCATTCACCCCACTTTCCAGTATTCATACACCTAGTCCTATTGCTCCTCGAAGAATTGAAGCTACTCAGGTTCCTATTGAATTGGATCTTCTTGCTCAAAAATATTTAACCACACCTAAAGACAACAAAGATGAGGTGTTTGGCTTATATGCTGACACAGAGCTTGATGGCAGTATCATACATAGAATTGGCAATTTCAGAGTAACATTTATGGGAGATGATCTGATTGTTTATTCAGAATCTCGTCTCGGAGAAAAAGGTGCTTTTGTTAAGTACCCCGGAACACCTGGATTGTGGGAACTGATGACTAGGAAAAGGCCTGGCAGCTATACAGATCAAGATTATGAATATTACAAAGAAATATTAATAAAATCAGATGCTCTATACCAGAACAATGATCCCACACAAAAAAGAGTCAAGTCTAGCAGTGGAGCAAAATACAACAATTTAATCAAGCCCATATGGTCACAGATCAAGACTGGCAGTGGAATCAAACAATACAACACCCTGCCTAAAGAATTTGTCTGGGTTGATGATGTCAGGAAACTTGTAGATAGGTTATTAGTGATAGCTGGGGAGGAAAATGCTGGCAACAACAATTTTTACAATGAAAAGGTTGGAATTATGGACATGATAAGCACAAAATTGTCTAATTTTATAGTGAATGATACTAAGGGGATTGGATATCTCATAAAAATTATTAATACTCTACCCCCCAAATTTTGGAATATTTCTGAGGGTCGGGGCTTGGTTAATGACATTATAAACAAGCTGCCATTTGAACTACACATTCCAGGCTATCAGTATTGTGGTCCAGGCACAAAATTGGACCATAGATTAAACAGAGGTGATCCTGGTGTTAATCCTTTAGATGCTGCTTGTAGAGACCATGACATAGCATACTACACACATTCTGATCTTGACAAGAGACATGTTGCAGACAAGAAATTAGAAGAGGCTGCATTTGGTAGATTTGTAAGCAAAGATGCTTCTTTAAGTGAAAAAATAGCAGCATTGGGGACCACCATAGCTATGAGCACCAAACAAAAACTGGGGTGGGGGCTGTGAATATATATATAATAAACCTACAATGAAGGCCAAGGGTGTTATGTATCAGATACCTTATGCAGGTCTTAAATCTCTTAAAACTATTGATAGCCTTTTAACCAAAAAGCATTTTTGCTTTGCATGTTTCAAGTGATTCTCCTCTGCGTCAGTGCTTACAGAAATTTCCGAGTATTGAAGCTTTGCGTGCAAACAAAATTGCATCAGCCAGTATTGTGAGAGTGGCTGAGGAGAACAGATGTGTTGTTACAGTGCTTCTCATACTTACAGGCCTGTTTGGTTTAATTCTTATTATTCATATTAAATATATTTCTGGTATATTGAACAAAAGGGCTTATATTTTGTATAAAAAATCTGATATTTGTTGCATCCAGCTTGTTTGTTGTAATCCACTCTTATTTAGAGTCAGGCTTATATCTGTCCCAGCCTGTTATACAAAAAATCAATACATAACACAGCGCTAGGTCATTGCCATTCTAGACATGCATGTCCGTGCAGGCATTTGCGGAAGGGCAGTTTAGATCAATATTTATTCTTTTTTTCCACTTGTGGGCTATTGGCTTTACAACCTGTCATAATAAGCATAGAGTTTTGGTTTAAAACCCAAAAAAATTTATATAATAAACCGAGGATAAAAATTAACATTATTAACATATTAAATATACACAAGAAATAAACAAAGCACACAGCTGAACAAAATATATATATATTAAGTACAAAATTTTGAATTGAACCCCAGGAAATCTTATATAATAAACCAACAACAAAAATGCCAAATCAAAAATATTGCAATCAGTGTAATAAGAATATATCCAGCCCCAATTGGGCCAGACACCAAAAGAATTGTAACCCAGGCAAATTCAGAACTCCCACTAAAATATGTTCTAAATGCAATAAAATATTTAGCAAGGCATATTTCAATAGACATGTGGGTTCTTGTTCTGTACAGTCATCAACATTGCCCCCACAACCTTCTACATCTGGTCTGAAAAGAAAGCATGAAACACCTGTTAATGCTGGACCGGCAAAGCAGCCACGCTATGAACCCATCCATAGCAGTTTTAACGGCCAATTAAGGGATCACCGGTTTGTATCAGAGCCAAGATGTGACATTAAGACTTTTTTGAACAGTGTAAATCCAGATGTGCAGGCAATTCTAAATGCACAAAATGGCTCTTATAAGCTGTCTCTCAAATTGTTTACACAATATAAGAAGCCAAATGGCACAAAAATTTACACAGCCCCACATAACAGAAACTGTACCGGTATATTCAAATGCAAATTCAGACAAAATAATAAGCAGCTTGATAGATCAATTGAATATTAAACACTCTGAATTTGCAGCAAAAGAGTCTGGATGGAGCCTATGCGGATCTCCACACAAGTTATATGTTAATATTTCTGAATTCAACCCATTACAAGGTTCCACTTATGTGCCATTACCTGCCAATATAAAAAACAAAACAGCCGTGGTTAATATAAAAAATAATGACCAGAAATGCTTTTTGTGGTGTATTTTAGCTGCTTTGTATCCAGTTTCAAGGAATCCTCAGAGAATAAGTTATTATAAACAGCATGAAAATGATTTTGATGAAGCAATGGAGGGTTTAGAATATCCAATGTCTGTTCAGAATATTGATAAATTTGAAAAAAAGGCCAGGCACATCAATGGAAAACAATTATCTATTAATGTATTTATTTGTTCCACTGGCCGTGACAATTGCTTGATAGATCCTCTCAGAATCAGTACACTTGATGATGAATCTGCAATTCCGATTGATCTGCTCTTAATTAAAGGGGATGGCACAAATCATTACACTCTGATACATAATCTTGAAGCTTTAGTCAGAACACAACTAGACAAATTTAATAGAATATTTAAGTTGTGCAGAAGATGTTTAACTGTTTTTGATGGTAGAAAAATGGTGAATGGGGTTCGGGAAGAAAATGCAGAAATTGCTAAAAACAAGTTAATTGAGCATCTGAAATACTGTGGCAACCATAAACCTGTTCATATGGTGATGCCAATGCCAAGTGAAAATGCAAAATTCCAAAAGTTTAAAGCCTTGTTGGAACACCCAGCATATATAGTGTGTGATTTTGAATCAAATCTCAAACCTCTTGCTTTCTGTAGCCCAGACCCTGAGGAATCTTCAATTACACCATACCAGTTACATGAACCTTCCAGCTTTTATTATGTGGTTGTACAGGGTGGTGTGGTTAGTAAAGAATACTTATACATAGGAGCAGATGCCATCAAAGAATTTGCACAAAGAATAGAAAATGAGTGCCATGACATAGCATCTAATATTTTATTAAAATCAAAACCCATGTTGCCTTTAACAGAGAAACAGATTGAAGATTTCAACAATGCAGAAAAATGCCCGGTATGTGATTCTGAATTTTCAGATGCAAATATCAAGGTGAAACACCATTCTCATACAGATGGTAAATTCTTAATGGCCCTGTGTAATAGCTGTAATATTAAGATCAAGAGACCAAAATTTGTCCCCATATTTTGCCACGGTGCATCCAATTATGATTTTCATCATTTGATCAGGTACGAGGGGTTTAACAAGCAGAATTTAAATATTTTAGCTGAAAATGATGAGAAATATATTGCCATTAACAAAATAATTAAAGTTAATGGTGTTTCTATTCACTTAAGATTTCTTGATTCATACAGAATTTTATCGGCTAGCCTGGCTACACTGGCCAGTCAATTATCTGATGATCAATTCAAAATCACATGTGCTTTGTTTCCAAATCAGGACCTGAAATTAATTAGGCGAAAGGGTGTATATCCATATGATTATGTTACAGATTTTTCTAAATTTGATGAGTGTTCTTTGCCACCACAACAAGAGTTTTACAGCAAAATAAGAGGATCTGGAATCACTGATGATGATTATCATCATCCCCAGTTGATGTGGAACAATTTAAAATGCCAGACATTTGGTGATTATCGCAATGCATATTTAAAACTTGATGTGACCCTCTTAGCTGATATATTGCAGGCATTCAGAAAATGTTCCATGAAAAATTATAAGCTGGATCCAATATATTTTTACAGTGCTCCGGGCCTAGCATGGTCTGCAATGTTTTTAAACACTAAAATGCAATTGGATCTGATCCAGGATCAAGATATGTATCTGTTTATGGAACAATGTATAAGAGGAGGCATGGTGCAATGTTCTCAGAGATATGCCAGAGCAAATAGCAAATATATTCCCGATTATGATCCAGCACTGCCATCAAATTATATACTGTATGTGGATGCAAACAGCCTCTATGGTTATGACATGATGGATAAACTGCCATACGCAGGGCTTGAGTGGGTTGAAAATTTCAATATTGAAGATCTTAAGGATTTTGATGACAGTGACTATGGCCTCTTCTTAGAGGTTGATCTGACAATTCCAGATGATTTACACAAGACATTTTCTGATCTGCCCCCAATTCCTGAGGTTCAGTGTTCACCTGGCTCTAAACAAAACAAATTGATGATGACTCTGGAGCCAAAACAGGGCTATGTCATATATTACAAAAACCTCCAGTTCCTGATGAATCATGGTGTTCAAGTGAGCAAAATTGGAAAAGTTTTGAGCTTCAGGCACTCAAGATGGTTGAAACCATATATTGATACAAACACAGAGTTTCGAACATCTGCAATGAGCCAATTTGATAAGGCCTTGTTTAAATTGATGGTCAATTAAGTGTATGGCAAAACAATTGAAAATGTCAGAAAACATATTGATGTTAAAATAATTACTGACCCCAGCCGGAGCAAAAAATTGATTGCAAAGCCAAACTTCAATTACAGAAGAATTTATGATGAAAATATGGCACTTTTCAACATGAAAAAAACAAATATTAAGTTTGATAAGCCTATTTATGTAGGGGCAGTGATATTTGAATTGGCCAAATTACACATGTTAAAATTGTATTATGATGTGTTGAAACCTTTTTATCAGGATCGTGTAAAATTGATGTACATGGACACAGATAGTTTTGTTCTTGATATTCAAACAGAAGATGTTTATAAAGATATTGCACAGCCTGAATTGTTTCAATACTTTGATACCACTGAACATTCAAAAATTAAACCCCACAACAAAAAGGTGCCTTGCAAGTTAAAAGATGAGACACTTGGTGATGTTATTGTGGCATTTGCTGGGTTAAGGGCCAAGATGTACAGTTTTGAAACATGTAGTGGTGTTGTTGCCAAAAAGGCCAAGGGCATTGGCAGAGTAACTGTTGACAAAGAGCTTGAATTTGAGGATTACAAAAATTGCCTCAAATCCCAGAGTTTAATCAGAACATCAGAAAATAGAATTCAGAGTGTGGATCACTTATTGACTAGCAATATTGTAAGAAAAGTGGCTCTGGACCCACATGATGATAAGAGATGTATTTTATCATGTGGCATACATACTCTACCATGGGGGCATTGTGATTTGAAAAATGGCAATCAATGCCCAATTACAGAGCATGATTTGAAATAAATAAACATGCCTATGAACTTATTTGGGTTCAAAAAACAAGCTATTATGGAGCTGCCAACACCACAACCCTCTTCTGATATAATATCTAAACTAAGTGCTTTGTTAATTATTCATCTGAACAGCATACTTACAGATGTTGATGATAAAACAGGTAAAACATTGTACATATTTAACAATAATTTAAATAATTACCAATTACCTGTAGGTGGTCAATTGCAATTTATTACAACCCCTGAGGTTGATGTCAAGATTTCAATAGGGAGAAATATTTATAGAATTAAGCACTCAAACATGATTTCTGGCACTGTATATACTGTTTCTGCTGGTCACTGCTTATATATTGAGGTCCCTGGGTCATATGACAAGCTTATACCTTTTTTTATAGATTTAAGAATTAGATATTCAATAATAAATAACCACTAAAACAAAAATGCCTAATGATATATTTGGCCATACAAGACATGAAGATCACAGTGATGAGATTCTGATGCTTGATGTCAGAGTCAAGAAATTAAGAAGTGATTTACAAGCTTTACAAACCACACTCAATGCCAGTCTTCAATTAGAAATTACAAATTTACAATCACAATGCATGGACCCTCTTCTTAAAATTGACTCAGAATTCAAAGTGCTGCTTCAGAAATATACTGACCTGGCCACATTGGATAATTTTCAAAGTTTAGAAGAAGCTGTAGCAGCTCTTCAAGACAAATTTAAGACACAGGCCACCAGCTCTGAGCAATTGAAACAGCAATTGGAAGGGCAGATAAATAATGTCCAGACACAGCTCCAAACAATTGTCAAAAGCATAAAATCACAAGAAGATTTTGGTCTAGTGATTTCCACTCTAAAAGAACAGATTCAATCACTCCAAATACCTAATCTGGACCCTCTGAACAATGCCATAGCCGAGGTTAAAGAAAAAATTGAGACACTTGAAAATTTTATGAACAACTTGCCATCTTCTGATGCTTTGAGTTCAATAACTCGGAGTGTTGCAAACATCAAGCTGCAACTTGAAACATATGAAGATTTTGGAAAAATTCAAAGTACCATAACCCATCTTGAGGGTACAATAGCAGCAGTGCAAAGTGATTTGACAAATGTACAAGAATCTCTAGAATCCCGCCTGCCCGGTATTGTAGACACACTTGTCAGTGTCCAGGAACAGATCACAAAGCTTGAAAACCTCAACACTGAATCTGAGCTATCTCATTTTCATCACTTGATCGATGATATCCAAACAAAACTTGAAATTTTACAACAATCAACACCCTCTCAGGCTGATATAGCCCTGCTCCAAGATGCTATGCAAAATGTGGCTGATGCTTCTGAATTAAACAATGTGAAATTGGCACTTGAATCTCTGCAAAATACTGTAACAAATCTCCCGACATCACAGGAACTTAAAAATATAAAGAGAGCAGTGAATCGCATATTGAAATCAGAAGATATCAAGAATATCCAGACAGAGATCAAACAACTTACTCAGACAGTGGCCACTCTACCAACTAATCAACATATTAATGAACTGCATGCCCTGTTTGAGGATATCAGAAGACAGGTCCATGATCTTACTGCTCAAAATTCAAAATTGGCAGTTATTGAAAATTTGCAACAAATTGTAGCTAATATCAAGCAACAGCTAGGGACCATGGAATCCAATCAAGCAAATGCTTTGTCTGTTTTTGCTACCCAGCTACAAGAAATTGTGCAACAATACAAGAAACTTGTTGTGGACATAAAAATCAAGCCAGGCCATGATGATGTTGTTAGGACCATCAATGACCACCTTGAATCTGTAACAAGCAGATTGCTTACAGCAGAAAAAGAATTAACCGGCATAATCGAGAATCCAAAACATACAGTAATTCTTGAATTGTACAGCATCCCCAACAAAGAATATGATTCACCATTTACACCTGGTGGCAAAATATATATGCTGTCCCTTGCACAATTTTATTACCAGTTTTTTGTTGGAGGCACACTTAGACCAATCAAGATCAAATATTGGCTACAACCACAGGCACACCACTACCCCACCTTATCAATAACAAATGCTGATAACAAAGCAAAAATCACCAGTGTAGAGTTAAAGGATTTTACAGATCCCAATACATTAGAAACAGCCTATGTTGAAGATGATGGCTCTCTGGAATTTAAAATACAAATAGGGGACAAATTATATTTAGAAAATCCTGTAGTATCAGCTGCTCAACACCCTATACTTGCAATATTCTTGTTTACATATTATGTCTAGACAAATTATTGTTGATGAATTACACAGACAAGCCAGACATAATTATAAGAGACTGCCAGTAGTCACAAAAGGCATAGATGATTTATGGCAAGGGGACCTGATTGAGATGGCAAGTGGACAGTTGAAAAACTTAGATAAAATCAACAAGGGCTACAAGTATCTACTCACTGTAATAGACACATTTTCAAAATTTGCCTGGGCTGTGCCACTCAAATCCAAGACTGGAAAATGTGTTACAGAAGCCATCAGGACAATCATCAATCAGAGTGGAAGATCACCGCGCTATTTGCAAACAGATAATGGCAAGGAATTTTATAATTCTGTGTTCCAACAATTTATTAAATGCCAGTCAATAAAACATTATTCGAGTTACAGTGATCTCAAAGCCTCAATTGTAGAGAGATTCAATAAAACCCTAAAAAATCTTATGTATAAACAATTTACATTCAAGGTAATTATAAATGGATTAATATTCTTCCAGAACTTCTACATAAATATAACAACTCGGTTCATTCCACAATCAACATGAAACCCTCTGAAGTAACTTCATCTGATGAGCAAAAATTGATCAGGACTGTTTATTATCCTAGATACCAGCCAACAACAAGAAAGGCCAAATACAGGGTGGGTGATCAAGTAAGAATCAGCAAATATAAGCACTTATTCAAAAGAGGCTTTACAAGAAACTGGAGCACTGAATTATTTACAGTGGTTCAAGTTAAACCTGGGACCCTTAACACATATATAATAAAAGATCACCGAGGAGAAATTCTCAAAGGCAGATTCTATGAAGAAGAACTCAGCAAAACTAAACAGCCTGACACATATCTCATAGAAAAAATCATCCGCAGAAAAAGCAACAAGTTATTTGTCAAATGGCTAGGACTTCCAGAACACAGTTGGATCGATGCAGACAAAGTGATAATATGAGCACATGGGATGTTATAAAAAGCCTGCCAGAACCTGAACAACAGATTAAGAGAAATGGCAAGTTGCTGCCTGAAAATATTAGATGTCTTATTGTTGGGTCATCGGCTTGTGGTAAAACTACACTAATGGTTGATAATTTTTTATTGGCACCCAACTGGTTAGACTGGAAAAACAGGCACTTGTATGTCTTTTCTAAGAGCTTGGAACAATTAAAATATCAGCAGTTGATGAAGCTATATGATTGATTGGATATAGCCACTTTTGAACCAGATGTTAAGCCACTTCATGAATGTCTCGATAATTCTGTTGTTGTGTTTGATGACATTATACTGGATAATCAAAACAAGGTTAGAAATTTCTTTACACAGGGCCGACACAAAAACATTGATTGTTTCTACCTGGCACAGACTTTTTCAAAAATACCGAAGCAGCTGATCCGAGACAACAGCAATTTTATATGTGTGTTTCGTCAAGATCATACGAACCTCAAACACATACATGATGAATATGTAGGTGGGGACTTGAGCTACAATGATTTTTCCAAGTTTTGCAGTAGGTGCTGGAACCAGGACAGTTATGGGTTTGTCACAATTGATATGACAAGAAAACCCAATAGTGGTAAATATAGAAATAAAATTAACAATTTTCTAGACATTGAAACATATATAAATAACCATGAAAAGGCCAATCATTGATGATCTTAAATTAAGAGATTATCTTGTAAAAAGATTTAAGGGATTGAAATCACAGAACCGAGGAATTTATGAACAACACAAACAAACAGAACAGCCTATAATTGATGCTATTAGTGAATTAGGTAAAAATATCAAAACTGTTACAGAGCAAAATCAAAATTTGATCACAGAGCTTGTACCTGTAGCTGCAAGGAACATATTAGATTATCCAATCACCCCACTTTCCAGTATTCATACACCTAGTCCTGTTGCTCCTCGAAGAATTGAAGCTACTCAGGATCCTATTGAATTGGGTCTTCTTGCTCAAAAATATTTAACCACACCTAAAGACAACAAAGATGAGGTCTTTGGCTTATATGCTGACACAGAGCGTGATGGTAGCATCATACATAGAATTGGCAATTTCAGAGTAACATTTATGGGAGATGATCTAATTGTATATTCAGAATCTCATCTTGGAGAAAGAGGTGCTTTTGTTAAGTATCTCGGAACACCTGGATTGTGGGAACTGATGACTAGGAAAAGGCCTGGCAGCTATACAGATCAAGATTATGAACATTACAAAGAAATATTAATAAAATCAGATGCTCTATACCAGAACAATGATCCCACACAAAAAAGAGTCAAGTCTAGCAGTGGAGCAAAATACAATAATTTAATCAAGCCCATATGGTCACAAATCAAGAAGGTAGTGGAATCAAACAATACAACACTCTGCCTAAAGAATTTGTCTGGGTTGATGATGTCAGGAAACTTGTAGACAGGTTATTGGTGATAGCTGGGGAGGAAAATGCTGGCAACCACAATTTTTACAATGAAAAGGTTGGAATTATGGACATGATAAGCACAAAATTGTCTAATTTTATAGTGAATGACACTAAGGGGATTGGATATCTTATAAAAATTATTAATACTCTACCACCTAAATTTTGGAATATTTCTGAGGGCCGGGGGTTGGTTAATGACATTATAAACAAGCTGCCATTTGAACTACATATTCCAGGCTATCAGTATTGTGGTCCAGGCACAAAATTGGACCATAGATTAAACAGAGGTGATCCTGGTGTTAATCCCCTAGATGCTGCTTGTAGAGACCATGACATAGCATACAACACACATTCTGATCTTCACAAGAGACATGTTGCAAACAAGAAATTAGAAGAGGCTGCATTTGGTAGATTTGTAAGCAAAGATGCTTCTTTAAGTGAAAAAATAGCAGCATTGGGGACCACCATAGCTATGAACACCAAACAAAAACTGGGGTGGGGGCTGTAAATATGTATATAATAAACCTACAATGAAGGCCAAGGGTGTTATGTATCAAATACCTTATGCAGGTCTTAAATCTCTTAAAACTATTGATAGCCTTTTAACCAAAAAGCAGCGGAAGAAAAAAAAATCTTGTCTTGCAAAGGGCCATGGAATGAAATTGTTGCTCAGTACCCCCCAATTAAAAAAATTACAACAATCAAGAAAAATATCACATGTGGGGGGTTTCATATTTACTATCCCGGCCATCTTAGCTGCTCTCGGGGCTGTGGGGAGCTTGGCTGGGGGATCAGCTGCCATAGCAAAAACAGTAATAGATGCCAAAAAAATAGGGCAGAATTAGATGAATTGAAGCGCCATAACCTGGCCATGGAGAAACAAGGCAAAGGTGTTAAGAGAGCCATGAATAAGTTTAAAAAAAAACAAGAGCCGCTTACAAACCAAGATATTGAAGCTTTAATCAAGCCACTGGGCATGAAAAATTTTAGAGGTGTGTACATGTCTGATTCTTTGCCAGAGCAACCACTCAACAAAGAGTGTGGCATTGTTAATTTGGATAAGTACAAAAATCAGGGCACTCACTGGATCTGTTATCTTAAATATTTAAACAATGAGGCATTTGTGTTTGATTCATTTGGAGGTGTTCCACCTGAAAATTTAATAAAATATCTAAAATCACCTAATCTTTATTACAATAATGCCCGTGTTCAAAACTTCAAAGATGTTAATTGCGGACATTTGTGTTTATCTGTTCTCAGATATATGTCTCAAATAAATAAACCATCAATTGAAAATTTTCAAAAAGCCTTGTGGTATCTGAAACATCATGGGGGTATTCCATCTCACCAGCCAAAATTCAATATTGAAACTCAAATTGCTTGATGACATAGTGTATCCCAAAACAATAGCTCTCAGAGCATTTTACGGCATGTACTTGATCCCTAATATTACACACCACAACAACAAAATTGCAGTAGGGGATCAAAAAATTGTCATCACTCCAGGGCAGTATAATCTGTCCACTCTAAATGCTCAATTACCCAGAGGTTTAGTATTAACTCAAAATTCTGTCACTCACACAGTAGAGATTGTATCTGCTACAGAAACAGTGGATCTGGGTACTATAGGAGAGCTGTTAGGCTTTGAGAACAACACAAAACTTGAAGCGGCCATCAAACACACTGCTATTAATATACCTAAATTCTTAGCCATAGAGGCTCTGAATATTCACTGTAATGTGGCTGAGGGTATGATCACCAAATCAAATGGCATAGGCACTCACAAACAAACTGGCATCATTGCAACATTTAAACCTAATTCTGAATTTATGGAGCCCATCATCTACACTCCATCCCCAACATTATATTTTCCTGTGTGCCATAACAGAATAGATAATATTGAATTGATGGTCACTAATGAAAAAGAAGAATTAGTTGATTTTGCTGGAGCCACAACAACTGCAATCATAGAGAATAATATTTAAATAAAAATACATACAAAAAAATAATGGAAAATATTGAGAGTTATGAGCTACAATCATTCCCCCCAAACAGGAGGACATTTGCAAATTTAAATCAACCCAACACAGAGATTGAGGTTGATCTTGATGTAGGGGATGGCTTTATACACCCTCACAGAGCAGATCTATACATCAAATTTGATGTTGTAAAGCTCGATGGAACAGATTATCCGGCAAATTCAAATATAAGATTGGTAGACAATTTTGTACCGCATCTGTTCTCTGAAATTGAGATCAGAAAGCATGGTGTTGTTATAAACAGAGTGGATTATCCCGGCATTACCTCCACAGCTTTGGCCACACTAAAATTATCCAAAACCGAGGCTTCTTACTACAAAATAGGTGGATTTGAGGCTGGTGATAAAATATTAAGCAAGAGCCACACAGTGCTGTTCCCTATGCGCCTGTTGCCAGGATTCTTTTCAGATTACAAAGATATTATGTGGAAGGGTGGTTTAAGAATCACATTTAGAAGAGCTGCCAATGATAATAATGCTTTGATGAGGTACAATACATTAAATTCTACAGGGGAAGCTTTGCCTAATACCCTACCTGATGAAGGCAAGTGTATTATTCAGACTATGGAGCTAAGAATCCCAGTTGTTGAATATGAAGCCAGTTATGCTCTTAAATACAAAGCAGATATAATAAAAAATCCACAGGTTCCTTTACAATTTTATACATATCAATGTGTACAGAAGCCCGCAACAGGTACTTATTATGAGTTTGATGATACAAATTCATTCTCCAGTATACAATATGACATGCCGGATTTTGTGGTGGTATTGTTTCAGACTGGAAGACACAATAATGAGGAAAAAAATTCAAGTAGATTTGATAACTGCAACATCAAGAACATATATCTTAAAAATGGCAGAAATGAGGTATTTCCCAGAGGAAATTATAATTTAGACATGTCCAAGGATGATTTCTATAAATTATATGAAGCATTTACAGCATACAAAAGGGTCACTACTGGCAATACTGACATGTATTACACACCAGATGAATTCAAAGCACAGAGACCCATGCTTGTCATCAACACTTCAAAAAGGAAACAAGTTGTGGTTAATGACAGGACAAACATTAAAATTATCTGTGAATTTCACGATACACTCCCTGATGACACTATATGTAGTGTTATTCTCATAGGTGAAAAATCATATGTTTATGATGTAAGAAATGAGAGAGTCACAGAGCAATTCTAGAAAAATTACATTATTTTAATATTAGATAAACAAATTGAACCTGGTATCCAATTGAACTTAAGCCAGAAGTAAATATGTGTATGGGTGTGTGTGTGTGTGTGTGGGTGTGTGTGTGTGTGTGTGTGTGTGTGTGTGTGTGTGTGTGTGTGTGTGTGTGTGTGTGTGTGTGTGTGTGTATCTTAGCTTAGTTTTAGGTGTGGGCAAAAAAAATATCAAGAGGGGCATATTTTTAACAAATTTATGGACAACAATCTCACAGAAGTGCCTTTTATAAGTGTATGCAAATCAATCTGAGAGGGGCTCATCATTTGTACACTAGGATTGAAAATTCTTAGAATTAAGAGCATATTACACTTAAAGAATTGGGGAATAAGGGGCATCTTGGCATAATTTTAAGTGTGGGCAAATCGGGCTGTTTAATTATATGAGCTCATCATTTGTACACTTGTAAGTGGTGCTGGTTCTATCACCAATTACACTACTGAAGCCAAACTGATTCTAAGACGACGACATTTGGCCTGAAAGGGACAACGAGAATTGAAATATGGAATGTTAGAAACCTGAGGGAGAGTGTAATATTACGGCAGGCAGTGGCCTGCTTGAAGAGCTATTGTCTGAGCATCTTAGGTATAAGTGAAGTGAGATGGTCAGAGTTTTGAGTGGTAAACACCCATGAAGGAGTTACATTCATATATTCTGGAAGACCTGAGGGTGATGGTGTGGGTATTAGGGTGGAGTGAAATTTTTTTTCTTGAATTTCGAAATGCCTGTAGTCAGAAAATTTGCATTTTGGTATCAGATAGTCAAATAAAAAAAATCAGCTCTCTAGGTCAATTTCTTCTGGTGCCCAAGCCCTCCGAAGTTTTCATATTTCCATTATTTTAGTGTATTGAAAGATATATGGAGATTTTATTTTTAAGAAAATATTCGAAATGCCTGTAGTCAAGAAAGTTGCATTTTGGTATCAGATAGTCAAATAAAAAATCAGATCTCTATTTCAATTTCTTCTGGTGTCCCAAGGCCTCCGAAGTTTTCATATTTCCACTTCTTTTAGCGTATTGAAAGATACATGGAGAATTCTGGATGTGATGAAATTATAGGCTATCTTCATATCCGCCTTTAAAAGCAAAATGAGAAAAACTCAGGAACCTCATGTTTCAAATATTAGTGAAAATGTTTCTCACCTAGTGGTAGGAATTTTGATGAAAGCTTCATTGCCAGCAGTGTCATATCAGCAAGTTGTTGCAAAATTGAAAAACTTCACGAACACTATCGAAATCTCTTAAAGTCCTTTAAGCGTAGACAAAATGAAGAAAACTAGAAGAAAAAATGCATTGTATTGCTCACATGCTAACTCTACATTATTTGATATATCGTGTTGCAAGTGTAAAGACTTTTCAACATGTGTTTGTTCTAGAGAGAAGAAACGTACCTATTCAAGAAAGAGAATTTCTTTAAGATCAAATAACAACGAGAAAAAATGTTCATTGGAAAAATTGATTTAAAAAAATCCAAAGAATTGCAGAAGAAGCAAGCAAGAAAAGCTATGAAAGAAACAAGACTTCAGAAACATTTGTCAAAGTGTACTGTCAATTCTGCTACTAGTAGTCGTCAATCAAGTCCATCAAGTGAACTGGAGGAAGAAGGTTGAGATACTGACAGCGACACGAGTAAAGTACTTAAAACCAAATCGGAAATGCCCTCCACTTCAGCGAATTCCTCATTAACCTCAAACGAAACTCAAATGCGGTTGCCTCTTAAGTATTTAGGTAGAGAGTGTGACAGAAATCGCATATCTGACAGAAGTTCAGCTAAAATTGCTAGTGCAGTTCTTCAAGATGTAGGTGTTATTAGTGATGCAGATGTTTGAAAAGTGATAGATGGGAGCAAGGTTAGAAGGGAAAGAAGTAAAGTCAGGAAAACAGCTACTGATAGTTTGGATACTCTGACTGGATTGTATTTTGATGGCAGGAAGGACCAGAGAAGAATTAATGAGAAGAGAGGAGTGAAGAATTATGGTCGCGTCGTAACAGAAGAGCATGTGACTTTAGTCCAGTAGCCAAATTCCAAGTATATAGGACACGTCACTGTATCACTATAAAAAATGAGATCTTGAGCTTCTGTGCTAGGAAGGAAATAAGTATGGACAATCTTTTAGCAGTTGGATGTGATGCTACAAACGTGAATACAGGAAAGAAAGGAGGAGTTATTGTTTTACTCAGAAAAGAACTTGGTAGACCCCTCCAGTGGCTTATTTGTTTGCTGCATATAAATGAACTCCTACTGCGCCATCTCTTTCAGAAAATGGATGGATTCACAACTGGTCCAAAATATTTTTCTGGGGAAATAGGAAAAGCTCTACAATCTTGCGAAAAACAACCTCTTGTGGGTATATTGATGGACAAGGAAGCAAAAAGGAGCCTTATTCAGTGGTATTCAGTGTCTGCGAGGATAATTGTGGCACATTTCAAAACCAATATCAGAACCATCGTTATGATACAGTGCTATGCACCCACAGAAATAGCAGAGCCTGAAGATAAACAAGAGTTTTATAGGCAGCTCAATGAAACAATAAAGAAGCAAAAAAGGTAGGATATCATAATAATTGGAGCAGATTTAAACGCAAAGGTTGGGCAGGACAACGAAGGCCTTGAACTTGTCATAGGTAAATATGGCTTAGGAGAGAGAAATGAGAATGGACAACAATTTATGGACATCTGTGCTAGCCATGACTTAGTTATTGGTGGTATTATATTTCCTCACAAGAAAGGACGTAACGTAACGTTGGTGTCACCAGACCATAGAACAGACAACTAGATAGACCACGTGGCAATTGGAAGGAAGTGGCGACGTTGGATACAGGATGTAAGAAACAAGAGAAGTGCAGACATTGGGAGTGATCATCATTTGGTAGTGGCTAACTTTAAAATAAAAATTCAATATCAGAAAAAGAGAATGGAACAGACAAGAAAGCGGTATGATGTTTGTAAGTTGAAGGATAACAATTTCCAGGAAACCTTCAGGATTGAACTGAGAAATGTGTTCCTAGTATTGACCATTAAAGTGAGGAGAATGAAACCCTTGAAAGAAAATGGACAAACATCCGATCTGCTCTCGCTGAAGAAAGTGTTATGGATCTGGGCTTTAAGGATAGGAGGAAAAAAGCTTGGATGTCTCTGTAGAGCTGGGAAAAAATTAATGAGCGAGAAAAAATTAAGGAGGCAATGAACTCAATCAGGACAAGGACAAGGAACGCAGAATTGCAAAGTATGTACAGAGAAGGATCCAGAAGTAAAGAGTAGTGTTCGTAGGGATCAAAGAAATTGGGGAGATAATCTGTCTCAGCAGGCGGAGGAAGCAGAAAAAAGAGAAATCTTAAAGAACTATACAAAAACACAAAAGTCCTGTCAGTCAAACACATTCGAACAAATCGACCAGTGAAAAGTAAAGATGGTACACTTCGTACGAATATTGAGGACCAAATGAAACGATGGAAGGAGAACTTCTCTGCAACCCTTAATCGCTCTGTGGATGCTCATATAGACCAGGGGGAAGAGAAAGATGATAATGATGGTGATGTTGGCCCCAGTGTAAGAATAAGGACGGATGTTCCAACAGTAGGAGAGATTAAACAGACTCTGAAAAAGGTATGTGATTGTAGAGAAGCCGTAGGTGACGATGACATACCACCGGAAGTGATGAAAAGTGACAAACACAACTGCATATATGGACGGGTTAAAGATACAGTGGTGTAAGTCAGTTTGTTAAAAATAAGAAACAGTCTGACTCACAGCACTTTGCTGATCAACACAACAGCTGTTTACTATATTACAAGACCTTAAACTCTCATCTGTTGACAGTTGAATGGATCTCTGATTTAGTTAACGTTCTATGTAAACAGATTAACTTATCTCGATCTGGTTTCTATGTCTAAGTGTTTTTTTTAAAATAGTGACTTACACCACTGTAACTTTAACCCGTCCATATGTTGCTGCCGTTATTTGAGAAGATGTGGATAGAATGAGAGATGCTTAAGGACTGGAGGAGTGGCCTGTTGGTGATGCTGCCGAAAAAGGGGTATACACCAAAATGTGACAACTGGAGAGGTATAGCACTTCTCTCCATTCCGAGTAAGATATTCACTTCAGTTATCCTAAAGAGAATTAAGGAACATGTTAACTTGAGACTCATAAGAGAAGAGGCAGGGTTTCGAGCAAATCGCTCTTGTATTGATCAAATCCACACCTCGCGGATAATTTTATAGCAATGTATAGAATGGTCATCTCGTCTCTGTACAGTTTTCACGAAAGAATTTGAGTCGGTCAACAGAAATGCAATGTGGATGGCAGTGAGACGATATGGAATGACCACAAAAAAATCCTGATCTGATCCGAGAAACGTATCGTAATTATGCATGTAGAGTTATACATGAAGGCCCTGTATCTTCGCCAATAGATGTGCAGTCTAGAGTGAGGCAAGGTTGTATATTATCATCTACAATGTTTCTGATTGAGATCGATGCAGTGATGCGAAATGTAATAGGAGGGAAAAGACGTGGTATCCAATGGAGATTGATTAACAGAGTAGAAGACACTGATTTTGCAGACGATTTGTGCTTCTTTTCTGAAGCACTTGGTTATATGCCAATTAAATTAGCAGATCTGATAGAAAGTGCAAAAAAAGTAGGGCTTGTGATTAACTCCAGGAAGACCAAGAACACCCGTTTAGTATTGGTGAAGAGGTTATTGAAAATGTCGATACTTTTACTTACCTGGGTACTGTCAAACAAGAGATGGAGGGCTGCACACGATATTTCTCAACGTATCCGAAAAGCAAATGGTACTTTTGTTAGGCCCTATTCAGTATGGAAAAACATATGAAGACCAACCTTCGTATTTTTCGAAGTAATGTTATGTCAGTACTGTTAAATGGGTCCGAGACATGGAAGGTAACAAAAAAGTTTACCTCTAAACTACAGACCTTCATCAATCTCTGCGTGAGAAAAAAAATGAATATCTGTTGGCCAGAAGTGATTAAAAACCAAGAACTTTGGAGAAAAACTGGTTAAACCGAGGTGTCCATAGAAATAAAACGGCGAAAATGGAATGGAGGAAGGAAAATGAGGCTGTTGAGAGAAAGGCACTAGACTGGAACCCGCAGGAAATAAATAAAAGAGGGAGGCCTAGACAGACGTGGCGAGATCTGTTCACACTGAGGCTGGAAAGAGCTGGAAAGTAATGAAGAGAATTGCCGTCAGTAGGACCAGGTGGAGATGCTTTGTTGATGCCCTATGTTACACAGCGAACAACAGGAATTATGTCAAGTAAGTGAAATTAGAATGTCAATGGTGTTTCGTGGCGTTACCACCCCCAATATATGCCTCATGGCGTGGTGTTATTCACAGGGGAGCACTTTACCTTTTACCTTTATGGTGTTTCTTTCGTGATTCTAATAAAAGTAGTTTTCGAGCTATCGTAGTTTAAAAATTGTACAGACCGGCAGTTTACTGCTCCATTCAACTGCTTAGTTACGAATCTATGATGTTCGTAAGTTCGTTTCCTATTGACAGTAACAAAGTACATCTACAGTAAATTAGAATGTCAATGGTGTTTCTTTCAGGTTTCTTTTTGAGCTATCGTAGTTTGAAAATTGTACAGACCGGCAGTCATCTGCGATATGTGTCAGCACTAACGTAAAAGAAATGAATAAATAAATTAGTTGGATTCTGAAGAAGAAAGAGAATTGGCTTTCAAATGTTGTGCTCAAAATGACGCGCACCTGCTTCAATACAAGCTTCCAGTCTGCCATGTAAAAATTGATACACACGTTCTAGCATTTGATCAGAAATTTCAGCGAGGCATCAGTAATACGTCGTTTCATATCATCTGGTGTAGTCGGTATGTCCTTTCAAACAGTTTCTTTTAGCGTACACAGAGAAAAATTCTAAATGTATCAAATTTGGTGAAGTGGCAGGCCAAGATACAGGTCCCCTTCGTCGAATTCAACGATTTCAAAATAATCGGTGAAGACAAGCTGTAGTACATCGTGCAGTATGCCCTGGACAGCCATGATTCTGATACCACGTATTCCTCCTAGTCTGCAGTAGAACGTCTTCTAACATCTGTGGAAGTTGGTCTGTTAGGGGGTTGAGATACTTTTGAGAATTTAGTGTTCCTTCTATGAACAAATGTTCTATGAGCTGATGGTTCACTATTCCACAGTTAACATTTAAACTCTATGGATGCTGACGATCCACCTGACGAAGCCAATGGGGATTGTGTATGGACCAATAGTGCACGTTTCGGAGATTTACTCGCCCATGATTTGTAAATGTTGCTTCATCACTAAACAAGATACATGATAAATCTGGTATATCCTGTCTTAATGCCCATGTACAAAAGTTAACACGATTCTCGAAATCGTTTCCATGCAGCTCTTGATGGAGAGAGACATGATACGGATGGCATTTATAACGGTGGAGAACGCGTAGTATACTTGCCTGACTCATGCCACTTCCTCGTGCGATGTACAGCAACAGCAGCGAGAACATTAATTTCACCCTCTTCTCCAGTCACTCGTTTGTTTCTGTTACTTTTTCTAGATGTTACACTTCCAGTTTCACGTAATTGGTTGAAGATGTTCACAAAAAATTGTCGCGATGGGTGACGTCTATTGGGATATTGTTCAGCGTACAGAGCACAAGCACTAACAGCATTCTTCCTACATTCTCCATTAACAGAAACACCATAGACATTCTAATTTACTCTAATTTTATTTTGTTTCTTTCAATAGTCATTGTTCCATTTGAAAAGTGTAACTTTCTACAATAAATACACATTCTAATAATTACAAAAATCTGTGTATGTGCTACAATTATAAACCCTAGGTTACACTTCATTTCTGGGAAAACAGCACATCAATATTTGGGGTACGAATTTTCTGTGATTCACCCGGTATATAGATGCATATCAGGTAACACCCAAACTATCTCAATCCCATTAAGTTAACTAGTGTTGCTCACTAGATTTCTTTCTGTTCCGTCTCGTCTCGTGAAAATGCCATCTCGTCTAGTGCATGAGAAAAATGAAAGATAACCATAGAAGCATCCCCAGCTGTCTCCTAAGGATCGGGCAAAGCACCCCCACCTAACAATGAATGAACATTCACAAAGAGGAACAGTGTAGCTAAGTCGAGTGTCAAACCTGGAACTTTTGCTTGTTGGTATGGTTGTTGCCGAGAAGAGCCCGAGGTGAGCTTATAATCATCGAGAACAGACCCTACGAGACACGCCTCTGGAACATAGATGAGAGACGGACATTTTGTCCGAGATTCTCGATCTCGTTCGATACTTTGTTACGATATTGTAAAAATAATAATGTAAACCGAATTTCTTATACTTTATAAGGCGACTTCCTCACATAAATGCTGAATTTTGTGAATAGATAATTAATAATTACTATAACGCCGATTCATTCGTTGTGATTCTGAATCGGGTATTTGCTTTGCATATATTCAAGATATCATCCCGTCATCGAGGTCTGGTAGCGTCGAAACGAGTCGTTACCATACGAGTTGGCGTACATGACGTGCCAACATGGCGGATCGTGTTCTTGAGCACAACGCTAGCCTCGTAATTTTGGAAGTCTTGTTTTTGTCAACAAACTGAACGCAGAGAAACGCGAGAACTTGCAGTGGTCATTTTTCCAGCTTGAAGTTTTTAAAATTACTGTGACGAAATGAGTGGAGACTGAGAATAACTTTCCGGTGAGTGCATGGGCTGGTGACTCGCCCAGTGCGAGATATTAACTGCTGTTTTACGCTTGGTGCACACTTTGTTTGCCGGCATGCGTGATTGGATTTAAAATAACTTTTGGTGGGAGATGTATTTTTATAGACAATCACTGTGGTGCACGCAAGCCAGTAAACAAAGTGTATTGATTTGAATGGAAATAAATATTTGGGGGATGTAGGCACTTATACGTCATGTACACATACACACATATGCTCGCCCGTAATACCTGCAGACAATGATAATCTGCTTATACAACGTCCTCACTAGAATATTCCTCTGCAGCTCTAGAAGCATAATTGATTGATTGATTTTCTTTATTTTACATCGCTTCTTGTACCACTTTCGGCTAATTTGCATAGATGGGAATGAGTGATGATTTGATGAAATTGATGAATGGACACCCACAAACATCCATGCCCAGGCCGAGATTCGAAGCAAGGACTCCCTGGTGTCGTAGCGTGATATGCTAACCACTATGCACGTGATCCGGCTAGAGGTACATGTATGTATAATTGAAGATCATCGCTTGCAGTCTGTAACGTGTTAGTTGGGGTCCAGTTGCGGTTGCTCACGATATTTAAATTGGAAGCGGCTGCGTGGCAACCGCAGCTGCAAAAAAATGAAATTGAGACGAATATATATAGATGAATTTGAACCCGCCAAAGGGGGCACAACAGGGAAGGACAACGCCGCTTGGCAACCAGCGTCAATAACTTTGGCCTCATCGGGGGTGGGGGGGGGGGCATGGTGATAAACCAAAGGGGAAAGGCAACTGTAAGCACCTAGTTACAAATTTCTCAAAAAATAATACCAAAAAGGCAAATATAGGGTGTGGCAAAACAGTAAATATGTTGAACAAAAAAAATTAACCTGAAAAGGAAAAAAAATCGATTACATAAAAAATGGAGGAGGTAAAAACACAATTGGGAGGGAAAAAAATCAGGTTTGTATAGTAACAATAGTAATGTTGCTACAACGGATCAAAATGGAACGATGCTCTAATACCAATTTTGTAACGTGTTAGTTGGGGTCCAGTTGCGGTTGCTCACGATATTTAAATTGGAAGCGGCTGCGTGGCAACCGCAGCTGCAAAAAAATGAAATTGAGACCCGTACTATTGGTTACAAATTCTAAATTTGTGTCGCACTTCTCGCAAGATAATGCGGGAGTTTACGAGCAGACCCCACGAGAAGCGCGAGACAAAGGCCCAGTAGGAGAAAAAACACGTATAAATATTATATGTGCCTAAACAAAGGGTCCCGACAATGAATAACCTTTTAAGCCTTCTCCATTGTATATAATAGTTTTAGTAATTAAACCAACGTCTTTATCTCTCGCTTTTATACAACAAATCCCCCTCAAAAACCACTCGTATTTTAGTTATTATTCGTCTGGTGACGTACGTTCCTTACATTAGCTAACGAACTAGAATTCAAAGGTAGCAATTAAAATTTCAACCATCAAGAAGATAAATGTAATTGCTCAATAACACAGATTTATTTATCCAAAAACAAGATTGCTCGTAATAACAGTATCAACTTTAATAAATAATCACACATGAAATGTCTATACTTGTCAAAAACGTGTAACCACGCGTTAATTTCAAGCACGTCCCGCGTGCGCCTATTCGAACATTAGCATTTAATTGAGCATCAATCATAAATACGCGTTACGAACGCGTGCATGCATTATTGCAACACACTCAATCGCACAATTGTAAATCCAACATTTTTTAAACAACACATTAATTAATACAATTTGGCATAAACGTACATCACTTATTAATATTATTATGCTGATTCTTGGGTATTCTAATGCTACCGCAAAGGAAGGGGGGGGAGAGTAACAGGAATAACTATTTCTGTCCCAACTAGGGAGTCAATAAAGGATCGTAGTTTTTCTTTTCTGCAAGTTAAAAAATTAATTAAACTTGGTTTTGAATCACTAGACAAACGTTAAATGGGCAGCGAAAATTGCATTGCTAGGACGAAGATGGAGGCTCGACTGTTCATTAAATTAGCGTGCGCCCGTTCTTAGGTTATTTATGTATGCACTAGGCGCAAATAGTCGGAATAAACGTTTAGGACACAAGGATCAACAACGTAACTTAATTCTGTTCATATACGCCGCGTCCAGTTTTCATTGTTTTGTCCATTTGACAATGAAAAGGTACATGGACAATTGGTCTATTCAACGCGCACTCAAGGAGGACAAAGGGGGGTGGGGATGTTGAACATACAAGTCTTTATCGCCTTAAAGTGAAATAAGAAAAGGGGGAACGTAAAAATTGTGACACGGATACGGCAAAAATGCGATGTTATGTTCCTATTGCACGGGGAGAGTTTACGTACCTAATACACAAAGTTCTGCCTCTATTGCTACGTGCACCACACTCCGTTTGTAGTCCTATGTTCTAAGTTGTAGGCCCATCACACTCTTGGCTGAAATGGCTGGTCTCTATTCTACGTACAGCATGGTCAGGTACGTCTCACTCTCCACCGGCGAGGAAAAGGATGTCATAACAGCAAGGCTGGTTGTTGCCGTGTCGTTCCCAGGCGATCGAGTGCAACTGCGGCTGTGTGCCGAGGTTACGGCTAGCCCACAAGTTCCAAGTTTTGCCGCTAGAGGCAGCACCGGTAGAGCTATTCAGGGGGCGTGCCTTCTGATAGCCGAAAATTGAACTAAGCACATATATGTCAATTTTCTGATTATGTAAGATTATATAAGAATATTGGAAATGTTACAAATACCCCTGAGTTGCGAAAAGCAAGAACCCCAGCAAGATATTAACATCCTAACTTAACAAATATATATATATACACTCAAAAAAATAACGCAAAACATATAACAATACACAAATAGAATTAAGTAACAAATTTGTGGAATGAAGGAATTGATCCTCACTTTGCATCACGAGGAAAAAAAATCTCACACCTAAAGAGGTAACCAAGTTAAAACATGGTCGCTGATAAAGTTCATAGTAAGACCCGAAGTTATACACAATAATACCAAACGTTTGTCGATGATTATGGGATCCTTTATACATCGTGTTGGACTCCCGGCCAAACACCCAGATGTAAGAACATACTCGACAAGTTGATCGAGGCACAAACCACACACACTGCATTCTTGTTGTAACCATGGTAATTCCGTGGAAGGCATGAGATGGAAGTCGATAGCTCGTAATATTTGGTAGGAGCAAGTTGACGTTTCCCTGATTTCTCTCCGGTTAAAAATCACATCCTGGTGGAGTAAAAACATATATAAAAAAAGAGAAACGAAAATGAAAAACTAGAAAAAGAGAGAAAGAAGGAGTAAGAAATAGGAAAGAGGTGGAGGAAAGTTACCAGAGGAAGGAAGAAGGAGGTAGCATTATTACAATGTAAGCAAGGAATCAGTAACACCATAGGTTGTACAACAATCATACACAGTTTTATTTACTCAAAAGAGAGCATAATAAGCTCCCAATATATATATATATATATATATATATATATATATATATATATATATATATATGCAAAAAGTAATGATGAAAAGACACTTGAATAAGAGAAAAAAAATATCTGAATGAGGTACTACACTTTATATATAATCACTTGTTAAAAAAAACATATATATAAAGACATGTAGTAAATATCATAGAACTATAAATGCAAAATGATAGAGTGGGAAGACGTTAGTTTAAGTACAAACCATAGCGGAGGAATAACAAAAATCCATTAATGGGGGGCTGAAGTAGACTGAAGTGCGAAAGCTATATCCGAACCAGACAAGTCATAAACAAAAAGGTGTATATGTTAACCGAAAACTATGAAAGACGCGGCTCAGGGCTAAAATTTGCTGAATGAGAAGAGTTAGGGCGACGGCGACACGTAGAAATCAGGTGACCCCTCCGGCGACAATACGTACAAAAGGGGGAGTTATCCCGAGAAACGGAGCCGTGTTGGTTTTGGGAAACGTGCGCCGACAAGTTCACTGATTTGTTCCAGTGGTCCGTTTTGCTTGTTTCAATGGAAAAAACTTCCTTCGCGTACTGAGTAAGTTCCGCGAGGGACTGGGGGTGACCTCGAAAAAGGAGACACCCCATCGAAATGTGATTGAGGTGAAGAAGAATTGTCTGTAAGAGGGTATTTTCATCCCAAGCAAGCGCCAAGGCGGTAGCAGAAGTGACGATGTCGCAAACAAAAGGATGTAAATTTTCATTAATGCGCTGAAGACGTGTAACGTACTGGTTAAGTAACAGAAGGTACTGGTGATTCGGAACAAGGCAGTTCCAAATAGTAGACTTTAATTCATCCCAAGACGGGGATTGGGACAAAGCCTCTAACCAAGTATTTTCCACAAAACCCGTGGTGCGACGAAAGGCATTATGTAAGACCCACTCAAGGGGAAAATGGCCATAGCCAATAAGGCGCTGTAAGGCGACCATAAAAAGAAAAAGGCTAGGAGGGTCCATGCCGTCACAGATAGGTAAGGCGTCAATAGCTCTATTAAGGTTTTTCATTTTGATTGTGTCCAGGGGCGATTGAGAAGGTACAAAGGAGCAAGAGGCCTGAGGAGGAGCGAAGGATAAGGAAGGTGCAGGAGCGAAGGAGGGGGGGGTGTTAACAATGGCCGAGTTGGCAGAGCAAATGAAGGGCGGACTGTCAAATCGGGAATCCTATAAAAGGGGGGAAGAGATGAATTAAACTGTAAAGATAGAGCAGGAGGAGCCGAGGGTATAGATGAATTTGAACCCGCCAAAGGGGGCACAACAGGGAAGGACAACACCGCTTGGCAACCGGCGTCAATAACTTTGGCCTCATCGGGGGGGGGGGGGGGCATGGTGATAAACCAAAGGGGAAAGGCAACTGTAAGCACCTAGTTACAATTTTTTCAAAAAATATTACCAAAAAGGCAAATATAGGGTGTGGCAAACAGTAAATATGTTGAAGAAAAAAAATTAACCTGAAAAGGAAAAAAAAATCGAATACATAAAAAATGGAGGAGGTAAAAAAACAATTGGGAGGGAAAAAAATTCAGGTTTGTATAGTAACAATAGTAATGTTGCTACAACGGATCAAAATGGAACGATGCTCTAATACCAATTTTGTAACGTGTTAGTTGGGGTCCAGTTGCGGTTGCTCACGATATTTAAATTGGAAGCGGCTGCGTGGCAACCGCAGCTGCAAAAAAATGAAATTGAGACCCGTACTATTGGTTACAAATTCTAAATTTGTGTCGCACTTCTCTCAAGATAATGCGGGAGTTTACGAGCAGACCTCACGAGAAGCGCGAGACAAAGGCCCTGTAAGAGAAAAACACATATATATATATATATTACATGTGCCTAAACACAGGGTCCCGACAATGAATAGCCTTTTAAGCCTTCTCCATTGTATATAATAGTTTTAGTAATTAAACCAACGTTTTTATCTCTCCCTTTTATACAACAAATCCCCCTCAAAAACCACTCGTATTTTAGTTATTATTCGTCTGGTGACGTACGTTCCTTACATTAGCTAACGAACTAGAATTCAAAGGTAGCAATCAAAAATTGTGTACTTAAAATTACAACCATCAAGAAGATAAATCTAATTGCTCAATAACACAGTTTTATTTCTCCAAAAACAAGATTGCTCGTAATAACAGTATCAACTTTTATAAATAATCATACATGAAATGTCTATACTTGTCAAAAGCGTGTAACCACGCGCTAATTTCAAGCACGTCCCGCGTGCGCCTATTCAATCATTAGCATTTAATTGAGCATCAATCATAAATACAAGTTACGAACGCGTGCATGCATTATTGCAACACACTCAATCGCACAATTGTAAATCCAACATTTTTTAAACAACACATTAATTAATACAATTTGGCATAAACCATACCTCACTTATTAATATTATTATGCTGATTCTTGGGTATTCTAATGCTACCGCAAAGGAAGGGGGGGGGAGTAACAGGAATAACTATTTCTGTCCCAACTAGGGAGTCAATAAAGGATCGTAGTTTTTCTTTTCTGCAAGTTCCAAATTAATTATACTTGGTTTTGAATCACTAGACAAACGTTAAATGGGCAGCGAAAATTGCAAAAAAAAAGTACATGGACAATTGGTCTATTCAACGCGCACTCAAGGAGGACAAAGGGGGGGGATGTTGAACATACAAGTCTTTATCGCCTTAAAGTGAAATAAAAAAAGGGGGAACGTAAAAATTGTGACACGGATACGGCAAAAATGCGATGTTATATTTTTATTGCACGGGGAGAGTTTACGTACCTAATACACAAAGTTCTGCCTCTATTGCTACGTGCACCACACTCCGTTTGTAGTCCTATGTTCTAAGTTGTAGGCCCATCACACTCTTGGCTGAAATTACTGGCCTCTATTCTACGTACAGCATGGTCAGGTACGTCTCACTCTCCACCGGCGAGGAAAAGGATGTCATAACAGCAAGGCTGGTTGTTGCCGTGTCGTTCACAGGCGATCGAGTGCAACTGCGGCTGTGTGCCGAGGTTACGGCTAGCCCACAAGTTCCAAGTTTTGCCGCTAGAGGCAGCACCGGTAGAGCTATTCAGGGGGCGTGCCTTCTGATAGCCGAAAATTGAACCAAGCGTATATATGTCAATTTTCTGATTATGTAAGGTTTACAATATAAGAATATAGGAAATGTTACAAGTCTTTGTGCGGGAAGGGGGGGGGATGATATGAATATATGTATGTGTGTCATGTTATGACGATAGATCGCCATAATACCTTTTGTGAAATCAAATAACAATGTTAATATAAATCGTATGTATTACGTTCATTTGGTTGTATAAATCTTCCACGAGCTTTCATGTCCATTTACGAGAGTTTGCATGATCGTCGCTATATGTCCTCAGCATACAGACTGCTAACTTTAAGGGTTGAAAGTTTCGCGTAATCAACACGAGACGTGTCAGAAGCGAGTCAGCTGATTGAGCGAGAATAGAGAAGGCGGGAGAGAGTGGGAATTAGATCAATGGATGCCGGATGTGTCATTGGAAGTGCAGACGCTAGTTTTGGACGTTTGCCGAAACTTTTGCATCGCCCGGTGGATAAATGATTTTTCAGTTTGACGGGTACTTGGAGTGTTAAGTATCGGCTACAAAGAATCGAGGAAACAGGTCTTCGCCATCGAGTTCTCAAGAGAAAAAGGTGAACATGGGATTCTGGTTGCCATGCAAAGTAACTGGCCAGGAAGGTAAGAGCTCTCCTTCTGGAATATCGTTGCCGTAATGCACTCTGAAGAAACGCAATAAGTTGAAAGTCATTTGCCTCTATTTGATACGGAATAACAATGAACTTGGTGCAGTTTCGTTGTTGCTAGAAGACGTAGAGTTGCAGAAAGATTATAGGAGATACATAATCGGCGAAGTCGCCATTTTGAAAAATAATTCTAGTGGTCTCATCAAAATAACTAGAATTCCCGTGTGTAACGAAGGTGCGTATTGCTCAGATCGAGTTATACTATATATATATATGGGTTTATTTAGTGAGGAAATATTTAACATTTTTGAATAAAGGTTGCTTCTTCGCAGTTGAATGCTCACGCGACGCAGATTTTTGTATACTTCGATTTTACAAGATAACGTAGGTATATTGTCACTTGTTTTTCTTTTTTTCATGCTGCATTATATTAAACAATAGTAGTTTATGTACCAGAGTGCATTATTTAGAAGTGTTAAATTGTGGTGTTTACCAGTTGGTGTTATGTATATACTAATTTGTGAGTTCTTTTACAGCAGGCAATTCTCATGAGGAGCCCGGGCTTGTATAGTCATTAATGAATAAAGGCAAGAAAGTGTCATCACTTTCATAACTCACTAGGGGCAATTTCACAAAACTTGAAATGCATCCATTTACGGAAATTTCTCTGGATTACTCTCAAGTATCCTAATAGTGGGAAGTAGTACAGAGGTTGCTCGCTCAATTGAATCGCATTTTTTGGATAAACAGGGTGTTCTCGAAATTGTGGGCCACCCTTTAATTTATAAATTACACTTAAAACAAATATTTTAGTCATTCGAGGGGTGAATATAGTTGAAGTGAAAGTTGATATGTTCCTTTAGAACTGTAACCTTCCAGTCTGTGCTCCTAGAGCTATCGATGGAGACGTACGAGAAACTAAAGAAAGGTAAAAAAACTCGAAGTTTGGTTTGTTTTGGGAAGGTCGGTGTTACAATCGGGCCTCGATAAGAAGCGGTGTGCAATCAGAACGCAGAATGGCAGAACATGACCAAATTCTGTTTCCTCGTTGGCTGCCATGTGGCTGGTGGTTTTCTACGTTGCCACGTTCGCACAAACAGACGGACAGGCTAATCAGCTGTTGGCAAGCTCGGGAAAAAATAAGACGTCACGCGACGTTAATCACATACGTATCAGTATGCTAATATATGTTATTTCCGTCGTAAAGCGATGAATTAACGAATCTAGATGTTTGAATCTAAAGTTTCTTGTAGGTTAACGTTAACTTCCCATGTGAATTTTACATTCTGGCAAGCACGAAATATTATATCTTCCTGCTCTACACAGCAATCGGAAACCTTCACTGAAGGAACCTCTGTTGTGTTTTTATTATGGTACATTGCAAACATCAGCTACCGCCATCTCTTTACTTGTGTTGTATCGTATCATAATTACCTACAAAGGAAAATGCGTCTTGTGTTATGAACAACTGTGGCAAATCGTTCTCCTTTGATTTCATTCCGCTTCTTTTTGCCTTCTTTGTCACACCGCGACGTTCGTCTCTTTCGCAACTCAATAACGACCGCAACTATGCCCGCCTATTGTTTTTGTATACGAAACTCGCCCTTTGTTTTGTAACGACATGGAATTTATACTTCTGTGACATAGTTGAAGCTTCAGAACGTACAAATGAAATGTATTTCTTGAAGATTAGGGCGAATTACGTATAAACAAAGTACGTACAACTTGGTTTCGTTAACACGTTATTAAATTATATTTTGCGGATCCTACAAAAAATTGCCTCTTATACAGAATTTCACAGACCTGAGTTACTGTATTACGGAGAAGAATTTATCATAACAAATCAATTGTTTGTGAATTGATTGATTGATCGAGTTGGTGTTTTAAAGTCCACTTTATGCACACTACGGCTAATCTGGAATGGACCTACAGTTGGAAGTGGGAACCGAACCACTATGTGCCTCGACAGGGTATCGAACCCATCACAACTTGATTACAAGTCTTCGACGCTTACCCTACCACTGTGCCATCGGGGAGGTGGGTGCGTGATGTGAGATAATTTGGGAAGCTACAGGATAATACAGGTTCTGGCAATACATTACAACGAAACGCTTGCAATTGTTCGATTTCCTAAACATTAATGGTACATTTGGTACATGTGTAATTAATGCTTCGATCTACCTTTATGTAAAAACATAAAAATGAGTGAAAGAACAGAAGTAATAGTTAAAGAATCAGTTGTTTTTACTGAGAATGAGAATAATGGAAGTTTCCCTGTTTGACTGTATAACCAGATGTTTAATCCTACACGTGTTTCTGTGGACTCGCGATAATCCTGAATTAGATCAATCCGGCAACAGTGCGTCGCTACCAGAGCGGATGGTTTCACGCCAGTTGTTAGCTCGTCCCGACTGTAGGATTAGGTGTTTTTTGTATCTTCTGGGGGTTTGGGATTTACCTCAATTTGAAATCTCAAACTTAAACTAATTTGGGAAACGTTTCATTTTTTATCATGCTCAGAATCACAAATTGTGCTATTATAGAATTTATAAAAATAACTTGAAGTCCTCAAACACTATTTTTTTTAAAAAAATACTCTTTTACATGTTATAATGAGCAAAAAGCAACATGCAACAATTATGGTCCCAGCAGGAGGGTGAAGGGGCAAAGGCTGAATTTTCGAAATTTACCCAGACCAATGCAGCAATTAACGGTCAACGTGTCATTTCTTGAAACTAAAGTTACATTTCAGTCTTGTCATTTTTGCCCATTACTATACCTCAACGTATTTAAATACTTGAATTACAAAAGAAAAAAGAACCTGCCATCCGGCAGACAACTCATCATCATATGTAAGGTTACTATTGAAATTCCACAAATTGTTTCCATAAAGTTACAACACTGCCACTCACGTAGATTTTTGTTACTTTTCCTCCAAAAAGTGTCAGTCTGCTATCAAAGAAACTTTGCTAGTTGTAGGAATGTACCACTGCTACATATGACATTTTTCATTCACCTCAGTCTATTGAAGGGTTGCCAATAATATATTATTTTTAAACATCAATTTTCTTTTTCCTTTAACACCTCTTATTGGGTAGCACAATGTATACATTCTTCCTCTGCTGAAAGCCCTGCCTCTAAGAAGGAAAACGATTTAATCTCTCTATGAGAATCAGTTCTTTAGCTTCGATTTTTTTAAGTAAAGATAAAACTTTTATCATATTAATCCCACCCTCCCTTCCACAATTATTTAAAGCTCTCCTCCGCCTCCATATTTCCACAGAGAGCTTCCAAAAATGATCACATGTTCCTATCCTCCAGCCATGGCTGCCTGATCAGACCATTATATGCTCTCATTCAACGCAGAGCTGCCGAAAGTAATTGCAGGTTTTTGTCCACCTGAACGGCAAACCACCTCATAATCACTATCACGTGTTCCTAACCTCCAAATCCACGGCTGCTTGGCCAGGGCATTCAACCTCCGTTACAGAACGCATCGCCGAATGTGATTATAGGCTCTTTCCGCCACTCTTCCTTCCATCCTCCAAATCGAATTGCCAAAAGTGATGGCAATCTCTTGTTCCTCAACAACCATCCTTCCACCCCCACAAGAGCCCTCAATTTAATAATCACATCACATGTTAGAAAACATGTTCCCATCCTCCAGTCCGTGGCGCTAAACCAAGCAGTTAAACTCTCGCCCCCACCATCCAACCTCCGAGCAGTTTCCGAAAGCGATCACAGGCTGTTGACCAGCATGGGCTCTTAATGTGATCACAATCACGTGTCCTATCCTCAATCCACGGCTGTCTGACCAGACAATTATACTCTCTCGTCCACCGAGAGCTACCAAGTGTGATCATTATCCCCCCCTCCCACCTGATTTTAGAGATTAGCTGTAGAATCAAAACTCAAAATTATTCAGTGAGATTAAAATTACAAGTGGACCATCAACAACACTAAGACAATTAGTTCTCCTCCTCCTCCTCATCATCATAATCCTTCGCTGTGGTAGCGTCGTGGCGTTGTATTCCAGGGGTCCGTGTTCGATACCTGGTGGAGGCACATAGCAGTTCGCATCCCACTTTAAACTCTAGGTCCAGTCCCGGTTAGCCTTACTGTGCATAAAGTGGACTTAAAACACCAAATCAATCGATAAATCAATGTTTCCTGTCTCTGGCAGTGTCGGCATAGAAGTCAAGCCTCTCCATTATCTTCCGGTCTTCCACCATTCCTCTCTTTCCACGGTGTTTCCAATATTGTCCTCTTCTCCTAACACTCCCCACTATCTGCTCTTTCCACCTACATCTTGGTCTTCCACTTATTATTACTTACTTCTTGTGCATTATAAGCTCTTACTGGTATTCTTCGTGCACCTGTTCTCTTCATATGTCTAAATCATCTCTTCTGTGCATGATTTATTCTGTCCTGAAGCTTCAACACCTCCACTGTCTCTCAAGTCTCCTCATTCCTTATTCTATCCCTTCTAGTCTTCCCCCAACATACTAATTAAGGAATTAATCCTCCTATGATTATATATATATATATGATATATCTAAATATATCAGAACAGGTTTGAAAAGCAATCATCAAGCACCAAGGTGTTTGCAGCAGGAAATCAACTGGTGCCTATAAAGGCTGATTATGAATTACTAAATGCAATAAACAAATTGACTAACTGAACTAACATAACCATAACCAGTAGTGCAGCAGCCCTTAAGCCCTACCTGTGAAACGCTGATCTCAATCAGACAGCAGAGGTGAGAAATAATCCGAACAGTTACATTGTGGCATGTGGTCAGCACAACAAACCCCCAGTCGTTATAAGTTATCTATGACCATGTTGTGATACTCATTAGTAGCTCCCGAATTTCCACACCATGGTTGAGAAAATGTGGTATATTTACCGTGAGGAGAGTTGAACTAGCATTCCATAGCCTTAGATGACACGTCTGTTGTTCATGCGTAATTTTGTTCGCAGTGCAGGGAAGCCGTTCTCTCATTGTATCTTGACTGGGGAGCACACTTACACTTATATAACTTGGCCATGTTAACAATTGAAACAAAAATGTATTTATTCAGTTGTCAGGCAACAAATTCTTATGTACAAACAAAGGAAACACTTTCGAACATAGCCCATTGTCAACTTTATGTGAGCAATAAATAATGTTTTCATAAACTTAGAAGGTAATTATTAGAATATTTCAACACATTTGCAAAATCGACAATGGCTTATTTTCAATGTTGGTAATACATGAAATATTTGTCTTTTTATTCCCATATTGATTTTTTTATTGGTTATAATTGTAACTTAGTTGTTTCAGTCAGTTTTTATCTTAAATGTCTTTTACTCGGCTTCATGAATTGCGTATTTTGACCGTTGTTTTACAAACATAATTGAGAGGAAAATATTTGGTAATTTTTTTGCTCAATGCTTCATCAATTTAATTCACTTATACTCGCCTTCTACCTTTTTTGAGCAAGTTTTTGAATTCTTGCCGTTCACCTTCTACGTACAAGACTGGGCTATGCATCCTCTGCGACGTTGCTGAAGACTACTGTTCCACCGTGGGTTGAGCGTTACACACTTTCATATCAACGATCAGGCTCCAGCCCAGTCAATCTCCAGTCAAAAAAATATTATTTCCACTTGATCGTGACCGGACCGTGAGCGGAGGGTGATAGGGAGCATGGTTTGTTACATCACTAGATTTTTGACATGAGCTCACAATTAGTTTAATTAGGTAGTCAGGTGTGCGTCTGTTTAGACTCTGATTTTTATAGACTACGTCGTTTCTAGATATCGAAATCAACGTTCATCACAGGCCTCAACTAATGAACTAAATCAATTCGGTCAAATCTTGTATTGCCTATTTATTTTTCAAACAAATCTAGTATGACGTAATGATGAAGTATGATGTAACGTCCTATTAATGTTCAGAATATCGCTAGATGGGGTAAGGTTACAGCGTACTGCCCGAGCTTCAATCTCAAGTAATTGTTACAAATCTCGCTAGGTGTCTCTAGTTGCGGCTAGTTTTCGGGATTCTTCTTTTTAGTGAAAGTTATGTCAAGGAATACTGAGTCAGACAATGTAACGTATTTTTGACCTTGTACTAACGCATTGTTGTCATGAACCGTTGTTAGTGCTTGGTTATGTAAATCACAATTTATGACTTCCAGAAATCGAGTGAAGTTCGAGTGAAATCAATCGACGTTCGGGGACATTTCGTCGGACCTGGTGAAAGGCTGGCAGAGAAAAGAAGAGAAACAACGGTCGATGATGTTGGACGAGCGAGAGCTGTGAATGTGTGGCAGCTCGCTTTGATTGGTTTCCTGATAAATACCACCGTGTTTGGTCGGAATATGCAAGTTTAACATGACAATGGGAGCACATAGATAGCACTCGATGCCAAATTTCTGCGAGTTATGTGGGGGAAAGGTGTCGACCGCAGGGTGACTTCATGTTTGCTGTTTCGCAGTATTTGGAGGTAAGAATTATTATTTTACCTGTTATGTGTCGAGGAAACATATCAGTGAACGCGCGTCCCTGAATCGGATTGTAATTGGAACATTTGCATGAGAAATTCAATTGGAAACGTTTGGATATTGTCGCGAAAAAAAATCATACCTGTTCGGGATACGTGTTTGCTTGGATTTGTGGAATGGCTAAATGACGCCATCTTGTGGGAAAAAAATATTTCGCATTCGGTTTATGTAAACTAAGAACCTTCACGGATATGGTGAATGTTAACGTGCCAAGGTGAAATCATATGTATATCTTACGTCTATATAGTATGAACAATAACGGCTGTATTGTTAAAGACTTTTCATCGCATAAATCTTACATAAATTGTAAAGTCGTTCACAGTAGAGCTTGTATGATATGGCACATCTATGGTGCTTGAATAAACTAAGGAGGTGACACGAGTGAGACACGGGTGCATTACCAACTGTTCTAATAGCACACCTTTGCTTTTAATAACATTGTCAGAAGTAAACACATACTTATAAACGTTTCAATTGTACTTAAATGAATGCTTGTAATTAAATAATACCAGTAACGATTCAATAATTGTCATAACATGCTGTATGTTCACCCAAGTGTTTGTGTCCTTTTGTAAAAAAAAAAACAACATAGCAGTGAGAAATTACAGGTTTGTACCCTCGAGTACATAATTTTTGTTAAAAGATTTACGAAAGAAAAAAATCTGTAAATATTTTGATGTAACTACTATACGCGTGACATTGAACTTCGACCAGGCACCAGACCCATACGGAAAATTGCAGATAGTGGCGCATTCGACGGAAGCATGACATCACGGACACGATAAGGGAGTCCGCCGTATATAAGCGCGTGCTGTGCACCTAGGAACCGCAGTGCATCATCACCATGGCCAGGGGCAAACCTATTGACAACACCGTGAGGAGAAGAGTGGTGGAGTTGCAACGGGATGGACTCAGTGAACGGGAAATAGGGCGCCAACTGAACTTACCCAAGTCAACCGTCCACTGCATCATCAAACACCACCAAAATTCGGGTACTACAGAGCCAGGTAAGACCCCCGGTCGAAAACGCCTGCTGAGCGTGCGTGACCTACGGATATTTAGGCGCTATATCCAGACCAACAATCATGTTTCTGTGGCCGAATTACGACTGTGGACTCGAGAACACTTTCACATTGAAGTGTCAACCAGAACCATTCGTCGTTACCTACAGCGATGCGGTTACCGAGTATACAAGGCGAAACGTAAACCCTTCCTTTCCATGTTGAACAAAGGCAATCGACTACGGTGGGCACGAATGTACCGGGGATGGACATTTCGGCAGTGGAACAGGGTTTTGTGGACGGACGAATCCATTTTCAATGTTGTGTACGGGAAAATACGGAAAACAGTCATTTGTCGGAAGGAGGAACAGAATGAAGCAAAATGTTATGCACGTCGGGTACAGAAACCTGCGTCAGTGATGGTGTGGGGATGCATGACGGCATCTGGGGTTGGCCCACTACACGTCCGTGAGGGCATTGTGAATGCACACGCCTATACACGCATACTGGAGCGGCATCTTCCCACAGTGCGAAGGCACCTGTTCCACAGGCGGCGTCTCATCTTTCAACACGACAATGCCAGGCCTCGTACAGCGCGGCTGAGAAGAGAATCGTTGACTCGCCATCACGTGCGAACTCTGCCATGGCCACCATCGAGTCCCGACCTCTCGCCTATTGAGAATGTGTGGCGTGTTCTTAAGCGACGTGTGTAACAGAGGGGACCCACGACAGTGGCTGCTCTCATAGCCTGCCTGCAGGAGGAATGGCACCGCATCGATGTGGGTTACCTTGAACGACTCGTCCGCAGCATGCCCCGACGCATTGCCACAGTTATTCGCCGACGGGGCGGCGTCACACCATGGTAAATAGGATCCCCTCTAACAGTGGTCGAACTTCAATGTCACGTGTAGATGGACGAAAATGTTTTATTTGTGTGGACACCATACATTGCTGCGTTGCAGCGGAAATTTATGTTCTCCTTTGTTCCATGTAGCCTGCTGAATAAAATATGTTCAGCAAATGCATGTGTTCTCCTTCTTTCACAACGCACTCCTATATTTGTGACTGGTCGAACTTCATTGTCACTAAGGTTGTATTAATATTGCTGGTAGTTCCTCTGTCAAAATATGTTATGTTTTGGTCGGCATTTATGTGTTGAAATGGCCTTCTTTGAAAGAAAATCACAGCGTGTGATCGCGTGATTCCATACAGGAAAATTCAAGTATTACGAAATGTATGTTGAAGTTAAATGGTGATTTTGGTAGCTTTCGGGATTGATCGTTCTACGTAACTAAAGTTGTTGTTTCCTGTTGAATATAAATAACAAAATAAAGATATAAATTGGTTGTACACTCCCCTTCATAATTAACCAATACCTAGATTAAATCACCCACAGTGTCGCTATTTCCATTTGTGTACTTCCAAACTATAAAATTCTCTTCCAGGAGAAATTTTCGTGTACATATTAGGTATTACTGACATTGGAGAAATAACAGATGCATAACCTTAAAGGGAAAAGGGCAAAATTAATAAACAATGTTTGTCATCATTTCCATTAGAGAGTTTGCAGTTTCCGTAAAGTTCATTAGTTGGTAATGATGTTTTTTTCTGTTTGGATTAGTTTTTATGATCAAAATTGGGTGTTTCTCTTTTCGCATGACTACCAAGTAGCATATCTGGTAGCAAATTTCTGGATTTGTTTTCCCTAAATTTGGCAATGAATATCGACATCGCTTAAAGTGGGAAGGTTCTGACAGCGTATTACTCACTCTTATCTAGTAATTTATACAGGGTGCTCACAAGATCACTAAGTTACTTAATCGTTACAAATCAACTAATTACATCATTTAGATAGTTTGCAAATCTGAAGGTAAAGATCTATCAGAAATTGCTGGAAAGCTACTTTTGGACACATTGTCATTCTGTAGCCCTCCAGTCATCGCTCCTTGCGTTACCGAGTGGGACCCGCAAAATATTTTTTTCCGTAAATTATTGTTAGCGTTCCTTCTAGGGATTTGGAACTAGGAATATGTATTCCATTCTGTTAATAATTGCACTAAATGTAATTTTTTTTCCGGCAAGGCAACTGTACGATTTGCACTTTCCACACACAGCAGCATCTGCCTATCACAATTGTTGAAAGCATATTTTCTCACAAACAGTCATTGATTGATTTGTTGTTTAAAGTCCACTTTATGCACAGAAATGCCAATCGGGACGGGACCTACAGTTTAAAGTGGGATCCGAACCACTTGTGCCTCCACTGGGTATCGATCTCGGGACCCCATTATTACAAGGCAACGACGCTACAACTGCGGCTTCGGGGAGGCCCTCTTACAAACAGTCACTGAAATTGCTTAATGATTCTAATGTAATCTTTATCTTTTTGACCTGTTCCTATTATTGTTGTTCTGATTGACTTTCGATTGTCTACCCGATGGCACGTAGTTACGTCGTTGCCTCGTAATCAAGGGATTCCGGGATAGATACACGGTGGTTGCATATAGTATTTTTGGTCTCACTTTAAACAGTAATTGCAGTCCCGATTAGGCTTACCTTTCGGGCTTGTATACCTTACGAAAAATTAATAGAGTTTCAAGAACAATCTAAAGTTCTTAATTTACATGTCTTATCAGCTAGACATGCAAACATACCGGTATTTTTTAAAGAGTTTGAAATGTACCAAACAACTTACGAAACACCTTCCACGGAAATTTAACTCAACATACACTTCCTCTCATTTCTGTCTTTTATGCAACTTTACTGTCAATTTAGCTTCTCTATACACGTCTAAAAAGTTAAAAGTTACACATCGTGATTGAATGCGAGCAAGTCGCTGACGTGTGAAAAGAATGTTGCATACTCTTCATTACAATTGCGATCAATTTCTCACCCAGGGAAAAACGCCAGTGTTTTACGGAAACAAGAATATTATTGATCCCAGACTGCAATCTGTCTTGCATTGAATTTAATTTTCCATAGTTAATGATGGATATAGAAGATAAATACATTTTGTTTAAAGAAGGATTCTCATCACTTTATTGTGAATGAAACAATTGAAAATGTCACGTCCCTTTCACGAAAGCCTTGAAAATTAACTTAGTGTAGTTTACATTACCTATGTATTCTATGGAAACTACAACACAATATATTCTACACGTAGATTAGGTGTGGACAACGCAAGTAAATGTAACGTTATAGTGTACGGCACATTTCTTAATTACAACTCAACAGCCTGTATTCATCTGTCATATTGTTGTCGTCAAGAACATCGACAAAGAATCACTCACAGGCCTGACCTTTGTATATGCTGATTGATTTAATGCTATTTTGATTACGTGCAGCGTTCACCTTAGCAATGTCAGTGTTGTCTCGTGATGACCAAATGAACACTCCGTCGATAGGCATTTTAGAAAACCGCTCATAATTGTTAAAAGTGTGGAATACCTTGCCGTCGTTTTCATCCATTTGGTGCCACCTACCGTTCAAGTGCACAATCCAGGAATCTATGTAAATTTTCCTAGATCTAACGTAGAAAATGTAGTTGGAAGAAAATGACGAAAAGTGTTAAGTCAAAACCAAGTTGTGTCACAGTGAAGTGCAAAGACCAGAGCTTGTGAAGATGAAACAATTGAAAGTCAGACCAAGTTAATAGGTTTCCCATAATTTTAAGGAGTTTCTAGAAAACTCATACCATCTTACTTTCTAGATGATGTTTACGAATGTTTGGGTTATTTGAAATACTGAATCAATCTCCACAAAATAGAGAATTGTATCAAGCCAGAGTTCATAAACTCAATCACCAGCCGTTGCTCTCTCAGGAATTCAACGAATGTCATGCGAGTAGTTAACAAACCTTCTTGGATTATTGGCAATTAATGTGCTGATCAACAGGTATTGCAGGGCAAGGACCAGGGAAACATAGAAGGAATAAGTTAGAGAGAAACGGATGGAGAGAGGAACGTTCGAGCGATCCAGTGCAGGCTTATTCTAAGAACTTTTTGCAGAGTTCTTCGTCATTGGTGATAAACAGGCATTATCCTATTTCAAGCATGTTTGATCCAGACTTGAAGGTATATTATCCAAGTGATTGTATTTTATCATTTCCAACTGTGTATAGTTAACCTCTCGCACATTACCATTAAGCTATCTGCAAGGAGCGTGTTCTAACAGAGTATTAATGATACCTTGAGTTTCATCACCAACCAGGAAGTGTGAGGTTCCAGGTTCGATCCCACGTTCCTAGCAGAACCTTACGATACCTGAAACTGTAGTTTCATAAGGTAAAAGTTATAGAAACTAAACATGCTCATAGGTCAAAAGGCATTGGTGCAAAACTCCAGTACATGATCGATAATAATACCAAATCACAGCATAACTCGACACATCCAACACACATGCTTGCGTTCGCACATATCCATGTGCTTTCCGTGCAAGTCCCATCGACATTTTGTATGTAGAGGCATGTGAGCCGTAAGATGAAAGCGGCCTTTACTTAACTACTTCCTCCATCTTCGCTCGACACCCTCGCATCCATCGTATTACCCTTTCTCCGACGAGTAAAGGTTGGCTCCGTAACGCCTATATCGTCGTTCAATTAGACCACTCTATATTCGTAGGAAAAAATATGTTGTCTGCACTAATGTTGATAGAAATATGCTCCTTCTAAGTCTGCTTATGCAGATAGCGACGATTTCGTACACCTTCTGCCATGTGGGGACCTGCAAAGTGTTCTCCCCTGCTCGGCTCGTGACATGTGGTAGGCAAGTACCGTGAGAAAGGGGAGACAATCCTCGAACTATCAAGTCCACCACTGGTACTCTGCGATCCTCGTCCCGCACCTATCATCATTAAGAAGTCATCACAACGCAATTCAGAAAAGGAAAAGCCGATTCACACATCGATATTACCAACAAGGACTGGACTCACCGCTGTGCCATACTTGCAACATTGTTTGAAGAGTTCACAGGTGTGTTTATTTAATTATCTCATACAGAGTTTTAACTTTTAACGTTTTGTCAAATATGTTGGGAGACCATGACGGTTTCTTAGCAATGTTTTTAGCTTACGGAGAGGAGCAGGTATTTTGCACTTAGTGTTTGAAGTACGTTTTGAACTGTCCTTTGCTCTTTCAATGTGTTTCGTTTGTTCTATACAGGTCCCTTTAAAATTTCATTTGTTAACTTTTCTCAAGGGGTTCGTTAAACCCTTTTCTCATTTGAACTAAGGGTGTTAAGTAAGAGAATTTTCTTCACATGCACTGAAGGGTAGAAAATGGCCATACATGTAGAGGTATCCAAATTGTTTGGGAATATCAATAAATCTACGATAACATTATTTTTATGCTCTTTTCAACAAGAGCAATTGTAAGCAGTGTGATATTAAAGAGCCTGTAGTTTACGCGTGTGCAGACCAGTAACTAGCACGCCGTACCTGAAGCTCTGCAAAAACGTGTTTTCGTCTACCAGTTGCTTTTCAAAGGTTTCTACTCGGTGTCTCGCATAGACATTTACTTATACGCCATAATTTATTTCCGAAAAGCTACGGTATTATGATGCAACATCCAAGAAATTTCATAGACTGTATAAAATGTGACCCAATGTATTTCAAGTACACATATTCCACTACACGAGATAAAGTGTAAAAAGCACCCTGGTCGTACGAACGACCTATTCAGGGAATTTCCCTAACTTCATGATGTTTATTCTTATTTTCTAAATTTCATCCACTACTAAATTATTATTATTTAGAGATATTTTAAAGTTTACTTTCATTGTTTTGGTGTACAAAGTGTATGTTTTCGCTGTAATCTGTGTTTTCTAACGCTGAGAGCAACGAAGCTTTAATAATAAGTCACGTCCTGTATATTGTCAGAACATACGTACTGTAAATTTTATATGAGATAAATAATTTGAGTTCATTATACTCATAATGGGACATCAAATTAACATAATCAAAAAAAGGTATAATTATTTTGACACACATACAATATACATACACAACCAAAGACAAGCAAACACACATACCCACCCCCCTACACACGTATATATACATTTATATACCCGGTGAATCACCTAAAATTTGCACCCCAAATATTCCAGAAATGGAAGGTGCTATTGATGTGCAGTTTTCACAGAAATGAAGTGTAAACAAGGGCTCATAATTGTAGCCCATACACAGACATTTATAATTATTAGAATGTGTATTTATATTAAAATAGTTACATTTTTCAAATGGAAAAATGACTATAGACAGTAACAAAATTAAACTAGAGTAAATTAGAACCCACTTATTGGTTGCATGACCTTGTAGTTGGTGCTGAGGCTTGCGTACTCTGATGATTCACTAGGCTCTACAAGCAGTAGCATAGCTACTGGCAGGGTCTCTCATGCTGGATAGGCTAGTGGTAAAGAGTCAGACTAAGAGACCACCTACTGGTCAACGGCTCCAACGGTGGGAGAAGATGGATGGCCATCTCAAGGGCAAAGGAGGCTGAAGAACCAGGAACCAGGACGAGTAACACCTCTTTTTAAAAAAGAACCTTGGTACAGCTGACACCGGCTGGTAGTACCTTGTAAGGGCCGCTTGCCAGGTTTACGGTGAAGACCTGAACTGCAACTATGGCGGAGAAGGAGACCTTCGGAACGGCAAAGCTGGCGGAAGAGACACTCTTTCTCATCGAGTATAAATATGAGAAAAAACCACTGTCTTGTGTGGAAGAGGAATCCTCAAAGACTAGGGAAAAATACCCTGACAGAAAATTAGCCTGCTTGGAGGCTTAGGTGACAGCCCCATCATCAAGATCGAGTGCTGTGGGCCAATAAGCCGCACACTTTATATCACACTATTATAGAAACATCAAGAAGAGGAAGCCAGTAGTGTAATTGGTGATAGAACCAGCACCACTTACAAGTGTACAAATGATGAGCTCATATAATTAAACAGCCCGATTTGCCCACACTTAAAATTATGCCAAGATGCCCCTTATTCCCCAATTCTTTGAGTGTAATATGCTCTTAATTCTAAGAATTTTCAATCCTAGTGTACAAATGATGACCCCCCTCAGATTGATTTGCATACACTTATAAAAGGCACTTCTGTGAGATTGTTGTCCATAAATTTGTTAAAAATATGCCCCTCTTGATATTTTTTTTGCCCACACCTAAAACTAAGCTAAGATACACACACACACACACACACACACACACACACACACACATACCCCCCCACACACACACACCCACCCATACACATATTTACTTCTGGCTTAAGTTAGTAGTAGTATTGACTGTATTATAAACCCAAGAAAGGAAGAGCCCCCCTCCAGCAGATTTGCTACACTTAAAACAAGCTCAACATGCCCATACGAGCTTTTTGCTCTAGTGTGGAGCCCTGCCTAATCCAAGATTTTTGTAAAAATGCCCTCAGGAATTTTTCAGAAAGGAAGAGCTCCCCTCAGATTGATTTGTACATACTTACAAAAGTTGCATCAGCCAGATTTTTGTCCATAAATTTGTCAAAAATTGATATTTTTTTGGCTATACCTGAAATTAAGCAAAAACCCATACCTACTCGCACATATTTACTTCTGGTTTAAGTTTAATTGGATACCAGGTTCAATTTGCTTATCTAATATTAAAACAATGCAATATGCAGAGCCCCTCTAGAATTGCTCCGTGACTCTCTCATTTCTTATATTATATGTTTGCATGTTTCAAGTAATTCCCCTCTGTGTTAGTGTGTACAATTCCCGAGACGGTAGTATTGATTTTTGTTTTGCATTTTCTCCTCAGCGCCAGTACTTGCAGAAATTCCCGAGTATTGCATCAGCCAGTATTGTGAGAGTGACTGAGGAGAACAGATGTGTTGATACAGTGCTTCTCATACTTACAGGCCTGTTTGGTTTAAATATTCATATTGAACAATATAAAATCTGATATTTGTTGTATTCCACTCATATTTAGAGTCAAGCTTATATTTGTCCCAGCCTGTTATACAAAAATCAATACATAACAAGGTTATTCTAGACATGCATGTCCGTGCAGGTATTTGCGCTGGGTCAGTGTGAATGAATATTTATTCTTTTTTTCCACTTGTAAGCTATTGGTTTTACAACCTTTCATAATAAGCATAGAGTTTTGAATTGAACCCCAGGAAATTTTATATAAATACCAAAGCCAAAAATATTAACACACACACACATATATACATACACACACAAAGCACAAAGCTGAACCCAACTGATATTTTTTATTCAGTATAAAGTTTTGAATTGAAACCCAGGAAATTGTATATAATAAACAACAACAAAAATGCCGAATCAAAAATATTGTAATCAGTGCAATAAAAATATATTTAGCTCTAATTGGGCCAGACACCAAAAGATTTGTAACCCAGACAAATACAGAACTCCCACAAAAATTTGCCCCAAATGCAATAGAAAATACAGCATGCAATACTTCACATATACACATAAAAATACTTGCTCTGCACAATCATCAACACAACCATCCACATCTGGTCTGAAAAGAAAGCATGAAGCACCTCTTAATGCCAGAGCAGCAAAACAGCCACGCTATGAACCCATCCGTAGCAGTTTTAACGGCCAATTAAGGGATCACCGGTTTGTATCAGAGCCAAGATGTGGCATTGAGAATTTTTTGAACAGTATAAATTCTGATCTGCAGGCAATTCTTAATGCACAAAATGGCTCTTATAAGCTCTCCCTCAAATTGTTTACACAATATAAGAAACCAAACGGCACAAAATTTACACAGCCCCACATAACAGAAACTGTACCTGTATATTCAAATGCAAATTCGGACAAAATAATAAGCAGTTTGATGGATCAACTGAACATCAAACACTCTGAATTTGCGGCAAAAGAGTCTGGATGGAGCCTATGTGGCTCTCCACACAATCTCTATGTTAATATTTCTGAATTCAGCCCATTGCAAGGATCTACATATTTGCCATTACCTGCCAATATCAAAAACAAAAGAGCTGTGGTCAATATTGAAAATACTGACCAGAAATGCTTTTTGTGGTGTATATTAGCTGCTTTGTATCCAGTTTCAAGGCATCCTGAGAGAATAAGTTATTACAAACAGCATGAACATGATTTTGACGATGCAATGGAGGGTTTAGAATATCCAATGTCTGTTCAGAATATTGATAAATTTGAAAAAAGGGCCAAGCATATCAATGGCAAACAATTATCTATTAATGTATTTATTTGTTCCACTGGCAATTGCCCGTAAGCACCTCTCAGAATCAGTACATTTGATGATGATTCTGCTGTTCCGATTGATCTGCTCTTAATTGAAGGGGATGATACATACCATTATACTCTGATACATAATCTTGAAGCTTTAGTCAGAAAACAACTAGACAAATCCAATACAATATTCAAGTTGTGCAGAAGATGCTTAACTGTATTTTATGGTCAAAAAATGGTGAAAGGGGTTCGGGAAGAGAATGCAGAAATTGCTAAAAACAAGTTAATTGAGCATCTGAAATACTGTGGCAACCATAAACCTGTTCATATGGTGATGCCCAATCCAAGTGAAAATTGCAAATTCAAAAAGTTTGAAGCCTTGTTGGAACACCCAACATATATTGTCTGTGATTTTGAATCAAATCTCAAACCTCTTGCATTCTGCAATCCAGATCCTGAAGAATCTGCAATTACACCATACCAGCTACATGAACCTTCCAGCTTTTATTATGTAGTTGTACAGGATGGTGTTGTTAGTAAAGAATATTCATACATGGGACCAAATGCCATCAAAATATTTGCGCATAGAATAGGAAATGAGTGCCGTGACATAGCATCTAACAATATATTAAAATCAAAGCCTATGTTGCCTTTAACAGAGAAACAGATTGAAGATTTCAACAATGCAGAAAAATGCCCGGTATGTGATTCTGAATTTTCAGATACAAATATCAAGGTACATCACCATTCTCATACAGATGGTAAATTCTTAATGGCCCTGTGTAATAGCTGTAATATTAAGATCAAGAGACCAAAATTTGTCCCCATATTTTGCCATGGAGCATCCAATTATGATTTTCATCATCTGATCAGATACGAGGGGTTTGACAAGCAGAATTTAAATATTTTAGCTGAAAATGATGAGAAATATATATCTATTAGCAAGATAATTAAAGTTGATGGTGTTCCTATTCACATAAGATTTCTTGATTCTTACAGAATTCTGTCTGCTAGCCTGGCTACACTGGCCACTCAATTATCTGATGATCAATTCAAAATCACACGTGCATTGTTTCCAAATCAGGACCTGAAATTAATTAGGCGGAAGGGTGTATATCCATATGACTATGTTACAGATTTTTCTAAATTTGATGAGTGTTCTCTGCCACCACAACAAGAGTTTTACAGCAAAATCAGAGGATCTGGAATCACTGATGAAGATTATCACCATGCCCAATTGATGTGGAACAATTTAAAATGCAAGACATTTGGTGATTATCACATGGCATATTTGAAACTTGATGTCACCCTCTTAGCTGATATACTGCAGGCATTCAGAAAATCTTCCATGCAAAATTATAGACTGGACCCAATATATTTTTACAGTGCCCCGGGCCTAGCATGGGCTGCAACGTTTTTGAACACTAAAATGCAATTGGATCTGATCCACGATCAAGATAAGTATCTGTTTATGGAGAAATGTATAAGAGGGGGGATGGTGCAATGTTCCCAGAGATATGCCAGAGCAAATAACAAATATATGCCTGATTATGATCCAGCACGGCCATCAAATTATATAGTGTATGTAGATGCAAACAGCCTCTATGGTCATGCCATGATGCAAAAACTGCCATATGCAGGGCTTGAAGGTGTTGAAGATTTCAATATTGAAGATCTTCAGGACTTTGATGACAGTGACTATGGCCTATTCTTAGAGGCTGATCTGATAATTCCTGATGATTTGCACAATAAATTTTCTGATCTGCCCCCAATTCCCGAGGTTAAGTGCTCACCTGGCTCTAAACAGAAGAAGCTCATGATGACTCTGGAGCCGAAACAGGGTTATGCCATATATTACAAAAACCTCCAGTTCCTGATGAAACATGGTGTTCAAGTGACCAAAATTGGAAAAGTTTTGAGGTTCAGGCACTCAGAATGGTTAAAACCATACATTGATACAAATACAGAGCTTCGAACATCTGCAAAGAGCCAATTTGATAAGAGCTTGTTTAAATTGATGGTTAATTCTGTGTATGGCAAAACTATTGAAAATGTCAGAAAACATACCGATGTTAAAATAATTACTGACCCCAGCCTGAGCAAAATATTGGTTGCAAAGCCTAATTTCAATTATAGAAGAATTTATGATGAGCACATGGCACTTTTCAATATGAAAAAAACAAAGATTAAGTTTGATAAACCTATTTATGTAGGGGCTGCGATATTGGAATTGGCCAAATTACATATGTTAACATTGTATTATGATGTGTTGAAACCTTTTTATCAGGATCGTGTAAAATTGATGTACATGGACACGGATAGTTTTATTCTTGATATTAAAACAGAAGATGTTTATCAAGATATGTCACAGCCTGAATTGTTTCAATACTTTGATACCAGTGAACATACAATAATTCAACCCCACAACAAAAAGGTGCCTGGCAAGTTAAAAGATGAGACACTTGGTGATGTTATTGTGAAATTTGCTGGGTTAAGTGCCAAGATGTACACTTTTAAAACATGTAGTGGCGCTGTTGCCAAAAAGGCCAAGGGCATTGGCAAAGTAACTGTTGAAAAAGAGCTTGTATTTGAAGATTATGAAAATTGCCTCAAATCCCAGAATTTAATCAGAACATCAGAAAATAGAATTCAGAGTGAGGATCACTTGTTGACTAGCAATATTGTAAGAAAAGTGGCCCTGGACCCACATGATGATAAGAGATGCATTTTATCATGTGGTATACATACTTTACCTTGGGGGCATTGTGATTTGAAAAATGGAAATCAATGCCCAATTACAGAGCATGATTTGAAATAAATAAACATGCCTATGAACTTATTTGGGTTCAAAAAACAGGCTATTATGGAGCTGCCAACACCACAACCCTCTTCTGATATGCTGTCTAAGCTGAGTGGCTTGTTAATTATTCATCTGAACAGCATACTTACAGATGTTGATGATGAAACAGGTAAAACATTGTACATATTTAACAATAATTTAAATCATTACCAATTACCTGTAGGTGGGCAATTGCAATTTATTACAACCCCTGAGGGTGATGTTAAAATTTCAGTAGGGAGAAATATTTATAGAATTAAGCACTCAAACATGGTTTCTGGCACTGTTTATACTGTTTCTGCTGGTGACTGCTTATATATTGAGGTCCCTGGGTCATATGACAAGCTTATACCCTTTTTTATAGAATTAAGAATCAGATACTCTATAATAAATAACCACTAAAACAAAAATGCCTAATGATATATTTGGCCATACAAGACATGAAGATCACAGTGATGAGATTCTGATGCTTGATGTCAGAGTCAAGAAATTAAGAAGTGATTTACAAGCTTTACAGACCACACTCAATGCCAGTCTTCAATTAGAAATTACAAATTTACAATCACAATGCATGGACCCTCTTCTTAAAATTGATTCTGAACTCAAAGTGCTGCTTCAGAAATATACTGATCTGGCAACATTGGATAATTTTCAAAGTTTGGAAGAAGCTGTAGCAGCTCTTCAAGCCAAATTTAAGACCCAGGCTACCAACTCCGAGCAATTGAAACAGCAATTAGAAGAGCAAATAAATAATGTCCAGACACAACTCCAAACAATTGTCAAAAGCATAAAATCACAAGAAGATTTTGATCTAGTGATTTCCACTCTAAAAGAACAGATTCAGTCACTCCAGATACCTAATGTGGACCCCCTGAACAATGCCATAGCCGAGGTTAAAGAAAAAATTGAGACACTTGAAAATTTTATGAACAATTTGCCATCTTCTGATGCTTTGAGTGCAATAACTCGGAGTGTTGCCAATATTAAGCTGCAACTTGAAACATGAAGATTTTGGAAAAATTCAAAGTTCCATAACCCATCTTGAAGGTACAATAGCAGCAGTGCAAAATGATTTGGCAAATGTACTAGAATCCCGCCTGCCTGGAATTGTAGATACCCTTGTCAGTGTCCAGCACCAAATCACAAAGCTTGAAAACCTCAACACTGAATCTGAGCTATCTCATTTTCATCACTTGATCGATGATATCCAAACAAAACGTGAAATTTTACAACAATCCACACCCTCTCAGGCAGATATAGTCCTGCTCCAAAATGCTGTGCAAAATGTGGCTGATGCTTCTGAATTAAACAATGTGAAATTGGCACTTGAATTTTTGCAAAATACAGTATCAAATCTTCCCACATCACAGGAAATTAAAAATATTAAGAGAGCAGTGAATCGCACATTGAAATCAGAAGATATCAAGAATATCCAAACAGAGATCAAACAACTCACTCAGACAGTGGCCACTCTACCAACTAATCAACATATTAATGAACTGCATGCCCTGTTTGAGGATATCAGAAGACAGGTCCATGATCTTACTGCTCAAAATTCAAAATTGGCAGTTATTGAAAATTTGCAACAAATTGTAGCTAATATCAAGCAACAGCTAGGGACCATGGAATCCAATCAAGCAAATGCTTTGTCTGTTTTTGCTACCCAGCTACAAGAAATTGTGCAACAATACAAGAAACTTGTTGTGGACATAAAAATCAAGCCAGGCCATGATGATGTTGTTAGGACCATCAATGAGCACCTTGAATCTGTAACAAGCAGATTGCTTACAGCAGAAAAAGAAATAACAGGCATAATCGAGAATCCAAAACATTCAGTAATTCTTGAATTGTACAGCATCCCCAACAAAGAATATGATTCACCATTTACACCAGGTGGCAAAATATATATGCTGTCCCCTGCACAATTTTATTACCAGTTTTTTGTTGGAGGCACATTGAGACCAATCAAGATCAAATATTGGCTTCAACCACAGGCACACCACTACCCCACCTTATCAATAACAAATGCTGATAACAAAGTGAAAATCACCAGTGTGGAGTTAGAGGATTTTACAGATCCCAATACATTAGAAACAGCCTATACTGAAGATGATGGCTCTCTGGAATTTAAAATACAAATAGGGGACAAATTATATTTAGAAAATCCTGCAGTATCAGCTGCTGAACACCCCATAGTTGCAATATTCCTGTTTACATATTATGTCTAGACAAATTATTGTTGATGAATTACACAGACAAGCCAGACATAATTTTAAGAGACTCCCAGTAGTCACAAAGGGCATAGATGATTTATGGCAGAGCGACTTGATTGAAATAGCAAGTGGACAGCTGAAAAACTTAGACAAAATCAACAAGGGCTACAAGTATCTACTCACTGTGATAGACACATTTTCAAAATTTGCCTGGGCTGTGCCACTCAAATCCAAGACTGGAAAATGTGTTACAGAAGCCATCAGGACAATCATCAATCAGAGTGGAAGATCACCGCGCTATTTGCAAACAGATAATGGCAAAGAATTTTATAATTCAGTGTTTCAACAATTTATTAAAAGCCAGGCAATAAAACATTACTCGAGTTACAGTGATCTCAAAGCCTCAATTGTAGAGAGATTCAACAGAACCTTAAAAAATGTTATGTATAAACAATTTACCCTCCAAGGTAATTATAAATGGATTAATATTCTTCCAGAACTTCTACATAAATATAACAACTCGGTTCATTCCACAATCAACATGAAACCCTCTGAAGTAACTTCATCTGATGAGCAAAAATTGATCAGGACTGTTTATTATCCTAGATACCAGCCAACAACAAGAAAGACCAAATACAGGGTGGGGGATCAAGTAAGAATCAGCAAATATAAGCACTTATTCAAAAGAGGCTTTACAAGAAACTGGAGCACTGAATTATTTACAGTGGTTCAAGTTAAACCCGGGACCCTTAACACATATATAATAAAAGATCACCGAGGAGAAATTCTCAAAGGCAGGTTCTATGAACAAGAGCTCAGCAAAACTAAACAGCCTGACACATATCTCATAGAAAAAATCATCCGCAGAAAAGGCAACAAGTTACTTGTCAAATGGCTAGGACTCCCAGAACACAGCTGGATCGATGCAAACAAAATAATAATATGAGCACCTGGGATGTTATAAAAAGGCTGCCAGATCCTGAACAGCAGATTAAGAGAAATGGAAAATTGCTGCCTGAAAATATTAGGTGTCTTATTGTTGGGCCATCTGCTTGTGGTAAAACTACACTAATGGTTGATAATTTTTTATTGGCACCCAACTGGTTAGACTGGAAAAACAGGCACTTGTATGTTTTCTCTAAGAGCTTGGAACAATTAAAATATCAGCAGCTGATGAAGCTATATGATGGATTGGATATTGCCACTTTTGAACCAGATGTTAAGCCACTTCATGACTGTCTCGATAATTCTGTTGTTGTGTTTGATGACATTATACTGGATAATCAAAACAAGGTTAGAAATTTCTTTACACAGGGCCGACACAAAAACATTGATTGCTTCTACCTGGCACAGACTTTTTCTAAAATACCGAAGCAACTGATCCGAGACAACAGCAATTTTATATGTGTGTTTCATCAAGATCATACCAACCTCAAACACATACATGATGAATATGTAGGTGGGGACTTGAGCTACAATGATTTTTCTAAATTTTGCAGCAGGTGCTGGAACCAGGACAGTTATGGGTTTGTCACAATTGATATGAAAAGAACACCCAATAGTGGCAAAAACAGAAATAAAATCAACAATTTTCTAGACATTGAAATATAAATAAATAAACATGAAAAGGCCAATAATTGATGATCTTAAATTAAGAGATTATCTTGTAAAAAGATTTAAGGGATGGAAATCAGAGAACCGGGGAATTTATGAAAAACACAAACAAGCAGAACAGCCTGTAATTGATGCTATTAGTGAATTAGGTAAGAATATCAAAACTGTTACAGAGCAAAATCAAAATTTGATCACAGAGCTTGTACCTGTAGCTGCTAGGAACATATTAGATTATCCATTCACCCCACTTTCCAGTATTCATACACCTAGTCCTATTGCTCCTCGAAGAATTGAAGCTACTCAGGTTCCTATTGAATTGGATCTTCTTGCTCAAAAATATTTAACCACACCTAAAGACAACAAAGATGAGGTGTTTGGCTTATATGCTGACACAGAGCTTGATGGCAGTATCATACATAGAATTGGCAATTTCAGAGTAACATTTATGGGAGATGATCTGATTGTTTATTCAGAATCTCGTCTCGGAGAAAAAGGTGCTTTTGTTAAGTACCCCGGAACACCTGGATTGTGGGAACTGATGACTAGGAAAAGGCCTGGCAGCTATACAGATCAAGATTATGAATATTACAAAGAAATATTAATAAAATCAGATGCTCTATACCAGAACAATGATCCCACACAAAAAAGAGTCAAGTCTAGCAGTGGAGCAAAATACAACAATTTAATCAAGCCCATATGGTCACAGATCAAGACTGGCAGTGGAATCAAACAATACAACACCCTGCCTAAAGAATTTGTCTGGGTTGATGATGTCAGGAAACTTGTAGATAGGTTATTAGTGATAGCTGGGGAGGAAAATGCTGGCAACAACAATTTTTACAATGAAAAGGTTGGAATTATGGACATGATAAGCACAAAATTGTCTAATTTTATAGTGAATGATACTAAGGGGATTGGATATCTCATAAAAATTATTAATACTCTACCCCCCAAATTTTGGAATATTTCTGAGGGTCGGGGCTTGGTTAATGACATTATAAACAAGCTGCCATTTGAACTACACATTCCAGGCTATCAGTATTGTGGTCCAGGCACAAAATTGGACCATAGATTAAACAGAGGTGATCCTGGTGTTAATCCTTTAGATGCTGCTTGTAGAGACCATGACATAGCATACTACACACATTCTGATCTTGACAAGAGACATGTTGCAGACAAGAAATTAGAAGAGGCTGCATTTGGTAGATTTGTAAGCAAAGATGCTTCTTTAAGTGAAAAAATAGCAGCATTGGGGACCACCATAGCTATGAGCACCAAACAAAAACTGGGGTGGGGGCTGTGAATATATATATAATAAACCTACAATGAAGGCCAAGGGTGTTATGTATCAGATACCTTATGCAGGTCTTAAATCTCTTAAAACTATTGATAGCCTTTTAACCAAAAAGCATTTTTGCTTTGCATGTTTCAAGTGATTCTCCTCTGCGTCAGTGCTTACAGAAATTTCCGAGTATTGAAGCTTTGCGTGCAAACAAAATTGCATCAGCCAGTATTGTGAGAGTGGCTGAGGAGAACAGATGTGTTGTTACAGTGCTTCTCATACTTACAGGCCTGTTTGGTTTAATTCTTATTATTCATATTAAATATATTTCTGGTATATTGAACAAAAGGGCTTATATTTTGTATAAAAAATCTGATATTTGTTGCATCCAGCTTGTTTGTTGTAATCCACTCTTATTTAGAGTCAGGCTTATATCTGTCCCAGCCTGTTATACAAAAAATCAATACATAACACAGCGCTAGGTCATTGCCATTCTAGACATGCATGTCCGTGCAGGCATTTGCGGAAGGGCAGTTTAGATCAATATTTATTCTTTTTTTCCACTTGTGGGCTATTGGCTTTACAACCTGTCATAATAAGCATAGAGTTTTGGTTTAAAACCCAAAAAAATTTATATAATAAACCGAGGATAAAAATTAACATTATTAACATATTAAATATACACAAGAAATAAACAAAGCACACAGCTGAACAAAATATATATATATTAAGTACAAAATTTTGAATTGAACCCCAGGAAATCTTATATAATAAACCAACAACAAAAATGCCAAATCAAAAATATTGCAATCAGTGTAATAAGAATATATCCAGCCCCAATTGGGCCAGACACCAAAAGAATTGTAACCCAGGCAAATTCAGAACTCCCACTAAAATATGTTCTAAATGCAATAAAATATTTAGCAAGGCATATTTCAATAGACATGTGGGTTCTTGTTCTGTACAGTCATCAACATTGCCCCCACAACCTTCTACATCTGGTCTGAAAAGAAAGCATGAAACACCTGTTAATGCTGGACCGGCAAAGCAGCCACGCTATGAACCCATCCATAGCAGTTTTAACGGCCAATTAAGGGATCACCGGTTTGTATCAGAGCCAAGATGTGACATTAAGACTTTTTTGAACAGTGTAAATCCAGATGTGCAGGCAATTCTAAATGCACAAAATGGCTCTTATAAGCTGTCTCTCAAATTGTTTACACAATATAAGAAGCCAAATGGCACAAAAATTTACACAGCCCCACATAACAGAAACTGTACCGGTATATTCAAATGCAAATTCAGACAAAATAATAAGCAGCTTGATAGATCAATTGAATATTAAACACTCTGAATTTGCAGCAAAAGAGTCTGGATGGAGCCTATGCGGATCTCCACACAAGTTATATGTTAATATTTCTGAATTCAACCCATTACAAGGTTCCACTTATGTGCCATTACCTGCCAATATAAAAAACAAAACAGCCGTGGTTAATATAAAAAATAATGACCAGAAATGCTTTTTGTGGTGTATTTTAGCTGCTTTGTATCCAGTTTCAAGGAATCCTCAGAGAATAAGTTATTATAAACAGCATGAAAATGATTTTGATGAAGCAATGGAGGGTTTAGAATATCCAATGTCTGTTCAGAATATTGATAAATTTGAAAAAAAGGCCAGGCACATCAATGGAAAACAATTATCTATTAATGTATTTATTTGTTCCACTGGCCGTGACAATTGCTTGATAGATCCTCTCAGAATCAGTACACTTGATGATGAATCTGCAATTCCGATTGATCTGCTCTTAATTAAAGGGGATGGCACAAATCATTACACTCTGATACATAATCTTGAAGCTTTAGTCAGAACACAACTAGACAAATTTAATAGAATATTTAAGTTGTGCAGAAGATGTTTAACTGTTTTTGATGGTAGAAAAATGGTGAATGGGGTTCGGGAAGAAAATGCAGAAATTGCTAAAAACAAGTTAATTGAGCATCTGAAATACTGTGGCAACCATAAACCTGTTCATATGGTGATGCCAATGCCAAGTGAAAATGCAAAATTCCAAAAGTTTAAAGCCTTGTTGGAACACCCAGCATATATAGTGTGTGATTTTGAATCAAATCTCAAACCTCTTGCTTTCTGTAGCCCAGACCCTGAGGAATCTTCAATTACACCATACCAGTTACATGAACCTTCCAGCTTTTATTATGTGGTTGTACAGGGTGGTGTGGTTAGTAAAGAATACTTATACATAGGAGCAGATGCCATCAAAGAATTTGCACAAAGAATAGAAAATGAGTGCCATGACATAGCATCTAATATTTTATTAAAATCAAAACCCATGTTGCCTTTAACAGAGAAACAGATTGAAGATTTCAACAATGCAGAAAAATGCCCGGTATGTGATTCTGAATTTTCAGATGCAAATATCAAGGTGAAACACCATTCTCATACAGATGGTAAATTCTTAATGGCCCTGTGTAATAGCTGTAATATTAAGATCAAGAGACCAAAATTTGTCCCCATATTTTGCCACGGTGCATCCAATTATGATTTTCATCATTTGATCAGGTACGAGGGGTTTAACAAGCAGAATTTAAATATTTTAGCTGAAAATGATGAGAAATATATTGCCATTAACAAAATAATTAAAGTTAATGGTGTTTCTATTCACTTAAGATTTCTTGATTCATACAGAATTTTATCGGCTAGCCTGGCTACACTGGCCAGTCAATTATCTGATGATCAATTCAAAATCACATGTGCTTTGTTTCCAAATCAGGACCTGAAATTAATTAGGCGAAAGGGTGTATATCCATATGATTATGTTACAGATTTTTCTAAATTTGATGAGTGTTCTTTGCCACCACAACAAGAGTTTTACAGCAAAATTAGAGGATCTGGAATCACTGATGATGATTATCATCATCCCCAGTTGATGTGGAACAATTTAAAATGCCAGACATTTGGTGATTATCGCAATGCATATTTAAAACTTGATGTGACCCTCTTAGCTGATATATTGCAGGCATTCAGAAAATGTTCCATGAAAAATTATAAGCTGGATCCAATATATTTTTACAGTGCTCCGGGCCTAGCATGGTCTGCAATGTTTTTAAACACTAAAATGCAATTGGATCTGATCCAGGATCAAGATATGTATCTGTTTATGGAACAATGTATAAGAGGAGGCATGGTGCAATGTTCTCAGAGATATGCCAGAGCAAATAGCAAATATATTCCCGATTATGATCCAGCACTGCCATCAAATTATATACTGTATGTGGATGCAAACAGCCTCTATGGTTATGACATGATGGATAAACTGCCATACGCAGGGCTTGAGTGGGTTGAAAATTTCAATATTGAAGATCTTAAGGATTTTGATGACAGTGACTATGGCCTCTTCTTAGAGGTTGATCTGACAATTCCAGATGATTTACACAAGACATTTTCTGATCTGCCCCCAATTCCTGAGGTTCAGTGTTCACCTGGCTCTAAACAAAACAAATTGATGATGACTCTGGAGCCAAAACAGGGCTATGTCATATATTACAAAAACCTCCAGTTCCTGATGAATCATGGTGTTCAAGTGAGCAAAATTGGAAAAGTTTTGAGCTTCAGGCACTCAAGATGGTTGAAACCATATATTGATACAAACACAGAGTTTCGAACATCTGCAATGAGCCAATTTGATAAGGCCTTGTTTAAATTGATGGTCAATTAAGTGTATGGCAAAACAATTGAAAATGTCAGAAAACATATTGATGTTAAAATAATTACTGACCCCAGCCGGAGCAAAAAATTGATTGCAAAGCCAAACTTCAATTACAGAAGAATTTATGATGAAAATATGGCACTTTTCAACATGAAAAAAACAAATATTAAGTTTGATAAGCCTATTTATGTAGGGGCAGTGATATTTGAATTGGCCAAATTACACATGTTAAAATTGTATTATGATGTGTTGAAACCTTTTTATCAGGATCGTGTAAAATTGATGTACATGGACACAGATAGTTTTGTTCTTGATATTCAAACAGAAGATGTTTATAAAGATATTGCACAGCCTGAATTGTTTCAATACTTTGATACCACTGAACATTCAAAAATTAAACCCCACAACAAAAAGGTGCCTTGCAAGTTAAAAGATGAGACACTTGGTGATGTTATTGTGGCATTTGCTGGGTTAAGGGCCAAGATGTACAGTTTTGAAACATGTAGTGGTGTTGTTGCCAAAAAGGCCAAGGGCATTGGCAGAGTAACTGTTGACAAAGAGCTTGAATTTGAGGATTACAAAAATTGCCTCAAATCCCAGAGTTTAATCAGAACATCAGAAAATAGAATTCAGAGTGTGGATCACTTATTGACTAGCAATATTGTAAGAAAAGTGGCTCTGGACCCACATGATGATAAGAGATGTATTTTATCATGTGGCATACATACTCTACCATGGGGGCATTGTGATTTGAAAAATGGCAATCAATGCCCAATTACAGAGCATGATTTGAAATAAATAAACATGCCTATGAACTTATTTGGGTTCAAAAAACAAGCTATTATGGAGCTGCCAACACCACAACCCTCTTCTGATATAATATCTAAACTAAGTGCTTTGTTAATTATTCATCTGAACAGCATACTTACAGATGTTGATGATAAAACAGGTAAAACATTGTACATATTTAACAATAATTTAAATAATTACCAATTACCTGTAGGTGGTCAATTGCAATTTATTACAACCCCTGAGGTTGATGTCAAGATTTCAATAGGGAGAAATATTTATAGAATTAAGCACTCAAACATGATTTCTGGCACTGTATATACTGTTTCTGCTGGTCACTGCTTATATATTGAGGTCCCTGGGTCATATGACAAGCTTATACCTTTTTTTATAGATTTAAGAATTAGATATTCAATAATAAATAACCACTAAAACAAAAATGCCTAATGATATATTTGGCCATACAAGACATGAAGATCACAGTGATGAGATTCTGATGCTTGATGTCAGAGTCAAGAAATTAAGAAGTGATTTACAAGCTTTACAAACCACACTCAATGCCAGTCTTCAATTAGAAATTACAAATTTACAATCACAATGCATGGACCCTCTTCTTAAAATTGACTCAGAATTCAAAGTGCTGCTTCAGAAATATACTGACCTGGCCACATTGGATAATTTTCAAAGTTTAGAAGAAGCTGTAGCAGCTCTTCAAGACAAATTTAAGACACAGGCCACCAGCTCTGAGCAATTGAAACAGCAATTGGAAGGGCAGATAAATAATGTCCAGACACAGCTCCAAACAATTGTCAAAAGCATAAAATCACAAGAAGATTTTGGTCTAGTGATTTCCACTCTAAAAGAACAGATTCAATCACTCCAAATACCTAATCTGGACCCTCTGAACAATGCCATAGCCGAGGTTAAAGAAAAAATTGAGACACTTGAAAATTTTATGAACAACTTGCCATCTTCTGATGCTTTGAGTTCAATAACTCGGAGTGTTGCAAACATCAAGCTGCAACTTGAAACATATGAAGATTTTGGAAAAATTCAAAGTACCATAACCCATCTTGAGGGTACAATAGCAGCAGTGCAAAGTGATTTGACAAATGTACAAGAATCTCTAGAATCCCGCCTGCCCGGTATTGTAGACACACTTGTCAGTGTCCAGGAACAGATCACAAAGCTTGAAAACCTCAACACTGAATCTGAGCTATCTCATTTTCATCACTTGATCGATGATATCCAAACAAAACTTGAAATTTTACAACAATCAACACCCTCTCAGGCTGATATAGCCCTGCTCCAAGATGCTATGCAAAATGTGGCTGATGCTTCTGAATTAAACAATGTGAAATTGGCACTTGAATCTCTGCAAAATACTGTAACAAATCTCCCGACATCACAGGAACTTAAAAATATAAAGAGAGCAGTGAATCGCATATTGAAATCAGAAGATATCAAGAATATCCAGACAGAGATCAAACAACTTACTCAGACAGTGGCCACTCTACCAACTAATCAACATATTAATGAACTGCATGCCCTGTTTGAGGATATCAGAAGACAGGTCCATGATCTTACTGCTCAAAATTCAAAATTGGCAGTTATTGAAAATTTGCAACAAATTGTAGCTAATATCAAGCAACAGCTAGGGACCATGGAATCCAATCAAGCAAATGCTTTGTCTGTTTTTGCTACCCAGCTACAAGAAATTGTGCAACAATACAAGAAACTTGTTGTGGACATAAAAATCAAGCCAGGCCATGATGATGTTGTTAGGACCATCAATGACCACCTTGAATCTGTAACAAGCAGATTGCTTACAGCAGAAAAAGAATTAACCGGCATAATCGAGAATCCAAAACATACAGTAATTCTTGAATTGTACAGCATCCCCAACAAAGAATATGATTCACCATTTACACCTGGTGGCAAAATATATATGCTGTCCCTTGCACAATTTTATTACCAGTTTTTTGTTGGAGGCACACTTAGACCAATCAAGATCAAATATTGGCTACAACCACAGGCACACCACTACCCCACCTTATCAATAACAAATGCTGATAACAAAGCAAAAATCACCAGTGTAGAGTTAAAGGATTTTACAGATCCCAATACATTAGAAACAGCCTATGTTGAAGATGATGGCTCTCTGGAATTTAAAATACAAATAGGGGACAAATTATATTTAGAAAATCCTGTAGTATCAGCTGCTCAACACCCTATACTTGCAATATTCTTGTTTACATATTATGTCTAGACAAATTATTGTTGATGAATTACACAGACAAGCCAGACATAATTATAAGAGACTGCCAGTAGTCACAAAAGGCATAGATGATTTATGGCAAGGGGACCTGATTGAGATGGCAAGTGGACAGTTGAAAAACTTAGATAAAATCAACAAGGGCTACAAGTATCTACTCACTGTAATAGACACATTTTCAAAATTTGCCTGGGCTGTGCCACTCAAATCCAAGACTGGAAAATGTGTTACAGAAGCCATCAGGACAATCATCAATCAGAGTGGAAGATCACCGCGCTATTTGCAAACAGATAATGGCAAGGAATTTTATAATTCTGTGTTCCAACAATTTATTAAATGCCAGTCAATAAAACATTATTCGAGTTACAGTGATCTCAAAGCCTCAATTGTAGAGAGATTCAATAAAACCCTAAAAAATCTTATGTATAAACAATTTACATTCAAGGTAATTATAAATGGATTAATATTCTTCCAGAACTTCTACATAAATATAACAACTCGGTTCATTCCACAATCAACATGAAACCCTCTGAAGTAACTTCATCTGATGAGCAAAAATTGATCAGGACTGTTTATTATCCTAGATACCAGCCAACAACAAGAAAGGCCAAATACAGGGTGGGTGATCAAGTAAGAATCAGCAAATATAAGCACTTATTCAAAAGAGGCTTTACAAGAAACTGGAGCACTGAATTATTTACAGTGGTTCAAGTTAAACCTGGGACCCTTAACACATATATAATAAAAGATCACCGAGGAGAAATTCTCAAAGGCAGATTCTATGAAGAAGAACTCAGCAAAACTAAACAGCCTGACACATATCTCATAGAAAAAATCATCCGCAGAAAAAGCAACAAGTTATTTGTCAAATGGCTAGGACTTCCAGAACACAGTTGGATCGATGCAGACAAAGTGATAATATGAGCACATGGGATGTTATAAAAAGCCTGCCAGAACCTGAACAACAGATTAAGAGAAATGGCAAGTTGCTGCCTGAAAATATTAGATGTCTTATTGTTGGGTCATCGGCTTGTGGTAAAACTACACTAATGGTTGATAATTTTTTATTGGCACCCAACTGGTTAGACTGGAAAAACAGGCACTTGTATGTCTTTTCTAAGAGCTTGGAACAATTAAAATATCAGCAGTTGATGAAGCTATATGATTGATTGGATATAGCCACTTTTGAACCAGATGTTAAGCCACTTCATGAATGTCTCGATAATTCTGTTGTTGTGTTTGATGACATTATACTGGATAATCAAAACAAGGTTAGAAATTTCTTTACACAGGGCCGACACAAAAACATTGATTGTTTCTACCTGGCACAGACTTTTTCAAAAATACCGAAGCAGCTGATCCGAGACAACAGCAATTTTATATGTGTGTTTCGTCAAGATCATACGAACCTCAAACACATACATGATGAATATGTAGGTGGGGACTTGAGCTACAATGATTTTTCCAAGTTTTGCAGTAGGTGCTGGAACCAGGACAGTTATGGGTTTGTCACAATTGATATGACAAGAAAACCCAATAGTGGTAAATATAGAAATAAAATTAACAATTTTCTAGACATTGAAACATATATAAATAACCATGAAAAGGCCAATCATTGATGATCTTAAATTAAGAGATTATCTTGTAAAAAGATTTAAGGGATTGAAATCACAGAACCGAGGAATTTATGAACAACACAAACAAACAGAACAGCCTATAATTGATGCTATTAGTGAATTAGGTAAAAATATCAAAACTGTTACAGAGCAAAATCAAAATTTGATCACAGAGCTTGTACCTGTAGCTGCAAGGAACATATTAGATTATCCAATCACCCCACTTTCCAGTATTCATACACCTAGTCCTGTTGCTCCTCGAAGAATTGAAGCTACTCAGGATCCTATTGAATTGGGTCTTCTTGCTCAAAAATATTTAACCACACCTAAAGACAACAAAGATGAGGTCTTTGGCTTATATGCTGACACAGAGCGTGATGGTAGCATCATACATAGAATTGGCAATTTCAGAGTAACATTTATGGGAGATGATCTAATTGTATATTCAGAATCTCATCTTGGAGAAAGAGGTGCTTTTGTTAAGTATCTCGGAACACCTGGATTGTGGGAACTGATGACTAGGAAAAGGCCTGGCAGCTATACAGATCAAGATTATGAACATTACAAAGAAATATTAATAAAATCAGATGCTCTATACCAGAACAATGATCCCACACAAAAAAGAGTCAAGTCTAGCAGTGGAGCAAAATACAATAATTTAATCAAGCCCATATGGTCACAAATCAAGAAGGTAGTGGAATCAAACAATACAACACTCTGCCTAAAGAATTTGTCTGGGTTGATGATGTCAGGAAACTTGTAGACAGGTTATTGGTGATAGCTGGGGAGGAAAATGCTGGCAACCACAATTTTTACAATGAAAAGGTTGGAATTATGGACATGATAAGCACAAAATTGTCTAATTTTATAGTGAATGACACTAAGGGGATTGGATATCTTATAAAAATTATTAATACTCTACCACCTAAATTTTGGAATATTTCTGAGGGCCGGGGGTTGGTTAATGACATTATAAACAAGCTGCCATTTGAACTACATATTCCAGGCTATCAGTATTGTGGTCCAGGCACAAAATTGGACCATAGATTAAACAGAGGTGATCCTGGTGTTAATCCCCTAGATGCTGCTTGTAGAGACCATGACATAGCATACAACACACATTCTGATCTTCACAAGAGACATGTTGCAAACAAGAAATTAGAAGAGGCTGCATTTGGTAGATTTGTAAGCAAAGATGCTTCTTTAAGTGAAAAAATAGCAGCATTGGGGACCACCATAGCTATGAACACCAAACAAAAACTGGGGTGGGGGCTGTAAATATGTATATAATAAACCTACAATGAAGGCCAAGGGTGTTATGTATCAAATACCTTATGCAGGTCTTAAATCTCTTAAAACTATTGATAGCCTTTTAACCAAAAAGCAGCGGAAGAAAAAAAAATCTTGTCTTGCAAAGGGCCATGGAATGAAATTGTTGCTCAGTACCCCCCAATTAAAAAAATTACAACAATCAAGAAAAATATCACATGTGGGGGGTTTCATATTTACTATCCCGGCCATCTTAGCTGCTCTCGGGGCTGTGGGGAGCTTGGCTGGGGGATCAGCTGCCATAGCAAAAACAGTAATAGATGCCAAAAAAATAGGGCAGAATTAGATGAATTGAAGCGCCATAACCTGGCCATGGAGAAACAAGGCAAAGGTGTTAAGAGAGCCATGAATAAGTTTAAAAAAAAACAAGAGCCGCTTACAAACCAAGATATTGAAGCTTTAATCAAGCCACTGGGCATGAAAAATTTTAGAGGTGTGTACATGTCTGATTCTTTGCCAGAGCAACCACTCAACAAAGAGTGTGGCATTGTTAATTTGGATAAGTACAAAAATCAGGGCACTCACTGGATCTGTTATCTTAAATATTTAAACAATGAGGCATTTGTGTTTGATTCATTTGGAGGTGTTCCACCTGAAAATTTAATAAAATATCTAAAATCACCTAATCTTTATTACAATAATGCCCGTGTTCAAAACTTCAAAGATGTTAATTGCGGACATTTGTGTTTATCTGTTCTCAGATATATGTCTCAAATAAATAAACCATCAATTGAAAATTTTCAAAAAGCCTTGTGGTATCTGAAACATCATGGGGGTATTCCATCTCACCAGCCAAAATTCAATATTGAAACTCAAATTGCTTGATGACATAGTGTATCCCAAAACAATAGCTCTCAGAGCATTTTACGGCATGTACTTGATCCCTAATATTACACACCACAACAACAAAATTGCAGTAGGGGATCAAAAAATTGTCATCACTCCAGGGCAGTATAATCTGTCCACTCTAAATGCTCAATTACCCAGAGGTTTAGTATTAACTCAAAATTCTGTCACTCACACAGTAGAGATTGTATCTGCTACAGAAACAGTGGATCTGGGTACTATAGGAGAGCTGTTAGGCTTTGAGAACAACACAAAACTTGAAGCGGCCATCAAACACACTGCTATTAATATACCTAAATTCTTAGCCATAGAGGCTCTGAATATTCACTGTAATGTGGCTGAGGGTATGATCACCAAATCAAATGGCATAGGCACTCACAAACAAACTGGCATCATTGCAACATTTAAACCTAATTCTGAATTTATGGAGCCCATCATCTACACTCCATCCCCAACATTATATTTTCCTGTGTGCCATAACAGAATAGATAATATTGAATTGATGGTCACTAATGAAAAAGAAGAATTAGTTGATTTTGCTGGAGCCACAACAACTGCAATCATAGAGAATAATATTTAAATAAAAATACATACAAAAAAATAATGGAAAATATTGAGAGTTATGAGCTACAATCATTCCCCCCAAACAGGAGGACATTTGCAAATTTAAATCAACCCAACACAGAGATTGAGGTTGATCTTGATGTAGGGGATGGCTTTATACACCCTCACAGAGCAGATCTATACATCAAATTTGATGTTGTAAAGCTCGATGGAACAGATTATCCGGCAAATTCAAATATAAGATTGGTAGACAATTTTGTACCGCATCTGTTCTCTGAAATTGAGATCAGAAAGCATGGTGTTGTTATAAACAGAGTGGATTATCCCGGCATTACCTCCACAGCTTTGGCCACACTAAAATTATCCAAAACCGAGGCTTCTTACTACAAAATAGGTGGATTTGAGGCTGGTGATAAAATATTAAGCAAGAGCCACACAGTGCTGTTCCCTATGCGCCTGTTGCCAGGATTCTTTTCAGATTACAAAGATATTATGTGGAAGGGTGGTTTAAGAATCACATTTAGAAGAGCTGCCAATGATAATAATGCTTTGATGAGGTACAATACATTAAATTCTACAGGGGAAGCTTTGCCTAATACCCTACCTGATGAAGGCAAGTGTATTATTCAGACTATGGAGCTAAGAATCCCAGTTGTTGAATATGAAGCCAGTTATGCTCTTAAATACAAAGCAGATATAATAAAAAATCCACAGGTTCCTTTACAATTTTATACATATCAATGTGTACAGAAGCCCGCAACAGGTACTTATTATGAGTTTGATGATACAAATTCATTCTCCAGTATACAATATGACATGCCGGATTTTGTGGTGGTATTGTTTCAGACTGGAAGACACAATAATGAGGAAAAAAATTCAAGTAGATTTGATAACTGCAACATCAAGAACATATATCTTAAAAATGGCAGAAATGAGGTATTTCCCAGAGGAAATTATAATTTAGACATGTCCAAGGATGATTTCTATAAATTATATGAAGCATTTACAGCATACAAAAGGGTCACTACTGGCAATACTGACATGTATTACACACCAGATGAATTCAAAGCACAGAGACCCATGCTTGTCATCAACACTTCAAAAAGGAAACAAGTTGTGGTTAATGACAGGACAAACATTAAAATTATCTGTGAATTTCACGATACACTCCCTGATGACACTATATGTAGTGTTATTCTCATAGGTGAAAAATCATATGTTTATGATGTAAGAAATGAGAGAGTCACAGAGCAATTCTAGAAAAATTACATTATTTTAATATTAGATAAACAAATTGAACCTGGTATCCAATTGAACTTAAGCCAGAAGTAAATATGTGTATGGGTGTGTGTGTGTGTGTGTGGGTGTGTGTGTGTGTGTGTGTGTGTGTGTGTGTGTGTGTGTGTGTGTGTGTGTGTGTGTGTGTGTGTGTGTGTATCTTAGCTTAGTTTTAGGTGTGGGCAAAAAAAATATCAAGAGGGGCATATTTTTAACAAATTTATGGACAACAATCTCACAGAAGTGCCTTTTATAAGTGTATGCAAATCAATCTGAGAGGGGCTCATCATTTGTACACTAGGATTGAAAATTCTTAGAATTAAGAGCATATTACACTTAAAGAATTGGGGAATAAGGGGCATCTTGGCATAATTTTAAGTGTGGGCAAATCGGGCTGTTTAATTATATGAGCTCATCATTTGTACACTTGTAAGTGGTGCTGGTTCTATCACCAATTACACTACTGAAGCCAAACTGATTCTAAGACGACGACATTTGGCCTGAAAGGGACAACGAGAATTGAAATATGGAATGTTAGAAACCTGAGGGAGAGTGTAATATTACGGCAGGCAGTGGCCTGCTTGAAGAGCTATTGTCTGAGCATCTTAGGTATAAGTGAAGTGAGATGGTCAGAGTTTTGAGTGGTAAACACCCATGAAGGAGTTACATTCATATATTCTGGAAGACCTGAGGGTGATGGTGTGGGTATTAGGGTGGAGTGAAATTTTTTTTCTTGAATTTCGAAATGCCTGTAGTCAGAAAATTTGCATTTTGGTATCAGATAGTCAAATAAAAAAAATCAGCTCTCTAGGTCAATTTCTTCTGGTGCCCAAGCCCTCCGAAGTTTTCATATTTCCATTATTTTAGTGTATTGAAAGATATATGGAGATTTTATTTTTAAGAAAATATTCGAAATGCCTGTAGTCAAGAAAGTTGCATTTTGGTATCAGATAGTCAAATAAAAAATCAGATCTCTATTTCAATTTCTTCTGGTGTCCCAAGGCCTCCGAAGTTTTCATATTTCCACTTCTTTTAGCGTATTGAAAGATACATGGAGAATTCTGGATGTGATGAAATTATAGGCTATCTTCATATCCGCCTTTAAAAGCAAAATGAGAAAAACTCAGGAACCTCATGTTTCAAATATTAGTGAAAATGTTTCTCACCTAGTGGTAGGAATTTTGATGAAAGCTTCATTGCCAGCAGTGTCATATCAGCAAGTTGTTGCAAAATTGAAAAACTTCACGAACACTATCGAAATCTCTTAAAGTCCTTTAAGCGTAGACAAAATGAAGAAAACTAGAAGAAAAAATGCATTGTATTGCTCACATGCTAACTCTACATTATTTGATATATCGTGTTGCAAGTGTAAAGACTTTTCAACATGTGTTTGTTCTAGAGAGAAGAAACGTACCTATTCAAGAAAGAGAATTTCTTTAAGATCAAATAACAACGAGAAAAAATGTTCATTGGAAAAATTGATTTAAAAAAATCCAAAGAATTGCAGAAGAAGCAAGCAAGAAAAGCTATGAAAGAAACAAGACTTCAGAAACATTTGTCAAAGTGTACTGTCAATTCTGCTACTAGTAGTCGTCAATCAAGTCCATCAAGTGAACTGGAGGAAGAAGGTTGAGATACTGACAGCGACACGAGTAAAGTACTTAAAACCAAATCGGAAATGCCCTCCACTTCAGCGAATTCCTCATTAACCTCAAACGAAACTCAAATGCGGTTGCCTCTTAAGTATTTAGGTAGAGAGTGTGACAGAAATCGCATATCTGACAGAAGTTCAGCTAAAATTGCTAGTGCAGTTCTTCAAGATGTAGGTGTTATTAGTGATGCAGATGTTTGAAAAGTGATAGATGGGAGCAAGGTTAGAAGGGAAAGAAGTAAAGTCAGGAAAACAGCTACTGATAGTTTGGATACTCTGACTGGATTGTATTTTGATGGCAGGAAGGACCAGAGAAGAATTAATGAGAAGAGAGGAGTGAAGAATTATGGTCGCGTCGTAACAGAAGAGCATGTGACTTTAGTCCAGTAGCCAAATTCCAAGTATATAGGACACGTCACTGTATCACTATAAAAAATGAGATCTTGAGCTTCTGTGCTAGGAAGGAAATAAGTATGGACAATCTTTTAGCAGTTGGATGTGATGCTACAAACGTGAATACAGGAAAGAAAGGAGGAGTTATTGTTTTACTCAGAAAAGAACTTGGTAGACCCCTCCAGTGGCTTATTTGTTTGCTGCATATAAATGAACTCCTACTGCGCCATCTCTTTCAGAAAATGGATGGATTCACAACTGGTCCAAAATATTTTTCTGGGGAAATAGGAAAAGCTCTACAATCTTGCGAAAAACAACCTCTTGTGGGTATATTGATGGACAAGGAAGCAAAAAGGAGCCTTATTCAGTGGTATTCAGTGTCTGCGAGGATAATTGTGGCACATTTCAAAACCAATATCAGAACCATCGTTATGATACAGTGCTATGCACCCACAGAAATAGCAGAGCCTGAAGATAAACAAGAGTTTTATAGGCAGCTCAATGAAACAATAAAGAAGCAAAAAAGGTAGGATATCATAATAATTGGAGCAGATTTAAACGCAAAGGTTGGGCAGGACAACGAAGGCCTTGAACTTGTCATAGGTAAATATGGCTTAGGAGAGAGAAATGAGAATGGACAACAATTTATGGACATCTGTGCTAGCCATGACTTAGTTATTGGTGGTATTATATTTCCTCACAAGAAAGGACGTAACGTAACGTTGGTGTCACCAGACCATAGAACAGACAACTAGATAGACCACGTGGCAATTGGAAGGAAGTGGCGACGTTGGATACAGGATGTAAGAAACAAGAGAAGTGCAGACATTGGGAGTGATCATCATTTGGTAGTGGCTAACTTTAAAATAAAAATTCAATATCAGAAAAAGAGAATGGAACAGACAAGAAAGCGGTATGATGTTTGTAAGTTGAAGGATAACAATTTCCAGGAAACCTTCAGGATTGAACTGAGAAATGTGTTCCTAGTATTGACCATTAAAGTGAGGAGAATGAAACCCTTGAAAGAAAATGGACAAACATCCGATCTGCTCTCGCTGAAGAAAGTGTTATGGATCTGGGCTTTAAGGATAGGAGGAAAAAAGCTTGGATGTCTCTGTAGAGCTGGGAAAAAATTAATGAGCGAGAAAAAATTAAGGAGGCAATGAACTCAATCAGGACAAGGACAAGGAACGCAGAATTGCAAAGTATGTACAGAGAAGGATCCAGAAGTAAAGAGTAGTGTTCGTAGGGATCAAAGAAATTGGGGAGATAATCTGTCTCAGCAGGCGGAGGAAGCAGAAAAAAGAGAAATCTTAAAGAACTATACAAAAACACAAAAGTCCTGTCAGTCAAACACATTCGAACAAATCGACCAGTGAAAAGTAAAGATGGTACACTTCGTACGAATATTGAGGACCAAATGAAACGATGGAAGGAGAACTTCTCTGCAACCCTTAATCGCTCTGTGGATGCTCATATAGACCAGGGGGAAGAGAAAGATGATAATGATGGTGATGTTGGCCCCAGTGTAAGAATAAGGACGGATGTTCCAACAGTAGGAGAGATTAAACAGACTCTGAAAAAGGTATGTGATTGTAGAGAAGCCGTAGGTGACGATGACATACCACCGGAAGTGATGAAAAGTGACAAACACAACTGCATATATGGACGGGTTAAAGATACAGTGGTGTAAGTCAGTTTGTTAAAAATAAGAAACAGTCTGACTCACAGCACTTTGCTGATCAACACAACAGCTGTTTACTATATTACAAGACCTTAAACTCTCATCTGTTGACAGTTGAATGGATCTCTGATTTAGTTAACGTTCTATGTAAACAGATTAACTTATCTCGATCTGGTTTCTATGTCTAAGTGTTTTTTTTAAAATAGTGACTTACACCACTGTAACTTTAACCCGTCCATATGTTGCTGCCGTTATTTGAGAAGATGTGGATAGAATGAGAGATGCTTAAGGACTGGAGGAGTGGCCTGTTGGTGATGCTGCCGAAAAAGGGGTATACACCAAAATGTGACAACTGGAGAGGTATAGCACTTCTCTCCATTCCGAGTAAGATATTCACTTCAGTTATCCTAAAGAGAATTAAGGAACATGTTAACTTGAGACTCATAAGAGAAGAGGCAGGGTTTCGAGCAAATCGCTCTTGTATTGATCAAATCCACACCTCGCGGATAATTTTATAGCAATGTATAGAATGGTCATCTCGTCTCTGTACAGTTTTCACGAAAGAATTTGAGTCGGTCAACAGAAATGCAATGTGGATGGCAGTGAGACGATATGGAATGACCACAAAAAAATCCTGATCTGATCCGAGAAACGTATCGTAATTATGCATGTAGAGTTATACATGAAGGCCCTGTATCTTCGCCAATAGATGTGCAGTCTAGAGTGAGGCAAGGTTGTATATTATCATCTACAATGTTTCTGATTGAGATCGATGCAGTGATGCGAAATGTAATAGGAGGGAAAAGACGTGGTATCCAATGGAGATTGATTAACAGAGTAGAAGACACTGATTTTGCAGACGATTTGTGCTTCTTTTCTGAAGCACTTGGTTATATGCCAATTAAATTAGCAGATCTGATAGAAAGTGCAAAAAAAGTAGGGCTTGTGATTAACTCCAGGAAGACCAAGAACACCCGTTTAGTATTGGTGAAGAGGTTATTGAAAATGTCGATACTTTTACTTACCTGGGTACTGTCAAACAAGAGATGGAGGGCTGCACACGATATTTCTCAACGTATCCGAAAAGCAAATGGTACTTTTGTTAGGCCCTATTCAGTATGGAAAAACATATGAAGACCAACCTTCGTATTTTTCGAAGTAATGTTATGTCAGTACTGTTAAATGGGTCCGAGACATGGAAGGTAACAAAAAAGTTTACCTCTAAACTACAGACCTTCATCAATCTCTGCGTGAGAAAAAAAATGAATATCTGTTGGCCAGAAGTGATTAAAAACCAAGAACTTTGGAGAAAAACTGGTTAAACCGAGGTGTCCATAGAAATAAAACGGCGAAAATGGAATGGAGGAAGGAAAATGAGGCTGTTGAGAGAAAGGCACTAGACTGGAACCCGCAGGAAATAAATAAAAGAGGGAGGCCTAGACAGACGTGGCGAGATCTGTTCACACTGAGGCTGGAAAGAGCTGGAAAGTAATGAAGAGAATTGCCGTCAGTAGGACCAGGTGGAGATGCTTTGTTGATGCCCTATGTTACACAGCGAACAACAGGAATTATGTCAAGTAAGTGAAATTAGAATGTCAATGGTGTTTCGTGGCGTTACCACCCCCAATATATGCCTCATGGCGTGGTGTTATTCACAGGGGAGCACTTTACCTTTTACCTTTATGGTGTTTCTTTCGTGATTCTAATAAAAGTAGTTTTCGAGCTATCGTAGTTTAAAAATTGTACAGACCGGCAGTTTACTGCTCCATTCAACTGCTTAGTTACGAATCTATGATGTTCGTAAGTTCGTTTCCTATTGACAGTAACAAAGTACATCTACAGTAAATTAGAATGTCAATGGTGTTTCTTTCAGGTTTCTTTTTGAGCTATCGTAGTTTGAAAATTGTACAGACCGGCAGTCATCTGCGATATGTGTCAGCACTAACGTAAAAGAAATGAATAAATAAATTAGTTGGATTCTGAAGAAGAAAGAGAATTGGCTTTCAAATGTTGTGCTCAAAATGACGCGCACCTGCTTCAATACAAGCTTCCAGTCTGCCATGTAAAAATTGATACACACGTTCTAGCATTTGATCAGAAATTTCAGCGAGGCATCAGTAATACGTCGTTTCATATCATCTGGTGTAGTCGGTATGTCCTTTCAAACAGTTTCTTTTAGCGTACACAGAGAAAAATTCTAAATGTATCAAATTTGGTGAAGTGGCAGGCCAAGATACAGGTCCCCTTCGTCGAATTCAACGATTTCAAAATAATCGGTGAAGACAAGCTGTAGTACATCGTGCAGTATGCCCTGGACAGCCATGATTCTGATACCACGTATTCCTCCTAGTCTGCAGTAGAACGTCTTCTAACATCTGTGGAAGTTGGTCTGTTAGGGGGTTGAGATACTTTTGAGAATTTAGTGTTCCTTCTATGAAAAAATGTTCTATGAGCTGATGGTTCACTATTCCACAGTTAACATTTAAACTCTATGGATGCTGACGATCCACCTGACGAAGCCAATGGGGATTGTGTATGGACCAATAGTGCACGTTTCGGAGATTTACTCGCCCATGATTTGTAAATGTTGCTTCATCACTAAACAAGATACATGATAAATCTGGTATATCCTGTCTTAATGCCCATGTACAAAAGTTAACACGATTCTCGAAATCGTTTCCATGCAGCTCTTGATGGAGAGAGACATGATACGGATGGCATTTATAACGGTGGAGAACGCGTAGTATACTTGCCTGACTCATGCCACTTCCTCGTGCGATGTACAGCAACAGCAGCGAGAACATTAATTTCACCCTCTTCTCCAGTCACTCGTTTGTTTCTGTTACTTTTTCTAGATGTTACACTTCCAGTTTCACGTAATTGGTTGAAGATGTTCACAAAAAATTGTCGCGATGGGTGACGTCTATTGGGATATTGTTCAGCGTACAGAGCACAAGCACTAACAGCATTCTTCCTACATTCTCCATTAACAGAAACACCATAGACATTCTAATTTACTCTAATTTTATTTTGTTTCTTTCAATAGTCATTGTTCCATTTGAAAAGTGTAACTTTCTACAATAAATACACATTCTAATAATTACAAAAATCTGTGTATGTGCTACAATTATAAACCCTAGGTTACACTTCATTTCTGGGAAAACAGCACATCAATATTTGGGGTACGAATTTTCTGTGATTCACCCGGTATATAGATGCATATCAGGTAACACCCAAACTATCTCAATCCCATTAAGTTAACTAGTGTTGCTCACTAGATTTCTTTCTGTTCCGTCTCGTCTCGTGAAAATGCCATCTCGTCTAGTGCATGAGAAAAATGAAAGATAACCATAGAAGCATCCCCAGCTGTCTCCTAAGGATCGGGCAAAGCACCCCCACCTAACAATGAATGAACATTCACAAAGAGGAACAGTGTAGCTAAGTCGAGTGTCAAACCTGGAACTTTTGCTTGTTGGTATGGTTGTTGCCGAGAAGAGCCCGAGGTGAGCTTATAATCATCGAGAACAGACCCTACGAGACACGCCTCTGGAACATAGATGAGAGACGGACATTTTGTCCGAGATTCTCGATCTCGTTCGATACTTTGTTACGATATTGTAAAAATAATAATGTAAACCGAATTTCTTATACTTTATAAGGCGACTTCCTCACATAAATGCTGAATTTTGTGAATAGATAATTAATAATTACTATAACGCCGATTCATTCGTTGTGATTCTGAATCGGGTATTTGCTTTGCATATATTCAAGATATCATCCCGTCATCGAGGTCTGGTAGCGTCGAAACGAGTCGTTACCATACGAGTTGGCGTACATGACGTGCCAACATGGCGGATCGTGTTCTTGAGCACAACGCTAGCCTCGTAATTTTGGAAGTCTTGTTTTTGTCAACAAACTGAACGCAGAGAAACGCGAGAACTTGCAGTGGTCATTTTTCCAGCTTGAAGTTTTTAAAATTACTGTGACGAAATGAGTGGAGACTGAGAATAACTTTCCGGTGAGTGCATGGGCTGGTGACTCGCCCAGTGCGAGATATTAACTGCTGTTTTACGCTTGGTGCACACTTTGTTTGCCGGCATGCGTGATTGGATTTAAAATAACTTTTGGTGGGAGATGTATTTTTATAGACAATCACTGTGGTGCACGCAAGCCAGTAAACAAAGTGTATTGATTTGAATGGAAATAAATATTTGGGGGATGTAGGCACTTATACGTCATGTACACATACACACATATGCTCGCCCGTAATACCTGCAGACAATGATAATCTGCTTATACAACGTCCTCACTAGAATATTCCTCTGCAGCTCTAGAAGCATAATTGATTGATTGATTTTCTTTATTTTACATCGCTTCTTGTACCACTTTCGGCTAATTTGCATAGATGGGAATGAGTGATGATTTGATGAAATTGATGAATGGACACTCACAAACATCCATGCCCAGGCCGAGATTCGAAGCAAGGACTCCCTGGTGTCGTAGCGTGATATGCTAACCACTATGCACGTGATCCGGCTAGAGGTACATGTATGTATAATTGAAGATCATCGCTTGCAGTCTGTAACGTGTTAGTTGGGGTCCAGTTGCGGTTGCTCACGATATTTAAATTGGAAGCGGCTGCGTGGCAACCGCAGCTGCAAAAAAATGAAATTGAGACGAATATATATAGATGAATTTGAACCCGCCAAAGGGGGCACAACAGGGAAGGACAACGCCGCTTGGCAACCAGCGTCAATAACTTTGGCCTCATCGGGGGGGGGGGGGGCATGGTGATAAACCAAAGGGGAAAGGCAACTGTAAGCACCTAGTTACAAATTTCTCAAAAAATAATACCAAAAAGGCAAATATAGGGTGTGGCAAAACAGTAAATATGTTGAACAAAAAAAATTAACCTGAAAAGGAAAAAAAATCGATTACATAAAAAATGGAAGAGGTAAAAACACAATTGGGAGGGAAAAAAAATCAGGTTTGTATAGTAACAATAGTAATGTTGCTACAACGGATCAAAATGGAACGATGCTCTAATACCAATTTTGTAACGTGTTAGTTGGGGTCCAGTTGCGGTTGCTGACGATATTTAAATTGGAAGCGGCTGCGTGGCAACCGCAGCTGCAAAAAAATGAAATTGAGACCCGTACTATTGGTTACAAATTCTAAATTTGTGTCGCACTTCTCGCAAGATAATGCGGGAGTTTACGAGCAGACCCCACGAGAAGCGCGAGACAAAGGCCCAGTAGGAGAAAAAACACGTATAAATATTATATGTGCCTAAACAAAGGGTCCCGACAATGAATAACCTTTTAAGCCTTCTCCATTGTATATAATAGTTTTAGTAATTAAACCAACGTCTTTATCTCTCCCTTTTATACAACAAATCCCCCTCAAAAACCACTCGTATTTTAGTTATTATTCGTCTGGTGACGTACGTTCCTTACATTAGCTAACAAACTAGAATTCAAAGGTAGCAATCAAAAATTGTGTACTTAAAATTTCAACCATCAAGAAGATAAATGTAATTGCTCAATAACACAGATTTATTTCTCCAAAAACAAGATTGCTCGTAATAACACTATCAACTTTAATAAATAATCACACATGAAATGTCTATACTTGTCAAAAACGTGTAACCACGCGCTAATTTCAAGCACGTCCCGCGTGCGCCTATTCAATCATTAGCATTTAATTGAGCATCAATCATAAATACGCGTTACGAACGCGTGCATGCATTATTGCAACACACTCAATCGCACAATTGTAAATCCAACATTTTTTAAACAACACATTAATTAATACAATTTGGCATAAACGTACATCACTTATTAATATTATTATGCTGATTCTTGGGTATTCTAATGCTACCGTAAAGGAAGGGGGGGGGGAGAGTAACAGGAATAACTATTTCTGTCCCAACTAGGGAGTCAATAAAGGATCGTAGTTTTTCTTTTCTGCAAGTTCCAAATTAATTAAATTTGGTTTTGAATCACTAGACAAACGTTAAATGGGCAGCGAAAATTGCATTGCTAGGACGAAGATGGAGGCTCGACTGTTCATTAAATTAGCGTGCGCCCGTTCTTAGGTTATTTATGTATGCACTAGGCGCAAATAGTCTGAATAAACGTTTAGGACACAAGGATCAACAACGTAACTTAATTCTGTTCATATACGCCGCGTCCAGTTTTCATTGTTTTGTCCATTTGACAAAGAAAAAGTACATGGACAATTGGTCTATTCAACGCGCACTCAAGGAGGACAAAGGGGGGTGGGGATGTTGAACATACAAGTCTTTATCGCCTTAAAGTGAAATAAGAAAAGGGGGAACGTAAAAATTGTGACACGGATACGGCAAAAATGCGATGTTATGTTCCTATTGCACGGGGAGAGTTTACGTACCTAATACACAAAGTTCTGCCTCTATTGCTACGTGCACCACACTCCGTTTGTAGTCCTATGTTCTAAGTTGTAGGCCCATCACACTCTTGGCTGAAATGGCTGGTCTCTATTCTACGTACAGCATGGTCAGGTACGTCTCACTCTCCACCGGCGAGGAAAAGGATGTCATAACAGCAAGGCTGGTTGTTGCCGTGTCGTTCCCAGGCGATCGAGTGCAACTGCGGCTGTGTGCCGAGGTTACGGCTAGCCCACAAGTTCCAAGTTTTGCCGCTAGAGGCAGCACCGGTAGAGCTATTCAGGGGGCGTGCCTTCTGATAGCCGAAAATTGAACTAAGCACATATATGTCAATTTTCTGATTATGTAAGATTATATAAGAATATTGGAAATGTTACAAATACCCCTGAGTTGCGAAAAGCAAGAACCCCAGCAAGATATTAACATCCTAACTTAACAAATATATATATATACACTCAAAAAAATAACGCAAAACATATAACAATACACAAATAGAATTAAGTAACAAATTTGTGGAATGAAGGAATTGATCCTCACTTTGCATCACGAGGAAAAAAAATCTCACACCTAAAGAGGTAACCAAGTTAAAACATGGTCGCTGATAAAGTTCATAGTAAGACCCGAAGTTATACACAATAATACCAAACGTTTGTCGATGATTATGGGATCCTTTATACATCGTGTTGGACTCCCGGCCAAACACCCAGATGTAAGAACATACTCGACAAGTTGATCGAGGCACAAACCACACACACTGCATTCTTGTTGTAACCATGGTAATTCCGTGGAAGGCATGAGATGGAAGTCGATAGCTCGTAATATTTGGTAGGAGCAAGTTGACGTTTCCCTGATTTCTCTCCGGTTAAAAATCACATCCTGGTGGAGTAAAAACATATATAAAAAAAGAGAAACGAAAATGAAAAACTAGAAAAAGAGAGAAAGAAGGAGTAAGAAATAGGAAAGAGGTGGAGGAAAGTTACCAGAGGAAGGAAGAAGGAGGTAGCATTATTACAATGTAAGCAAGGAATCAGTAACACCATAGGTTGTACAACAATCATACACAGTTTTATTTACTCAAAAGAGAGCATAATAAGCTCCCAATATATATATATATATATATATATATATATATATATATATATATGCAAAAAGTAATGATGAAAAGACACTTGAATAAGAGAAAAAAAATATCTGAATGAGGTACTACACTTTATATATAATCACTTGTTAAAAAAAAACATATATATAAAGACATGTAGTAAATATCATAGAACTATAAATGCAAAATGATAGAGTGGGAAGACGTTAGTTTAAGTACAAACCATAGCGGAGGAATAACAAAAATCCATTAATGGGGGGCTGAAGTAGACTGAAGTGCGAAAGCTATATCCGAACCAGACAAGTCATAAACAAAAAGGTGTATATGTTAACCGAAAACTATGAAAGACGCGGCTCAGGGCTAAAATTTGCTGAATGAGAAGAGTTAGGGCGACGGCGACACGTAGAAATCAGGTGACCCCTCCGGCGACAATACGTACAAAAGGGGGAGTTATCCCGAGAAACGGAGCCGTGTTGGTTTTGGGAAACGTGCGCCGACAAGTTCACTGATTTGTTCCAGTGGTCCGTTTTGCTTGTTTCAATGGAAAAAACTTCCTTCGCGTACTGAGTAAGTTCCGCGAGGGACTGGGGGTGACCTCGAAAAAGGAGACACCCCATCGAAATGTGATTGAGGTGAAGAAGAATTGTCTGTAAGAGGGTATTTTCATCCCAAGCAAGCGCCAAGGCGGTAGCAGAAGTGACGATGTCGCAAACAAAAGGATGTAAATTTTCATTAATGCGCTGAAGACGTGTAACGTACTGGTTAAGTAACAGAAGGTACTGGTGATTCGGAACAAGGCAGTTCCAAATAGTAGACTTTAATTCATCCCAAGACGGGGATTGGGACAAAGCCTCTAACCAAGTATTTTCCACAAAACCCGTGGTGCGACGAAAGGCATTATGTAAGACCCACTCAAGGGGAAAATGGCCATAGCCAATAAGGCGCTGTAAGGCGACCATAAAAAGAAAAAGGCTAGGAGGGTCCATGCCGTCACAGATAGGTAAGGCGTCAATAGCTCTATTAAGGTTTTTCATTTTGATTGTGTCCAGGGGCGATTGAGAAGGTACAAAGGAGCAAGAGGCCTGAGGAGGAGCGAAGGATAAGGAAGGTGCAGGAGCGAAGGAGGGGGGGGTGTTAACAATGGCCGAGTTGGCAGAGCAAATGAAGGGCGGACTGTCAAATCGGGAATCCTATAAAAGGGGGGAAGAGATGAATTAAACTGTAAAGATAGAGCAGGAGGAGCCGAGGGTATAGATGAATTTGAACCCGCCAAAGGGGGCACAACAGGGAAGGACAACACCGCTTGGCAACCAGCGTCAATAACATTGGCCTCATCGGGGGGGGGGGGGCATGGTGATAAACCAAAGGGGAAAGGCAACTGTAAGCACCTAGTTACAAATTTCTCAAAAAATAATACCAAAAAGGCAAATATAGGGTGTGGCAAAACAGTAAATATGTTGAACAAAAAAAATTAACCTGAAAAGGAAAAAAAATCGATTACATAAAAAATGGAGGAGGTAAAAACACAATTGGGAATGAAAAAAAATAAGGTTTGTATAGTAACAATAGTAATGTTGCTACAACGGATCAAAATGGAACGATGCTCTAATACCAATTTTGTAACGTGTTAGTTGGGGACCAGTTGCGGTTGCTCACGATATTTAAATTGGAAGCGACTGCGTGGCAACCGCAGCTGCAAAAAAATGAAATTGAGACGAATATATATAGATGAATTTGAACCCGCCAAAGGGGACACAAGAGGGAAGGACAACGCCGCTTGGCAACCAGCGTCAATAACTTTGGCCTCATCGGGGGGGGGGGGGGGGCATGGTGATAAACCAAAGGGGAAAGGCAACTGTAAGCACCTAGTTACAAATTTCTCAAAAAATAATACCAAAAAGGCAAATATAGGGTGTGGCAAAACAGTAAATATGTTGAACAAAAAAAATTAACCTGAAAAGGAAAAAAAATCGATTACATAAAAAATGGAGGAGGTAAAAACACAATTGGGAGGGAAAAAAATCAGGTTTGTATAGTAACAATAGTAATGTTGCTACAACGGATCAAAATGGAACGATGCTCTAATACCAATTTTGTAACGTGTTAGTTGGGGTCCAGTTGCGGTTGCTCACGATATTTAAATTGGAAGCGGCTGCGTGGCAACCGCAGCTGCAAAAAAATGAAATTGAGACCCGTACTATTGGTTACAAATTCTAAATTTGTGTCGCACTTCTCGCAAGATAATGCGGGAGTTTACGAGCAGACCCCACGAGAAGCGCGAGACAAAGGCCCAGTAGGAGAAAAAACACGTATAAATATTATATGTGCCTAAACAAAGGGTCCCGACAACGAATAACCTTTTAAGCCTTCTCCATTGTATATAATAGTTTTAGTAATTAAACCAACGTCTTTATCTCTCCCTTTTATACAACAAATCCCCCTCAAAAACCACTCGTATTTTAGTTATTATTCGTCTGGTGACGTACGTTCCTTACATTAGCTAACGAACTAGAATTCAAAGGTAGCAATTAAAATTTCAACCATCAAGAAGATAAATGTAATTGCTCAATAACACAGATTTATTTATCCAAAAACAAGATTGCTCGTAATAACAGTATCAACTTTAATAAATAATCACACATGAAATGTCTATACTTGTCAAAAACGTGTAACCACGCGTTAATTTCAAGCACGTCCCGCGTGCGCCTATTCAAACATTAGCATTTAATTGAGCATCAATCATAAATACGCGTTACGAACGCGTGCATGCATTATTGCAACACACTCAATCGCACAATTGTAAATCCAACATTTTTTAAACAACACATTAATTAATACAATTTGGCATAAACGTACATCACTTATTAATATTATTATGCTGATTCTTGGGTATTCTAATGCTACCGCAAAGGAAGGGGGGGGAGAGTAACAGGAATAACTATTTCTGTCCCAACTAGGGAGTCAATAAAGGATCGTAGTTTTTCTTTTCTGCAAGTTAAAAAATTAATTAAACTTGGTTTTGAATCACTAGACAAACGTTAAATGGGCAGCGAAAATTGCATTGCTAGGACGAAGATGGAGGCTCGACTGTTCATTAAATTAGCGTGCGCCCGTTCTTAGGTTATTTATGTATGCACTAGGCGCAAATAGTCTGAATAAACGTTTAGGACACAAGGATCAACAACGTAACTTAATTCTGTTCATATACGCCGCGTCCAGTTTTCATTGTTTTGTCCATTTGACAAAGAAAAGGTACATGGACAATTGGTCTATTCAACGCGCACTCAAGGAGGACAAAGGGGGGTGGGGATGTTGAACATACAAGTCTTTATCGCCTTAAAGTGAAATAAGAAAAGGGGGAACGTAAAAATTGTGACACGGATACGGCAAAAATGCGATGTTATGTTCCTATTGCACGGGGAGAGTTTACGTACCTAATACACAAAGTTCTGCCTCTATTGCTACGTGCACCACACTCCGTTTGTAGTCCTATGTTCTAAGTTGTAGGCCCATCACACTCTTGGCTGAAATGGCTGGTCTCTATTCTACGTACAGCATGGTCAGGTACGTCTCACTCTCCACCGGCGAGGAAAAGGATGTCATAACAGCAAGGCTGGTTGTTGCCGTGTCGTTCCCAGGCGATCGAGTGCAACTGCGGCTGTGTGCCGAGGTTACGGCTAGCCCACAAGTTCCAAGTTTTGCCGCTAGAGGCAGCACCGGTAGAGCTATTCAGGGGGCGTGCCTTCTGATAGCCGAAAATTGAACTAAGCACATATATGTCAATTTTCTGATTATGTAAGATTATATAAGAATATTGGAAATGTTACAAATACCCCTGAGTTGCGAAAAGCAAGAACCCCAGCAAGATATTAACATCCTAACTTAACAAATATATATATATACACTCAAAAAAATAACGCAAAACATATAACAATACACAAATAGAATTAAGTAACAAATTTGTGGAATGAAGGAATTGATCCTCACTTTGCATCACGAGGAAAAAAAATCTCACACCTAAAGAGGTAACCAAGTTAAAACATGGTCGCTGATAAAGTTCATAGTAAGACCCGAAGTTATACACAATAATACCAAACGTTTGTCGATGATTATGGGATCCTTTATACATCGTGTTGGACTCCCGGCCAAACACCCAGATGTAAGAACATACTCGACAAGTTGATCGAGGCACAAACCACACACACTGCATTCTTGTTGTAACCATGGAAATTCCGTGGAAGGCATGAGATGGAAGTCGATAGCTCGTAATATTTGGTAGGAGCAAGTTGACGTTTCCCTGATTTCTCTCCGGTTAAAAATCACATCCTGGTGGAGTAAAAACATATATAAAAAAAGAGAAACGAAAATGAAAAACTAGAAAAAGAGAGAAAGAAGGAGTAAGAAATAGGAAAGAGGTGGAGGAAAGTTACCAGAGGAAGGAAGAAGGAGGTAGCATTATTACAATGTAAGCAAGGAATCAGTAACACCATAGGTTGTACAACAATCATACACAGTTTTATTTACTCAAAAGAGAGCATAATAAGCTCCCAAAATATATATATATATATATATATATATATATATATATATATATATATATATATGCAAAAAGTAATGATGAAAAGACACTTGAATAAGAGAAAAAAAATATCTGAATGAGGTACTACACTTTATATATAATCACTTGTTAAAAAAAAACATATATATAAAGACATGTAGTAAATATCATAGAACTATAAATGCAAAATGATAGAGTGGGAAGACGTTAGTTTAAGTACAAACCATAGCGGAGGAATAACAAAAATCCATTAATGGGGGGCTGAAGTAGACTGAAGTGCGAAAGCTATATCCGAACCAGACAAGTCATAAACAAAAAGGTGTATATGTTAACCGAAAACTATGAAAGACGCGGCTCAGGGCTAAAATTTGCTGAATGAGAAGAGTTAGGGCGACGGCGACACGTAGAAATCAGGTGACCCCTCCGGCGACAATACGTACAAAAGGGGGAGTTATCCCGAGAAACGGAGCCGTGTTGGTTTTGGGAAACGTGCGCCGACAAGTTCACTGATTTGTTCCAGTGGTCCGTTTTGCTTGTTTCAATGGAAAAAACTTCCTTCGCGTACTGAGTAAGTTCCGCGAGGGACTGGGGGTGACCTCGAAAAAGGAGACACCCCATCGAAATGTGATTGAGGTGAAGAAGAATTGTCTGTAAGAGGGTATTTTCATCCCAAGCAAGCGCCAAGGCGGTAGCAGAAGTGACGATGTCGCAAACAAAAGGATGTAAATTTTCATTAATGCGCTGAAGACGTGTAACGTACTGGTTAAGTAACAGAAGGTACTGGTGATTCGGAACAAGGCAGTTCCAAATAGTAGACTTTAATTCATCCCAAGACGGGGATTGGGACAAAGCCTCTAACCAAGTATTTTCCACAAAACCCGTGGTGCGACGAAAGGCATTATGTAAGACCCACTCAAGGGGAAAATGGCCATAGCCAATAAGGCGCTGTAAGGCGACCATAAAAAGAAAAAGGCTAGGAGGGTCCATGCCGTCACAGATAGGTAAGGCGTCAATAGCTCTATTAAGGTTTTTCATTTTGATTGTGTCCAGGGGCGATTGAGAAGGTACAAAGGAGCAAGAGGCCTGAGGAGGAGCGAAGGATAAGGAAGGTGCAGGAGCGAAGGAGGGGGGGGGGTGTTAACAATGGCCGAGTTGGCAGAGCAAATGAAGGGCGGACTGTCAAATCGGGAATCCTATAAAAGGGGGGAAGAGATGAATTAAACTGTAAAGATAGAGCAGGAGGAGCCGAGGGTATAGATGAATTTGAACCCGCCAAAGGGGGCACAACAGGGAAGGACAACACCGCTTGGCAACCAGCGTCAATAACTTTGGCCTCATCGGGGGGGGGGGGCATGGTGATAAACCAAAGGGGAAAGGCAACTGTAAGCACCTAGTTACAAATTTCTCAAAAAATAATACCAAAAAGGCAAATATAGGGTGTGGCAAAACAGTAAATATGTTGAACAAAAAAAATTAACCTGAAAAGGAAAAAAAATCGATTACATAAAAAATGGAGGAGGTAAAAACACAATTGGGAGGGAAAAAAATCAGGTTTGTATAGTAACAATAGTAATGTTGCTACAACGGATCAAAATGGAACGATGCTCTAATACCAATTTTGTAACGTGTTAGTTGGGGTCCAGTTGCGGTTGCTCACGATATTTAAATTGGAAGCGGCTGCGTGGCAACCGCAGCTGCAAAAAAAATGAAATTGAGAAGAATATATATAGATGAATTTGAACCCGCCAAAGGGGGCACAACAGGGAAGGACAACGCCGCTTGGCAACCAGCGTCAATAACTTTGGCCTCATCGGGGGTGGGGGGGGGGGCATGGTGATAAACCAAAGGGGAAAGGCAACTGTAAGCACCTAGTTACAAATTTCTCAAAAAATAATACCAAAAAGGCAAATATAGGGTGTGGCAAAACAGTAAATATGTTGAACAAAAAAAATTAACCTGAAAAGGAAAAAAAATCGATTACACAAAAAATGGAGGAGGTAAAAACACAATTGGGAGGGAAAAAAATCAGGTTTGTATAGTAACAATAGTAATGTTGCTACAACGGATAAAAATGGAACGATGCTCTAATACCAATTTTGTAACGTGTTAGTTGGGGTCCAGTTGCGGTTGCTCACGATATTTAAATTGGAAGCGGCTGCGTGGCAACCGCAGCTGCAAAAAAATGAAATTGAGACCCGTACTATTGGTTACAAATTCTAAATTTCTGTCGCACTTCTCGCAAGATAATGCGGGAGTTTACGAGCAGACCCCACGAGAAGCGCGAGACAAAGGCCCAGTAGGAGAAAAAACACGTATAAATATTATATGTGCCTAAACAAAGGGTCCCGACAATGAATAACCTTTTAAGCCTTCTCCATTGTATATAATAGTTTTAGTAATTAAACCAACGTCTTTATCTCTCCCTTTTATACAACAAATCCCCCTCAAAAACCACTCGTATTTTAGTTATTATTCGTCTGGTGACGTACGTTCCTTACATTAGCTAACGAACTAGAATTCAAAGGTAGCAATTAAAATTTCAACCATCAAGAAGATAAATGTAATTGCTCAATAACACAGATTTATTTATCCAAAAACAAGATTGCTCGTAATAACAGTATCAACTTTAATAAATAATCACACATGAAATGTCTATACTTGTAAAAAACGTGTAACCACGCGTTAATTTCAAGCACGTCCCGCGTGCGCCTATTCAAACATTAGCATTTAATTGAGCATCAATCATAAATACGCGTTACGAACGCGTGCATGCATTATTGCAACACACTCAATCGCACAATTGTAAATCCAACATTTTTTAAACAACACATTAATTAATACAATTTGGCATAAACGTACATCACTTATTAATATTATTATGCTGATTCTTGGGTATTCTAATGCTACCGCAAAGGAAAGGGGGGGGGAGAGTAACAGGAATAACTATTTCTGTCCCAACTAGGGAGTTAATAAAGGATCGTAGTTTTTCTTTTCTGCAAGTTCCAAATTAATTAAACTTGGTTTTGAATCACTAGACAAACGTTAAATGGGCAGCGAAAATTGCATTGCTAGGACGAAAATGGAGGCTCGACTGTTCATTAAATTAGCGTGCGCCCGTTCTTAGGTTATTTATGTATGCACTAGGCGCAAATAGTCTGAATAAACGTTTAGGACACAAGGATCAACAACGTAACTTAATTCTGTTCATATACGCCGCGTCCAGTTTTCATTGTTTTGTCCATTTGACAAAGAAAAGGTACATGGACAATTGGTCTATTCAACGCGCACTCAAGGAGGACAAAGGGGGGTGGGGATGTTGAACATACAAGTCTTTATCGCCTTAAAGTGAAATAAGAAAAGGGGGAACGTAAAAATTGTGACACGGATACGGCAAAAATGCGATGTTATGTTCCTATTGCACGGGGAGAGTTTACGTACCTAATACACAAAGTTCTGCCTCTATTGCTACGTGCACCACACTCCGTTTGTAGTCCTATGTTCTAAGTTGTAGGCCCATCACACTCTTGGCTGAAATGGCTGGTCTCTATTCTACGTACAGCATGGTCAGGTACGTCTCACTCTCCACCGGCGAGGAAAAGGATGTCAGAACAGCAAGGCTGGTTGTTGCCGTGTCGTTCCCAGGCGATCGAGTGCAACTGCGGCTGTGTGCCGAGGTTACGGCTAGCCCACAAGTTCCAAGTTTTGCCGCTAGAGGCAGCACCGGTAGAGCTATTCAGGGGGCGTGCCTTCTGATAGCCGAAAATTGAACTAAGCGTATATATGTCAATTTTCTGATTATGTAAGGTTTACAATATAAGAATATTGGAAATGTTACAAATACCCCTGAGTTGAGAAAAGCAAGAACCCCAGCAAGATATTGACATCCTAACTTAACAAATATATATATATACACTCAAAAAAATAACGCAAAACATATAACAATACACAAATAGAATTAAGTAACAAATTTGTGGAATGAAGGAATTGATCCTCACTTTGCATCACGAGGAAAAAAAATCTCACACCTAAAGAGGTAACCAAGTTAAAACATGGTCGCTGATAAAGTTCATAGTAAGACCCGAAGTTATACACAATAATACCAAACGTTTGTCGATGATTATGGGATCCTTTATACATCGTGTTGGACTCCCGGCCAAACACCTAGACGTAAGAACATACTCGACAAGTTGATCGAGGCACAAACCACACACACTGCATTCTTGTTGTAACCATGGTAATTCCGTGGAAGGCATGAGATGGAAGTCGATAGCTCGTAATATTTGGTAGGAGCAAGTTGACGTTTCCCTGATTTCTCTCCGGTTAAAAATCACATCCTGGTGGAGTAAAAACATATATAAAAAAAGAGAAACGAAAATGAAAAACTAGAAAAAGAGAGAAAGAAGGAGTAAGAAATAGGAAAGAGGTGGAGGAAAGTTACCAGAGGAAGGAAGAAGGAGGTAGCATTATTACAATGTAAGCAAGGAATCAGTAACACCATAGGTTGTACAACAATCATACACAGTTTCATTTACTCAAAAGAGAGCATAATAAGCTCCCAATATATATATATATATGCAAAAAGTAATGATGAAAAGACACTTGAATAAGAGAAAAAAAATATCTGAATGAGATACTACACTTTATATATAATCACTTGTTAAAAAAAAACATATATATAAAGACATGTAGTAAATATCATAGAACTATAAATGCAAAATGATAGAGTGGGAAGACGTTAGTTTAAGTACAAACCATAGCGGAGGAATAACAAAAATCCATTAATGGGGGGCTGAAGTAGACTGAAGTGCGAAAGCTATATCCGAACCAGACAAGTCAAACAAAAAGGTGTATATGTTAACCGAAAACTATGAAAGACGCGGCTCAGGGCTAAAATTTGCTGAATGAGAAGAGTTAGGGCGACGGCGACACGTAGAAATCAGGTGACCCCTCCGGCGACAATACGTACAAAAGGGGGAGTTATCCCGAGAAACGGAGCCGTGTTGGTTTTGGGAAACGTGCGCCGACAAGTTCACTGATTTGTTCCAGTGGTCCGTTTTGCTTGTTTCAATGGAAAAAACTTCCTTCGCGTACTGAGTAAGTTCCGCGAGGGACTGGGGGTGACCTCGAAAAAGGAGACACCCCATCGAAATGTGATTGAGGTGAAGAAGAATTGTCTGTAAGAGGGTATTTTCATCCCAAGCAAGCGCCAAGGCGGTAGCAGAAGTGACGATGTCGCAAACAAAAGGATGTAAATTTTCATTAATGCGCTGAAGACGTGTAACGTACTGGTTAAGTAACAGAAGGTACTGGTGATTCGGAACAAGGCAGTTCCAAATAGTAGACTTTAATTCATCCCAAGACGGGGATTGGGACAAAGCCTCTAACCAAGTATTTTCCACAAAACCCGTGGTGCGACGAAAGGCATTATGTAAGACCCACTCAAGGGGAAAATGGCCATAGCCAATAAGGCGCTGTAAGGCGACCATAAAAAGAAAAAGGCTAGGAGGGTCCATGCCGTCACAGATAGGTAAGGCGTCAATAGCTCTATTAAGGTTTTTCATTTTGATTGTGTCCAGGGGCGATTGAGAAGGTACAAAGGAGCAAGAGGCCTGAGGAGGAGCGAAGGATAAGGAAGGTGCAGGAGCGAAGGAGGGGGGGGGGTGTTAACAATGGCCGAGTTGGCAGAGCAAATGAAGGGCGGACTGTCAAATCGGGAATCCTATAAAAGGGGGGAAGAGATGAATTAAACTGTAAAGATAGAGCAGGAGGAGCCGAGGGTATAGATGAATTTGAACCCGCCAAAGGGGGCACAACAGGGAAGGACAACACCGCTTGGCAACCAGCGTCAATAACTTTGGCCTCATCAGGTGGGCGGGGGGGCATGGTGATAAACCAAAGGGGAAAGGCAACTGTAAGCACCTAGTTACAAATTTTTCAAAAAATATTACCAAAAAGGCAAATATAGGGTGTGGCAAACAGTAAATATGTTGAAGAAAAAAAATTAACTTGCAAAGGAAAAAAAAATCGAATACATAAAAAATGGAGGAGGTAAAAAAACAATTGGGAGGGAAAAAAATTCAGGTTTGTATAGTAACAATAGTAATGTTGCTACAACGGATCAAAATGGAACGATGCTCTAATACCAATTTTGTAACGTGTTAGTTGGGTTCCAGTTGCGGTTGCTCACGATATTTAAATTGGAAGCGGCTGCGTGGCAACCGCAGCTGCAAAAAAATGAAATTGAGACCCGTACTATTGGTTACAAATTCTAAATTTGTGTCGCACTTCTCGCAAGATAATGCGGGAGTTGACGAGCAGACCTCACGAGAAGCGCGAGACAAAGGCCCTGTAAGAGAAAAAACACATATATATATATTACATGTGCCTAAACACAGGGTCCCGACAATGAATAGCCTTTTAAGCCTTCTCCATTGTATATAATAGTTTTAGTAATTAAACCAACGTTTTTATCTCTCCCTTTTATACAACAAATCCCCCTCAAAAACCACTCGTATTTTAGTTATTATTCGTCTGGTGACGTACGTTCCTTACATTAGCTAACGAACTAGAATTCAAAGGTAGCAATCAAAAATTGTGTACTTAAAATTACAACCATCAAGAAGATAAATCTAATTGCTCAATAACACAGTTTTATTTCTCCAAAAACAAGATTGCTCGTAATAACAGTATCAACTTTTATAAATAATCATACATGAAATGTCTATACTTGTCAAAAGCGTGTAACCACGCGCTAATTTCAAGCACGTCCCGCGTGCGCCTATTCAATCATTAGCATTTAATTGAGCATCAATCATAAATACGCGTTACGAACGCGTGCATGCATTATTGCAACACACTCAATCGCACAATTGTAAATCCAACATTTTTTAAACAACACATTAATTAATACAATTTGGCATAAACCATACCTCACTTATTAATATTATTATGCTGATTCTTGGGTATTCTAATGCTACCGCAAAGGAAGGGGGGAGTAACAGGAATAACTATTTCTGTCCCAACTAGGGAGTCAATAAAGGATCGTAGTTTTTCTTTTCTGCAAGTTCCAAATTAATTATACTTGGTTTTGAATCACTAGACAAACGTTAAATGGGCAGCGAAAATTGCAAAAAAAAAGTACATGGACAATTGGTCTATTCAACGCGCACTCAAGGAGGACAAAGGGGGGGGGATGTTGAACATACAAGTCTTTATCGCCTTAAAGTGAAATAAAAAAAGGGGGAACGTAAAAATTGTGACACGGATACGGCAAAAATGCGATGTTATATTTCTATTGCACGGGGAGAGTTTACGTACCTAATACACCAAGTTCTGCCTCTATTGCTACGTGAACCACACTCCGTTTGTAGTCCTATGTTCTAAGTTGTAGGCCAATCACACTCTTGGCTGAAATGACTGGCCTCTATTCTACGTACAGCATGGTCAGGTACGTCTCACTCTCCACCGGCGAGGAAAAGGATGTCATAACAGCAAGGCTGGTTGTTGCCGTGTCGTTCACAGGCGATCGAGTGCAACTGCGGCTGTGTGCCGAGGTTACGGCTAGCCCACAAGTTCCAAGTTTTGCCGCTAGAGGCAGCACCGGTAGAGCTATTCAGGGGGCGTGCCTTCTGATAGCCGAAAATTGAACTAAGCGTATATATGTCAATTTTCTGATTATGTAAGGTTTACAATATAAGAATATAGGAAATGTTACAAGTCTTTGTGCGGGAAGGGGGGGGGGGTGATATGAATATATGTATGTGTGTCATGTTATGACGATAGATCGCCATAATACCTTTTGTGAAATCAAATAACAATGTTAATATAAATCGTATGTATTACGTTCATTTGGTTGTATAAATCTTCCACGAGCTTTCATGTCCATTTACGAGAGTTTGCATGATCGTCGCTATATGTCCTCAGCATACAGACTGCTAACTTTAAGTGTTGAAAGTTTCGCGTAATCAACACGAGACGTGTCAGAAGCGAGTCAGCTGATTGAGCGAGAATAGAGAAGGCGTGAGAGAGTGGGAATTAGATCAATGGATGCCGGATGTGTCATTGGAAGTGCAGACGCTAGTTTTGGACGTTTGCCGAAACTTTTGCATCGCCCGGTGGATAAATGATTTTTCAGTTTGACGGGTACTTGGAGTGTTAAGTATCGGCTACAAAGAATCGAGGAAACAGGTCTTCGCCATCGAGTTCTCAAGAGAAAAAGGTGAACATGGGATTCTGGTTGCCATGCAAAGTAACTGGCCAGGAAGGTAAGAGCTCTCCTTCTGGAATATCGTTGCCGTAATGCACTCTGAAGAAACGCAATAAGTTGAAAGTCATTTGCCTCTATTTGATACGGAATAACAATGAACTTGGTGCAGTTTCGTTGTTGCTAGAAGACGTAGAGTTGCAGAAAGATTATAGGAGATACATAATCGGCGAAGCCGCCATTTTGAAAAATAATTCTAGTGGTCTCATCAAAATAACTAGAATTCCCGTGTGTAACGAAGGTGCATATTGCTCAGATCGAGTTATACTATATATATATATGGGTTTATTTAGTGAGGAAATATTTAACATTTTTGAATAAAGGTTGCTTCTTCGCAGTTGAATGCTCACGCGACGCAGATTTTTGTATACTTCGATTTTACAAGATAACGTAGTAATATTGTCACTTGTTTTTCTTTTTTTCATGCTGCATTATATTAAACAATAGTAGTTTATGTACCAGAGTGCATTATTTAGAAGTGTTAAATTGTGGTGTTTACCAGTTGGTGTTATGTATATACTAATTTGTGAGTTCTTTTACAGCAGGCAATTATCATGAGGAGCCCGGGCTTGTATAGTCATTAATGAATAAAGGCAAGAAAGTGTCATCACTTTCATAACTCACTAGGGGCAATTTCACAAAACTTGAAATGCATCCATTTACGGAAATTTCTCTGGAATACTCTCAAGTATCCTAATAGTGGGAAGTAGTACAGAGGTTGCTCGCTCAATTGAATCGCATTTTTTGGATAAACAGGGTGTTCTCGAAATTGTGGGCCACTTTTAATTTATAAATTACACTTAAAACAAATATTTTAGTCATTCGAGGGGTGAATATAGTTGAAGTGAAAGTTGATATGTTCCTTTAGAACTGTAACCTTCCAGTCTGTGCTCCTAGAGCTATCGATGGAGACGTACGAGAAACTAAAGAAAGGTAAAAAAACTCGAAGTTTGGTTTGTTTTGGGAAGGTCGGTGTTACAATCGGGCCTCGATAAGAAGCGGTGTGCAATCAGAACGCAGAATGGCAGAACATGACCAAATTCTGTTTCCTCGTTGGCTGCCATGTGGCTGGTGGTTTTCTACGTTGCCACGTTCGCACAAACAGACGGACAGGCTAATCAGCTGTTGGCAAGCTCGGGAAAAAATAAGACGTCACGCGACGTTAATCACATACGTATCAGTATGCTAATATATGTTATTTCCGTCGTAAAGCGATGAATTAACGAATCTAGATGTTTGAATCTAAAGTTTCTTGTAGGTTAACGTTAACTTGCCATGTGAATTTTACATTCTGGCAAGCACGAAATATTATATCTTCCTGCTCTACACAGCAATCGGAAACCTTCACTGAAGGAACCTCTGTTGTGTTTTTATTATGGTACATTGCAAACATCAGCTACCGCCATCTCTTTACTTGTGTTGTATCGTATCATAATTACCTACAAAGGAAAATGCGTCTTGTGTTATGAACAACTGTGGCAAATCGTTCTCCTTTGATTTCATTCCGCTTCTTTTTGCCTTCTTTGTCACACCGCGACGTTCGTCTCTTTCGCAACTCAATAACGACCGCAACTATGCCCGCCTATTGTTTTTGTATACGAAACTCGCCCTTTGTTTTGTAACGACATGGAATTTATACTTCTGTGACATAGTTGAAGCTTTAGAACGTACAAATGAAATGTATTTCTTGAAGATTAGGGCGAATTACGTATAAGTAACGTACAGCTCATTGTGCTGCATAAAAGGGCGTTGCCTCTAAGGAAGTGTAAAAAACAGAACTCAAGCAGGAAGTAAGGACTTACGTCACATACACTTGTCTCATCCTTGACGCGTGTGATAAAGACAAGGCCCTTCCTCCCCCCTTCTTCTTAGTCAAGGGCAAGGTTACCGTAAAGGCGACCAACAGGAAGTTGAGGTGGTTTAGTAAAAATAAACAAGGCCAAGACCTTGGCCCTGACGACAGGCCTCAAGGCATCCTAACCACAAGAAAACCTCCGTCAGGGTCAGAAAGGCCAAATGGACAGATTACGAAAATAGCCACAAGGTTGGGAGCACTAAGAGCTGGGTTGAGGACGAAGACAAGGTCATATTGTGAATATATACTTCTTGCAAAAACGAGGTTGGGTGTCTGTGTCCTGCCGACTTGTGTGACGACGAGAGGCCGCCCTGCCTGACGCCGCTGCTATCTTGGAGGGTAAGACCCATTTTTACTAAGTGGTCTTTCCACTTAGAACTTGCCTATTAGCTATAATCAGGATATGGCCATGAAGCTAGCAATCAGTACTTAGGTACTATAGTGTAGGTCTTAGATAATAAACATATGTCATGACACGAAACAATGCCTTTTTAGTTGAAGAGTTAGTGTTAAGTTCTTAGTTATTAGAAACCCCACGCAATAGCGTTACATTTGGTGGAGGTGCGATCTCTGCTTTATTCAGCGGAGGGCCGATCCCAGTTATACCCCTTTTACCCCCCAACCCCAAAATTGGTTGTCTAGATACTTTCATTCTAGGTTCCGTGTTGTCTCTTGTGGTTTGTTGGCGGTCTTTGGTTCAAAAGTGTTATTCCTCTTTTTGTCGCTTTCTGTCGTATTGGTTCCGCTTTGGTTTGTCTTGAGGTGTCCGCTTTGCTCATTGTCCGGAATTATGTAGGTTTAATGGTTCTCACACGTCAACAAACGACTGGTGAACGCAAACCCCTGCTTACTGCCACCGTTACGTGTCCTCTCCCTGCTTGTTCGGAGGAAGCAATACATACACCGCTACCTACCGAAAGTGATATATTCGAAATGCCAGATCCTACGTCAAACTCCGCTATGTGTTCTTACGCTAGGGTTCCGTCGATCCAACCGGATATTTTTAACGCTGACCCTGGAGAAAGTATAACAGACTTTTTCAATACATATAAGAGAGTTTCTTCCATTTTAGGTTGGACCGATGCGCAAAAGGTCACATTTCTGCCTGCGTATTTAAAGAAAAGCGCGTTGGCTTACTGGGATTTGAATCGCGCCACGTTAGAAGGTCTAGAAGGGTTTCCACAGGTCGAAGAAGCATTGACTAAGGCTTTTCAACCACTTTTACCGGTCGGACAAGCTTATCTAGATTTAGCTGCAAGAAAGAAACAAACCAACGAGTCGATAGAGAATTATTTTTACGATGTGCTAAAAATGTGCAAGCGAGCAGATCCTAATATGAATGATGACAGGAAAATAAATTTTGTTTGTAATGGCTTGCCAGCACAAGACGCAGAAAAGTTAGTAACAATGAAAGCACAAACACTAGATGAATTGTTGGCTAATTTGCGACTTTTGGAACGCGCAAAACGGCAAGCAGACATCGCTTCGCGATCTTACACACAGGTTGTCAAAGGTTCAAATGACAAGCAGAAAGAATTTAACGGAAGATCGGGAAGTGAAACGAGATATGTACACACGATGGAAGAATCTCGAAACGCTGACCGTGAGAGACGAAACAACCCTCCAGTTTCAAACACACACAGAGGTTCCAATAGAGGTAGAGGTTTTTCTAATTCCTTCCGAGGTAGAGCTAATAACGGCAATAACAGTAGGAACAATGATCGAGCTTGCTACTCGTGTGGATCAAAATTTCACTATGCGCGTTTTTGTCCAAATAGGGGTTCATATCCTTCAAATGAAAGATATTCCACCAATCGAGGACGTGGATCTTTTTCAATGCAAGACCGTGGTTCTAGAGGAAATAATCATAGGAATTTCGAACGAAATCCTAACAGAGGGCCCCGAACACCTTCCCCTTTTCCAAGAAACGCGGGAAACCCAAACGCATAACGGGGATGCGCCACAGGGGTCGCCTTCGCCCAAATAAGCAAAAACCCCTGAGAGAGCGATCGTGTCGTGCAGAAAATTGTTCTTCTTTCTCATTAGGTGACGAGAATTACAACAAAAGACCGATGATACATGTCAATATTTTTAGGAAAAAGATTCCAGCACTTATAGACACTGGTAGTACTTGTAGCCTATTACACTTTGGTATGTTACCGCGCCATCTTAAAATTTCTGCTAGGAAAACAGGTTCAGTGACATTGTCTACGTTATCAGGAGTTGCATCACGGAACACTCCAGTATGTAACTTTTATTTTTGGGTTGGACCACATAAGTTTTATATGCCATTAGCGGTTTGTGCTAATCCTTCGTTGCGAGACCGCATCATTTTAGGCGAAGACTTCTTTAATTGCTTTGTTAGATATTTGAACTCGTCCGGAGTAGTGTTACGTAAACCACAACCTTCCTTTGTACCTTATATTCGGGAAAGGTACACACCTATGGTGAATAACGAGATCCGAACCCTAGTACGGAAAGACGACCGAAGCAGAAGCACGACTAGACGATCGTCACCCGAAAAAGACTCTAAACGTATAAACACGGCATCAATAAAGGTTCCAAGCACTTTCATGCCTCCTAAGAAATTCGTCGCATTTGTTTCCGAAACTATTCGCGACCGAAACTTGCATACTGTCGTTTCCAGAACACAAAAGGAAAAGACAACGGAAGAAGCGCCGAGCGCGATTAACGATAACCTCCCTTCGGGTAGGAAGAGCACTGCTATGACATATTCCAGTGACGTAGCAGATAAGACTCTATTTGAGGAACTTCCGCACATGAACAAGGAGGAAAACAGGAAATGCTCATCCGCCACAACCAAGCTAAAAGTCTTATCTTCGCATTCGGTGGTATTGGAGCCATACGAATATTCGGAATTAACTATAACTTTTGCTACAGCTGTTCCCAACAATGAGGATTTTATCCTTGAAACGAATAATGGTCTCTATGACCAGTATCGTTGCTTAGTCCCTCGCTTGTTAATAAATTCGTACACAACGACTCATATCCCAATCATTAACATGAATCATTTTCCGGTCACTTTTCCACAGAATTATGTAATTGGTATTTTATGCAAGCCAGAAATATTCTTTCCGACCCCTTCTTCCCCTCGTCAGGATGAAATGCATCATCACGTGGATGTAATAAAGGATGAAAACCTGAAAAGTTCTTTCAAATTCGAAGACAAAGAATTCAACGTTGACACCGACTTAGATATTTCATCTGATATCACGGACGAACAAAAACGCGAATTACTGACTATTCTGGAGAAATATAAGCACTGTTTTGCATCCTCGCCGGAACAACTTGGTGTCACAAACGCCTATGAAGTTACAATTCCGCTCACAGATGATATTCCAGTTAGACGCACTCCATACAGGGTTTCTCCTAAACAACGTGATTTCATCGAGTCGGAATTGAAGAAAATGCTTTCCTTAGGTATTATCCAGGAATCTGACTCTGAATATGGAGCACCTATTATCCTTGTAGCGAAAAAAGACGGTTCTTGTCGCATGGTAGTAGATTTTCGCGGGATTAACTCGAAAATGAAGGTTCCAAACTATTGTTTACCAGTTATATCAGATATCATTCACTATCTAAGTGGAGTAAAATACATATCTACGTTAGACCTCTTTTCAGCGTACCATCAGTTAAAAATTGCAGAGAAAGATAGGCATAAAACAGCCCTAGTGACCCCTCTTGGAACATATGAGTATACTCGGCTTCCTTTTGGGTTGGCGAACGCCCCAGCAGCATTTCAAAGGTGTGTAGATAAAGTTTTTGCAGGTCTTAAATGGAACAGTTTATGTGTCTTCCTGGATGACATAATAGTATTTAGCGAAACTTGGGAACAACATTTGGAGAGACTGGAAAAAATGTTTCTCGCTCTGGACCGAGCTAACTTAAAAGCTAAGCCTAGTAAATGTCACTTTGCTTACGCGGAAACAGAAATATTAGGACATGTAATAGGAAGAAACGGAGTCGCCACCGATCCGAAAAAGGTAGCAGCTATAAAGAAAATTCCAGTTCCAACGAACCTAAAACAGGTTAGATCGTTTCTTGGTTGTGCAAATTTTTTTCGTCGGTTTATAGAGGGCTTTTCATTAATTGCCAAACCTCTTACCGATCTTACAAAGAAAGGTGTACCATTTCTTATGGGTGATCATCAAATCAAAGCTTTTAACAAACTGAAAGAACGTTTGTCGTCCGCCCCTGTGCTACGACATTTTGATCCCAAATTGCCAATCGAATTACATTGTGATTCTTCAACAATGGGCTTCGGTTCAATGCTCTGTCACGTGACACGAGATCCAAATAATAAAAAGAAAACTATAACCCAGCCAGTTTCATTTTGTTCACGATTATTCACGGGACCACAGGTTAATTACAGTATTTGCGAAAAAGAAGTATACTGTCTTGTATTCTCTGTGCTTCACTTTCGTCAATACTTGACAGACACTTTCTTCACAGCAGTAGTAGATAGTGCAGGAGCTTGTTGGTTACGAACAGCTAAGGATCTCACCAATCGCTTGGCTCGCTGGAGCATACGGCTTTCTGAATTTAAGTTCTCAATTAGACACCGTCCAGGACGTCTTAATTGCGTGCCGGACTGTCTATCTCGCACTGCATCAGCTCCTTTAACAGACGAGGAACGTGATTTCATTGATCATGGGGATATAGTCGAGACTATAGATCAACAGGTTGATCTTGGGTCAACTGACCGCGCTACCATGATACGAAATCGCCAGATGCAGGATCCAGAAGTCAAGGCACTAATAGAATTAAAAGAACGCGACCCATCCCATCTTTCTGTTCGTTATTACGAACTAGATAACGGAGTGCTATATAGGCGCAATACAGGCAGGAAGCTTCTGGTAATTCCCGATAACATGATACATGATGTGTTAACAGAGGTGCATGACTCACCGTACACCGGAGGACACTTAGGTCAAACTAAATGTTTGCAGAAGGTAAATGAAAGATATTACTGGAGAACATCGCGAAATGACGTAATACATTACGTACGCTCGTGCCAGATATGTCAAGAGAAAAACGCACCATCAGGAATGAAACAGGGTTATCTTCACCCTCTTCCGATGGGAAATATTTGTGAATCTTGGAGTTCAGATGTATTCGGACCAATAACGCCATCCAATGGTTACAAGTATATTTTGTTTGCTGTAGATTCACTCTCATCTTGGGTGGTTGCTCAACCTCTCAGAAGCTTATCTGCAAAGAAAATCGCTACCTTCTTTGTCCAGAAAATTTTTACAGTATATGGTCCAGTGTCCACTATTCTTACAGACCGTGGTTCTGTTTACCAAGCTGCCTTGGTGGAAAATATCTTGAACGAACTTAAAATAAAACATCTGAATACCAGCGGCTATCACCCTCAGTGTAATGGAAAAGCAGAACGCGTAAATAGGAGCATTGCTAATATGCTCAGTAAATATACCGCTAAACATCAGAAAGACTGGGCGTCTTATCTGAATCTTGCAGTATATGCTTACAACTGTAGTCCCTTGGAAGGGTTATCAGGTTTATCTCCCTACGAAATCATGTATGGTCGTAAACCAAATTTTCCACTAGAAATAGGATTGAATTCAAATCCTTTAGACTCATTCTCTGAAAATTTTCGGAAACATGCACGAACCATTCGTGATATAGCTAAAGAACTGCACAGTAAACGGCACCAGAACTCAAAACATCGGTACGACAATAACCGTCAAGAACCATCATTTGTTGTAGGTGACCTTGTTATGGTTTACATGCCTGCAAAACAAAAAGGACTTTCCGACAAGTTACGACGTAAATATGATGGTCCATTTTCAATTACAAATGTCAGAGGAAAGAATGTTTATGATGTGGAACGAGTGAAGGGAAAGAAAACACTACGTGTGAACATTTCTCGCTTAAAGCAATACTGGCCACGATCAGGTCTTTCACAGTAAAGCAAGTTATTTTAAGCACCAAGGTTAATCGGGACGCCGATTAAAAACGTATTTAAATATAGTAGAATCATATATTATATAAAAAGGGTTTAGTTTCGAACATGGTTCTTTTAATTACCAGGCAAGTAGTTGCTACTTTTCATCGCATTCAGGAGAAATTCATTTCAGGGGCAATATATATATATTTGTTATTTCGCTTAGGAGAAACAACAGCAGTATCTGGTTCTCAATTATTTTTCCTCCTCTGTTTATAGTGGATATTTCTATGGCTATCGCCACACAGGGAAGAAAGAAGGAATGAGCGATCTCAACTGTCTAGACAAACAACATATGCATGCAACTCGCTTCCTGACAACTTCCTCGTGCCGTGGCGATAGGCTCTTATCCCAGGCTCCGCGTGTTATCTATCAACCGAGTTGCGGTCTGCCTCTTATCTTATCCCTACAAGAAAGACCTAAACAAGTCGACTTCCCTATCTAATTCTCTTATTAAACTTTCCAGAATAAAATAGCACACGATTGTTTCTTAAACTTGTTTTATTCGGTTATAGTAGCCCAAATTACAGATATACATATCTACTATAACATGCCATATGCATTATAGTCACAAAAATAAATGTTTTCTTTTTTTTGAGTTGCCATAATTAAAAGACTTTCTTAGGAAGGTAGGAAAACAGTTCTATTTTTGTGCCTTACGCTACGCGTATATACGCTTCGCCTTCATAAGACACGAAAGCACGCCAGTTGGCTAATTATCGCGCTTACGCTGTTTTAGCATTTTTTTTCCTTTCTATCTACCCATTATTGTTACTATTATTTTAACTCTTTTAATATATATTTATCTATGTCTAACGGTTATCTGGGAAAAATTGTAATAGAAGGATTGGAATTAGTAATTACTCCTGCTGGGCCCCAATTTCAATCCATCATTCAAGGAATAGCTTCGCAGCTAAACGTTTCTCCATCGAGAGTTCTTGAACCAGTTAAAGTAGAAACAATTAACAAATATCTTTCAGTGTTATTTAAAACTCAGTCGGCCGACAAATTCTTCACGGATTGCACTGAAATTGCCCGTAATTTTATACGCATTCATATGAAAGCTGGTATTTATAGGAATTTTCCGATTAGCATCGGCGATAAAAGTAACACGGAAGTATTGCAACTTTTGCAACAGTTGGATACCCTCTTAGCTGCAGAGGCGCCAAAAGAACGTTCCCCCTTGGAGTAACTACTACTCTCGGAACTTACTTAAGCATTCATGAAGTAAAAATGTGAAAGGCAATTTTAACACAGATTATAGATATGTAAAAGTTTTATTGAGTCAAGAAAGAAAGCGTCGTCTACGTTAGTAGGCCTATCTCTATATTATAATCTTACCTGTAGATAAACAACATTTCTTTTTAGGGGGTACACAAGTTTTATCACGTTTTAATTTAACTTGGTCTTAATGATGCAGTATGGCAATTAATGTTGACCATTGGTTATTTCGATTGAGCACAGAAATTTTCGAAATTCCAAGTGTTGGAAATATTAGAGACTCCGTGTGTGAGCAAGTAGTTTTTTCGGAGCTATTGTTATTTGTAAAGTTTGTCAACGCTTGCGCAGTTACAGTTGAGAGAAAGAACGCCTTTCTTGAGGATTCCCTTTTATGTATTCAAACGTTTATTTTTAGATGTTACCAGCTCTATCACTTGGAATTCCATTTTGATTGTGAGTTCAACGTTTCCTTCCAAACATTGGATTTATATGCTTGCTAACATGAGTTCTGATACCGTTCCCATTCACATTGACGAGAGCAGTCAAGATTCTATTTCTAGCCTTTCGACTGTTCTTGTTCATGCTTTTCCTGATGACATGTCCATCTCGGATGGCTCAATGGATAATATATCACTTCTTGTGAATGACGATGAATTTGCCCGGGGCATACTTCCAGAAGTTCCCAATTTACCTTTACATTTGTATTCACCAACCATGATGGATATTCAAGACGCTTTTATGCCAATAGGCCATGATGAGGAAATCGAATTATTAATTTTTACCTTTATGCATATCGATTTCGTACAGGCCTTTGTAACAGTGGAAAATGTGCACATAGATGAGGGCATTGATATCCTGCCCGCAGTCCTCCCACGGGACTCTGCGGCTTTTCTTTATGTTGTCCATGACATTATTACATTCCTACGTGAGGGTCTACGTAGACTGGTGACTTCCGACTCACGGACAACCTGGCTCGAAGAGAGAGCTATAGAGCTACGGCATTACATTGGGTCCATTGTTCAGGTGGCAGGAGATCTATGGACTCTTCATACCTGCCTCGATACTACAAACGGGTCATTGCATTACTGGCCTGTCTACCTTGAAGCTAGGGTAGGCTTATACGAACCGTAGTTCATTTATTGTGTATATACATATGAGTATTTGTACAGCTAGTTATGTTCGCGGTCTTATTCGACCTTGCTGAAGTACTCATTATATCTACCTATACATATTTTTTCTCATTATTATTTTTATTATTATTATTATATTGTTATTATTATTGGCAAAGTTATTACTGTAGGTGTTCAACCTTTGCCACTATTGTAATGTCTCGTACCAATATTATCATATATTCTTCTGAGTATTATTATTATTATTCTTATTAGTATTAATAATATTATTAGTTATTGTTGTTTAGTTTTGCCACCGAGTGTCGTTTAGCGTTCATTTACAACCCATAGCATTTTCAACATGCTTTCCTTCAACCCTACAATGTCTGGCTATTGTCTAGGTCACAACTTATGTTACGTGTTTTAATTGCTTCGGGTCGAAGCAATAATTCCCAGGGGAGATATATAAGTGTATAGTATGGGCACTTATGCTATCTCTAGTTTCAGATATTCAAGATGCTTTTGGTATACCTAATTTTATTTTTGGATGATGTTTGGACCATCCCAACCATTAGGCTCATGCCTGGAGCTTACTGGCGCCAACTACCCAAGGTCATCCTCTATGAAGGAAGCGTCCCCCTTACCTACATGGAGTCTCTACCCGACCAAGATATTGTTGACTATTCTATGATGAACTTCGCTAAAAAGGATAAGGTAAATTACGTGGAAACAAACCACGAGGTAGAAATATTTCATTCCTTGGACAAAATGGTAAGTGAATTTCAACACTTATTTAGTGTTCATTTGAATAATACATATGTTGAATTTCCTCCACCTCCTGAGGAGTATTCCAGAGCTAAACGTGGACTTGGACTAAATTTCATTGGAAACTTTGCTAACTGGTGCTGCGGTATTTTGAGTGAGAACCAATTCCATGAACTTTTGGTGAATGAACACACTCTTAACGCTGAAATACATAAGGTCACGTCTAGTCTCAAAAATGAACATCAGAAAGTACACTTATTAAAAACGCAAATTCGTAATTTAATTCAACAGACAAACGACACGCTGATTACTGTTGAAACTCAAGTAAATTTACTAAAAACAAGTTTTGGAAATAAATTGACAGAATTGGCCAAAATCACCAATAGGACGACTCAAAACTTGAATATAATGGCTTTAAGATCTCTATTATTGCATCAGCTCTTGTTAAGCTCTATGATTAATTCCGAGATACGAGAATTAAGAACGTCATGTTTCGCAAACAAAATTCCGTTATATCTAATCAGACCTCAAACATTAAAACGAGACCTGAAACAACTAAAATTCACCTTAGCAGTAAAGGGATATCAGTTAGCTATACCTACTACTAATCTAATGAAATACTATACAGTGCCATTAGCTCATTGCTTGTTTTCACCTAAACAAGTAGTAGTCACATTAAAAATTCCGATCACGAAAATAGGTGAAAACCCTATCCTAGAAGAATTTCTTACGGTTCCATTTCGTTGGCTAAATAGCACTTGCAACATTATCCATCCGCCATTATACTCGGCAACAAGTCCAACTTCGGTTCGACTCCTGTCAGGGACCTTTTTGGCCACCTGCGACCCACACAATTCGCCAATGTGTTACTTACCACGATTCGGTCACGATGCCACTTTAGGTTCTTCTTGTGCACAAAAGATCCGCCAAGGAGCGACTATTAGTGAGTTAGCTGGCCATTGCATGTATCAATGTTACGAAGGAAGTAACGTAATCGTGACGGAAGTATCGCAGGATCATTACGTAATCACCAACCCACCGCCCAAGATTAAAGGAGAATGCAACGGCAATGACATCATAATCGACACTTACAAAACTGAACCCGGAGCTTTGGAAGTCACCCTGCCATGTAATTGCTCATTGTCAATTACAGACGAAACTCATATTCCTAGAACTTTCCCCTGCTCTAGTGAAACGAGCGACGAGCTGCATAGTTATCATATTCTGCCAGCCTCGTGGGGCAAAATACCGACGATGAAAATAGATGTATTATTTTCTGGTAGTAAGGCAGCCGAGTTTAACCATTTCAACGACTGCCTAGACGCAAAGTGGCCCACAAAAATACCATTTCTAAAGATAACAACTCAAACAGAACCGCCTGAGGAAAATAATGAATTAATTGACGATTTAGACACCGACATCTATAAGGGAAACCTTTCCAAAATTTCGTTTAGTCTAATTTGGAATGTAGCACTCACTCTAATCACAGCATGGTTGATATACAAATATCGCTTATTGGCCACACAGTTAATTGCTTTTAAACAAGTCCAACCCTCAGAAGCACTGGAACCCTCACAGGAAGTATTCCATACAATCATTGATTACTCAATAGTTATAATGATTTTAATATTAGTTCTTGTGTTTTTAATTTGGATAATCAAGAGATATAAGGAAAGTTGTTGCCAACACAAACCTAATCAGAAAGCCCCAACTGCTTCTACAAGTGTACTATTTCATAATGACAAGGTGCAACTGACACCCAAAACCCCCAAAACACCACGACCTCTACCACGTACGTTCACACCAGCGCATAACCCGATACACATGAGCATGACAGCATGACTAGCCGTGCTGACAATCTTAGTACATTCAATTATACCAATTAATGGCTTATCAATGAAAACCTTTGTCACCCCGGGAATTTATATGACAGAAATAGATCCCCCTATCTTATATACAACTTCTGTTCCTCTGCTGTACCGTTTACAGTACAATGCAGCCTTTACTGAGATTGTTGATTGGGAAAATTTACCCTTTTCTTTAGGAAATACCACGATTGCTACTGATCTCGCATTACAAGGGTGGAGTTATTTCTTAGCTTCCAAAACCCACATTCGCTCACTTTTCCTGAAGGATCCAGATATCAACAGAATCCAAACCAGAATACGGCAATTCCCTGCCGGTGACTGGATAGATATTAAGGAGCTTGCACTAAACATTCATCCCCAAATGCTAACTATGTTAATTTCCGCTTGTCAGAATAGGAAGATTCATCCTGCTCTGTTACCATTTCACATTCTGTTACAACATATTCAAGCTCTCACCAGTAAATTACGGAATTATAACTATACTCTAGCCATACCTTCTGATAACCTCGGACAGTATTACAACACACCTATACTCGAATGCACTATTGGGCCCACATATGCCCTCATTGCATTGAAAATACCGCTAATCCAACGACGTTCCAGAATTAGGATATTTGATCTAAAACCCCTGCCCTTCCAGCATAACGATCAAATATGTCAAGTGCAAATAGTAAAGGATACAGTTATTTTCGATGAAATCGATCAAACCTATTTCGATCATTTATGTACCTTAACCACAGACACGTTATGCTTCATCTCTCCGATTAGGAATGTAGTTACTACAGAACACCAATGTGTTAGATCAATTATTAGCGAGAATGTACCTTCTGTCGTACGAAACTGTCCCCTACACTGTCACACTGACTCGATGGTTAATCTACCTGTATTACTAAATGTTTCCACTTATTTAGTACTCTCACCAATGGATGAAGAGATCAACGTGAAATGTGAAAGCATCTTATTTAGCTTCAAGAGGAACTCTCCCTATGGCACATTAGTTGTACAACTTGGTTGTCAATGTACACTCTGCGTCTTTTCTAGGTGTTATCAAGCACAATTTCCTTGCATTTTACCCAATCAGTCAAGAGCACAAATCTCTAATTTTATTCCTATCCACTGGATAAATTGTCAATCCACAAACATCACTAACTATGAATGTACAACCGAATTAATTGACAAACCTGCATGCACCATGGTCAGTCATCAGATAAAACACTTGAATGGAGACCCAATATCACTAGTTCCTACTCATGCCTGGTTGAGCATTATGACTGGTATAGTCTTCCTTATCATAGCATGGATCCTATACAAGGTCCATTGCAGAAAATCGAAGCCATTGAAACCCACCTCTGATCCGGTGGGCATGAAAACAAATACCATGAGAGCTCCATCTTATGAAGCACCGAAATGTCCCATTTATGAAAGTATTCTAGAATAAACTTCACTTACTAATGACACATAAGTTTCAGAGTATGGACATCTTTATTCCCCAAGATGACCAGGGCCCGGGACAAGTCATCCCTGAGAGGACTTCCTTGACTCTACAAGAATCTTCAACTTGATGGACTCAACTACGGAGCACCACATTCTCCCCTTCGGCTGAGAACATCAACTATGACCTGCGCACTGCATCCAAGAGACCTTCGCGCAAGAACTACCATAAGTGAAGTGAAAAGTGATACCTATCTAAAGGACATTACTAGCCAGACAAAAGGCCAATATATTATTGTAATTATATCAAATGTAGCTAGTACTTCAAAGACCATATCCATGATATTCATATATATATATATTTTCAATTTTAATTTTAGCTTTGACTGCCACATATATTATATACAGGGCATGTCAATACTTAGCTTAGATGGGGGCCATCTAAGATAAGGAGGGGCGTTATGTAACGTACAGCTCATTGTGCTGCATAAAAGGGCGTTGCCTCTAAGGAAGTGTAAAAAACAGAACTCAAGCAGGAAGTAAGGACTTACGTCACATACACTTGTCTCATCCTTGACGCGTGTGATAAAGACAAGGCCCTTCCTCCCCCCTTCTTCTTAGTCAAGGGCAAGGTTACCGTAAAGGCGACCAACAGGAAGTTGAGGTGGTTTAGTAAAAATAAACAAGGCCAAGACCTTGGCCCTGACGACAGGCCTCAAGGCATCCTAACCACAAGAAAACCTCCGTCAGGGTCAGAAAGGCCAAATGGACAGATTACGAAAATAGCCACAAGGTTGGGAGCACTAAGAGCTGGGTTGAGGACGAAGACAAGGTCATAATGTGAATATATACTTCTTGCAAAAACGAGGTTGGGTGTCTGTGTCCTGCCGACTTGTGTGACGACGAGAGGCCGCCCTGCCTGACGCCGCTGCTATCTTGGAGGGTAAGACCCATTTTTACTAAGTGGTCTTTCCACTTAGAACTTGCCTATTAGCTATAATCAGGATATGGCCATGAAGCTAGCAATCAGTACTTAGGTACTATAGTGTAGGTCTTAGATAATAAACATATGTCATGACACGAAACAATGCCTTTTTAGTTGAAGAGTTAGTGTTAAGTTCTTAGTTATTAGAAACCCCACGCAATAGCGTTACAACAATGTACGTACAACTTGGTTTCGTTAACACGTTATTAAATTATATTTTGCGGATCCTACAAAACATTGCCTCTTATACAGAATTTCACAGACCTGAGTTACTGTATTACGGAGAAGAATTTATCATAACAAATCAATTGTTTGTGAATTGATTGATTGATCGAGTTGGTGTTTTAAAGTCCACTTTATGCACACTACGGCTAATCTGGAATGGACCTACAGTTGGAAGTGGGAACCTAACCACTATGTGCCTCGACAGGGTATCGAACCCAGCACAACTTGATTACAAGTCTTCGACGCTTACCCTACCACTGTGCCATCGGGGAGGTGGGTGCGTGATGTGAGATAATTTGGGAAGCTACAGGATAATACAGGTTCTGGCAATACATTACAACGAAACGCTTGCAATTGTTCGATTTCCTAAACATTAATGGTACATTTGGTACATGTGTAATTAATGCTTCGATCTACCTTTATGTAAAAACATAAAAATGAGTGAAAGAACAGAAGTAATAGTTAAAGAATCAGTTGTTTTTACTGAGAATGAGAATAATGGAAGTTTCCCTGTTTGACTGTATAACCAGATGTTTAATCCTACACGTGTTTCTGTGGACTCGCGATAATCCTGAATTAGATCAATCCGGCAACAGTGCGTCGCTACCAGAGCGGATGGTTTCATGCCAGTTGTTAGCTCGACCTGTTCTCTTCATATGTCTAAATCATCTCTTCTGTGCATGATTTATTCTGTCCTGAAGCTTCAACACCTCCGCTGTCTCTCAAGTCTCCTCATTCCTTATTCTATCCCTTCTAGTCTTCCCCCAACATACTAATTAAGGAATTAATCCTCCTATGATTATATATATATATATGATATATCTAAATATATCAGAACAGGTTTGAAAAGCAATCATCAAGCACCAAGGTGTTTGCAGCAGGAAATCAACTGGTGCCTATAAAGGCTGATTATGAATTACTAAATGCAATAAACAAATTGACTAACTGAACTAACATAACCATAACCAGTAGTGCAGCAGCCCTTAAGCCCTACCTGTGAAACGCTGATCTCAATCAGACAGCAGAGGTGAGAAATAATCCGAACAGTTACATTGTGGCATGTGGTCAGCACAACAAACCCCCAGTCGTTATAAGTTATCTATGACCATGTTGTGATACTCATTAGTAGCTCCCGAATTTCCACACCATGGTTGAGAAAATGTGGTATATTTACCGTGAGGAGAGTTGAACTAGCATTCCATAGCCTTAGATGACACGTCTGTTGTTCATGCGTAATTTTGTTCGCAGTGCAGGGAAGCCGTTCTCTCATTGTATCTTGACTGGGGAGCACACTTACACTTATATAACTTGGCCATGTTAACAATTGAAACAAAAATGTATTTATTCAGTTGTCAGGCAACAAATTCTTATGTACAAACAAAGGAAACACTTTCGAACATAGCCCATTGTCAACTTTATGTGAGCAATAAATAATGTTTTCATAAACTTAGAAGGTAATTATTAGAATATTTCAACACATTTGCAAAATCGACAATGGCTTATTTTCAATGTTGGTAATACATGAAATATTTGTCTTTTTATTCCCATATTGATTTTTTTATTGGTTATAATTGTAACTTAGTTGTTTCAGTCAGTTTTTATCTTAAATGTCTTTTACTCGGCTTCATGAATTGCGTATTTTGACCGTTGTTTTACAAACATAATTGAGAGGAAAATATTTGGTAATTTTTTTGCTCAATGCTTCATCAATTTAATTCACTTATACTCGCCTTCTACCTTTTTTGAGCAAGTTTTTGAATTCTTGCCGTTCACCTTCTACGTACAAGACAGGGCTATGCATCCTCTGCGACGTTGCTGAAGACTACTGTTCCACCGTGGGTTGAGCGTTACACACTTTCATATCAACGATCAGGCTCCAGCCCAGTCAATCTCCAGTCAAAAAAAATATTATTTCCACTTGATCGTGATCGGACCGTGAGCGGAGGGTGATAGGGAGCATGGTTTGTTACATCACTAGATTTTTGACATGAGCTCACAATTAGTTTAATTAGGTAGTCAGGTGTGCGTCTGTTTAGACTCTGATTTTTATAGACTACGTCGTTTCTAGATATCGAAATCAACGTTCATCACAGGCCTCAACTAATGAACTAAATCAATTCGGTCAAATCTTGTATTGCCTATTTATTTTTCAAACAAATCTAGTATGACGTAATGATGAAGTATGATGTAACGTCCTATTAATATTCAGAATATCGCTAGAAGGGGTAAGGTTACAGCGTACTGCCCGAGCTTCAATCTCAAGTAATTGTTACAAATCTCGCTAGGTGTCTCTAGTTGCGGCTAGTTTTCGGAATTCTTCTTTTTAGTAAAAGTTATGTCAATGAATATTGAGTCAGACAATGTAACGTATTTTTGTCCTTGTAATAACGCATTGTTGTCATGAACCGTTGTTAGTTCTTGGTTATGTAAATCACAATTTATGACTTCCAGAAATCGAGTGAAGTTCGAGTGAAATCAATCGACGTTCGGGGACATTTCGTCAGACCTGGTGAAAGGCTAACAGAGAAAAGAAGAGAAACAACGGTCGATGATGTTGGACGAGCGAGAGCTGTGAATGTGTGGCAGCTCGCTTTGATTGGTTTCCTGACAAATACCACCGTGTTTGGTTGGAATATGCAAGTTTAACACGACAATGGGAGCATATAGATAGCACTCGATGCCAAATTTCTCTAAGTTATTTGGGGGGAAAGGTGTCGACCGCAGGGTGACTTCATGTTTGCTGTTTCGCAGTATCTGGAGGTAAGAATTATTATTTTACCTGTTTTGTGTCGAGGAAACATATCAGTGAACGCGCGTCCCTGAATCGGTTTGTAATTTGAACATTTGCGTGAGAAATTCAATTGGAAACGTTTCGATATTTTCTCGAAAAAACAATCATACCTGTGCGGGACACGTGTTTGCTTGGATTTGTGGAATGGCTAAATGACGCCATCTTGTGGGAAAAAATATTTCGCATTCGGTTTATATAAACTAAGAACCTTCACGGATATGGTGAATTTTAACGTGGCCAAGGTGAAATCATATGTATACCTTACGTCTATATAGTATGAACAATAACGGCTGTATTGTTAAAGACTTTTCATCGCATAAATTTTACATAAATTGTAAAGTCGTTCACAGTACTGCTTGTATGATATGGCACATCTATGGTGCTTGAATAAACTAAGGAGGTAACACGAGTGAAACACGGGTGCATTATCAACTGTTCTTTCCTTTTAATAACTGATAACATTGTCAGAAGTAAACACATACTTATAAACGTTTCAATTGTACTTAAATTAATGCTTGTAATTAACGAATACCAGTAACGATTCAATACTTGTCATAACATGCTGTATGTTGGCCCAAGTGTTTGTGTCCTTTTGTAAAAAAAAATATCGCAGTGAGAAATTACAGGTTTGTATCCTCGAGTACATAATTTTTCTTAAAAGATTTACGAAAGAAAGAATCTGTAAATATTTTGAAGTAACTATTAATATTGCTGGTACTTCCTCTGTCAAAATATGTTATGTTTTGGTCGGCATTTATGTGTTGAAATGGCCTTCTTTGAAAAAAATCACAGCGTGTGATCACGTGGTTCCATACAGGAAAATTCAAGTATTACGAAATGTAGGTTGAAGTTAAATAGTGATTTTGGTAGCTTTCGGGATTGATCGTTCTACGTAACTAAAGTTGTTGTTTCCTGTTGAATATAAATAACAAAATAAAGATATAAATTGGTTGTACACTCCCCTTCATAATTAACCAATACCTAGATTACATCACCCACAGAGTCGCTATTTCCATTTGTGTACTTCCATACTATAAAATTTTCTTCCAGGATGGATTTTCGTGTACATACTAGGTATTACTGACATTGGAGAAATAACAGATGCATAACCTTAAAGGGAAAAGGGCAAAATTAATAAGCAAAGTTTGTCATCATTTCCATTAGAGAGTTTGCAGTTTCCGTAAAGTTCATTAGTTGGTAATGATGTTTTTTTCTGTTTGGATTAGTTTTTATGATCAAAATTGGGTGTTTCTCTTTTCGCATGACTACCAAGTAGCATATCTAGTAGCAAATTTCTGGATTTGTTTTCCCTAAATTTGGCAATGAATATCGACATCGCTTAAAGTGGGAAGGTTCTGACAGCGTATTACTCACTCTTATCTAGTAATTTATACAGGGTGCTCACAAGATCATTAAGTTACTTAATCGTTACAAATCAACTAATTACATCATTTAGATAGTTTGCAAATCTGAAGGTAAAGATCTATCAGAAATGGCTGGAAAGCTACTTTTGGACACATTGTCATTCTGTAGCCCTCCAGTCTTAATTTCATCGAATATGTATTCCATTCTGTTAATAGTTGCACTAAATGCAAACTTTTTTCAGGCAAGGCAACAGTACGATTTGCAGTTTCCACAAACAGCAGCACCTGCCTATCACAATTGTTGAAAGCATATTTTCTCACAAACAGTCAATGATTGATTTGTTGTTTAAAGTTCACTTTATGCACAGAAATGCTAATCGGGACGGGACCTACAGTTTAAAGTGGGATCCGAACAACTTGTGCCTCCACTGGGTATCGATCTCGGGACCCCATTATTACAAGGCAACGACGCTACAACTGCGGCTTCGGAGAGGCCCTCTTACAAACAGTCACTGAAATTGCTTAATGATTCTAATGTAATCTTTATCTTTGTGACCTGTTCCTATTATTGTTGTTCTGATTGACTTTCGATTGTCTACCCGATGGCACGTAGTTACGTCGTTGCCTCGTAATCAAGGGATTCTGGGATAGATACCCGGTAGATGCATATAGTGTTTTTGGTCTCACTTTAAACATTAATTGCAGTCCCGATTAGGCTTACTGCTCAAACAGTGAACTTAATGAACGTAGACAACTAACCAGTCAACCAGCAGTTCGAGAAGCCAGGATCAACTTCCTGACTCTGGCTCTTACCTTTCGGGCTCGTATACCTTACGAGAAATTATTAGAGATTCAAGAACAATAATAAAAAATAATATTATTGCTCCCGGACTGCAATCTGTCTTGCATTGAATTTAATTTTCTATAGTTAATGAAGGATAGAGAAGATAAATACATTTTGTTTAAAGAAGGATTCTCATCAATTTATTGTGAATGAAACAATTGAAAATGTCACGTACCTTTCATGAAAGCCTGGACAATTGACTTATTGTAGTTTACATTATCTATGTATTCTATGGAAACTACAACATAATATATTCTACAGTTAGATTAGGTGTGGACAACGCAAGTATATGTAACGTTATAGTGTACGCACATTTCTTGATTACAACTCAACAGCCTATGTTCATCTGTCATATTGTTGTCGTCAAGAACATCGACAAAGAATCACTCACAGGCCTGACCTTTGTATATGCTGATTGATTTAATGCTATTTTGATTACGTGCAGCGTTCACCTTAGCAATGTCAGTGTTGTCTCGTGATGACCAAATGAACACTCCGTCGATAGGTATTTTAGAAAACCGCTCTTAATTGTTAAAAGTGTGGAATACCTTGCCGGCGTTTTCATCCATTTGGTGCTACCTACCGTTCAAGTGCACAATCCATGAATCTATGTAAATTTTCCTAGATCTAACGTAGAAAATGTAGTTGGAAGAAAATGACGAAAAGTGTTAAGACAAAACAAAGTTGTGTCACAGTGAAGTGCAAAGACCAGAGCTTGTGAAGATGAAACAATTGAAAGTCAGACCAAGTTAATAGGTTTCCCATAATTTTAAGGAGTTTCTAGAAAACTCATACCATCTTACTTTCTAGATGATGTTTACAAATGTTTGGGTTATTTGAAATACCGTATCAATCTCCACAAAATAGAGAATTGTATCAAGCCAGAGTTCATAAACTCAATCACCAGCCGTTGCTCTCTCAGGAATTCAAAGAATGTCATGCGAGTAGTTAACAAACCTTCTTGGATTACTGGCAAATTATGTGCTGATCAACAGGTATACTCATAATGTGACATCAAATTAACATAATCAAGAAAAGGTATAATTATTTTGACACACATACAATATACATACACAACCAAAGACAAGCAAACACACATACCCACCCCCTAACGTATGAAGACCAACCTTCGTATTTTTCGAAGTAATGTTAAGTCAGTACTGTTAAATGGGTCCGAGACATGGAAGGTAACAAAAACGATTACCTCTAATCTACAGACCTTCATCAATCTCTGCCTGAGAAAAAAATGAATATCTGTTGGCCAGAAGTGATTAAAAACCAAGAACTTTGGAGAAAAACTGGTTAAACCGAGGTGTCCATTGAAATAAAACGGCGAAAATGGAATTGGATAAAGCATACGTTGAGGAAGGAAAATGAGGCTGTCGAGAGAGAGGCACTAGACTGGAACCCGCAGGAAATAAATAAAAGAGTGAGGCCTAGACAGACGTGGCGAAGATCTGTTCACGCTGAGGCTTTAAAGAGCTGGAAAGTACTGAAGAGAACTGCCGTCAGTAGGACCAGGTGGAGATGCCCTATGTTACACAGCGAACAACAGGAATTATGTCAAGTAAGTCAAATTAGAATGACAATGTTGTTTCGTGGCGTTACCACCCCCCACCCCTATATGCCTCATGGCGTGGTGTTATTCACAGGGGAGCACTTTACTTTTTACCTTTATGGTGTTTCTTTCGTGATTCTAATAAAAGTAGTTTTCGAGCTATCGTAGTTTAAAATTGTACAGACCGGCAGTTTACTGCTCCATTCAACTGCTTAGTTACGAATCTATGATGTTCGTAAGTTCGAAAAAACAATCATACCTGTGCGGGACACGTGTTTGCTTGGATTTGTGGAATGGCTAAATGACGCCATCTTGTGGGAAAAAATATTTCGCATTCGGTTTATATAAACTAAGAACCTTCACGGATATGGTGAATTTTAACGTGGCCAAGGTGAAATCATATGTATACCTTACGTCTATATAGTATGAACAATAACGGCTGTATTGTTAAAGACTTTTCATCGCATAAATTTTACATAAATTGTAAAGTCGTTCACAGTACTGCTTGTATGATATGGCACATCTATGGTGCTTGAATAAACTAAGGAGGTAACTCGAGTGAAACACGGGTGCATTATCAACTGTTCTTTCCTTTTAATAACTGATAACATTGTCAGAAGTAAACACATACTTATAAACGTTTCAATTGTACTTAAATTAATGCTTGTAATTAACGAATACCAGTAACGATTCAATACTTGTCATAACATGCTGTATGTTGGCCCAAGTGTTTGTGTCCTTTTGTAAAAAAAAATATCGCAGTGAGAAATTACAGGTTTGTATCCTCGAGTACATAATTTTTCTTAAAAGATTTACGAAAGAAAGAATCTGTAAATATTTTGAAGTAACTATTAATATTGCTGGTACTTCCTCTGTCAAAATATGTTATGTTTTGGTCGGCATTTATGTGTTGAAATGGCCTTCTTTGAAAAAAATCACAGCGTGTGATCACGTGGTTCCATACAGGAAAATTCAAGTATTACGAAATGTAGGTTGAAGTTAAATAGTGATTTTGGTAGCTTTCGGGATTGATCGTTCTACGTAACTAAAGTTGTTGTTTCCTGTTGAATATAAATAACAAAATAAAGATATAAATTGGTTGTACACTCCCCTTCATAATTAACCAATACCTAGATTACATCACCCACAGAGTCGCTATTTCCATTTGTGTACTTCCATACTATAAAATTTTCTTCCAGGATGGATTTTCGTGTACATACTAGGTATTACTGACATTGGAGAAATAACAGATGCATAACCTTAAAGGGAAAAGGGCAAAATTAATAAGCAAAGTTTGTCATCATTTCCATTAGAGAGTTTGCAGTTTCCGTAAAGTTCATTAGTTGGTAATGATGTTTTTTTCTGTTTGGATTAGTTTTTATGATCAAAATTGGGTGTTTCTCTTTTCGCATGACTACCAAGTAGCATATCTAGTAGCAAATTTCTGGATTTGTTTTCCCTAAATTTGGCAATGAATATCGACATCGCTTAAAGTGGGAAGGTTCTGACAGCGTATTACTCACTCTTATCTAGTAATTTATACAGGGTGCTCACAAGATCATTAAGTTACTTAATCGTTACAAATCAACTAATTACATCATTTAGATAGTTTGCAAATCTGAAGGTAAAGATCTATCAGAAATGGCTGGAAAGCTACTTTTGGACACATTGTCATTCTGTAGCCCTCCAGTCTTAATTTCATCGAATATGTATTCCATTCTGTTAATAGTTGCACTAAATGCAAACTTTTTTCAGGCAAGGCAACAGTACGATTTGCAGTTTCCACAAACAGCAGCACCTGCCTATCACAATTGTTGAAAGCATATTTTCTCACAAACAGTCAATGATTGATTTGTTGTTTAAAGTTCACTTTATGCACAGAAATGCTAATCGGGACGGGACCTACAGTTTAAAGTGGGATCCGAACAACTTGTGCCTCCACTGGGTATCGATCTCGGGACCCCATTATTACAAGGCAACGACGCTACAACTGCGGCTTCGGAGAGGCCCTCTTACAAACAGTCACTGAAATTGCTTAATGATTCTAATGTAATCTTTATCTTTGTGACCTGTTCCTATTATTGTTGTTCTGATTGACTTTCGATTGTCTACCCGATGGCACGTAGTTACGTCGTTGCCTCGTAATCAAGGGATTCTGGGATAGATACCCGGTAGATGCATATAGTGTTTTTGGTCTCACTTTAAACATTAATTGCAGTCCCGATTAGGCTTACTGCTCAAACAGTGAACTTAATGAACGTAGACAACTAACCAGTCAACCAGCAGTTCGAGAAGCCAGGATCAACTTCCTGACTCTGGCTCTTACCTTTCGGGCTCGTATACCTTACGAGAAATTATTAGAGATTCAAGAACAATAATAAAAAATAATATTATTGCTCCCGGACTGCAATCTGTCTTGCATTGAATTTAATTTTCTATAGTTAATGAAGGATAGAGAAGATAAATACATTTTGTTTAAAGAAGGATTCTCATCAATTTATTGTGAATGAAACAATTGAAAATGTCACGTACCTTTCATGAAAGCCTGGACAATTGACTTATTGTAGTTTACATTATCTATGTATTCTATGGAAACTACAACATAATATATTCTACAGTTAGATTAGGTGTGGACAACGCAAGTATATGTAACGTTATAGTGTACGCACATTTCTTGATTACAACTCAACAGCCTATGTTCATCTGTCATATTGTTGTCGTCAAGAACATCGACAAAGAATCACTCACAGGCCTGACCTTTGTATATGCTGATTGATTTAATGCTATTTTGATTACGTGCAGCGTTCACCTTAGCAATGTCAGTGTTGTCTCGTGATGACCAAATGAACACTCCGTCGATAGGTATTTTAGAAAACCGCTCTTAATTGTTAAAAGTGTGGAATACCTTGCCGGCGTTTTCATCCATTTGGTGCTACCTACCGTTCAAGTGCACAATCCATGAATCTATGTAAATTTTCCTAGATCTAACGTAGAAAATGTAGTTGGAAGAAAATGACGAAAAGTGTTAAGACAAAACAAAGTTGTGTCACAGTGAAGTGCAAAGACCAGAGCTTGTGAAGATGAAACAATTGAAAGTCAGACCAAGTTAATAGGTTTCCCATAATTTTAAGGAGTTTCTAGAAAACTCATACCATCTTACTTTCTAGATGATGTTTACAAATGTTTGGGTTATTTGAAATACCGTATCAATCTCCACAAAATAGAGAATTGTATCAAGCCAGAGTTCATAAACTCAATCACCAGCCGTTGCTCTCTCAGGAATTCAAAGAATGTCATGCGAGTAGTTAACAAACCTTCTTGGATTACTGGCAAATTATGTGCTGATCAACAGGTATACTCATAATGTGACATCAAATTAACATAATCAAGAAAAGGTATAATTATTTTGACACACATACAATATACATACACAACCAAAGACAAGCAAACACACATACCCACCCCCTAACGTATGAAGACCAACCTTCGTATTTTTCGAAGTAATGTTAAGTCAGTACTGTTAAATGGGTCCGAGACATGGAAGGTAACAAAAACGATTACCTCTAATCTACAGACCTTCATCAATCTCTGCCTGAGAAAAAAATGAATATCTGTTGGCCAGAAGTGATTAAAAACCAAGAACTTTGGAGAAAAACTGGTTAAACCGAGGTGTCCATTGAAATAAAACGGCGAAAATGGAATTGGATAAAGCATACGTTGAGGAAGGAAAATGAGGCTGTCGAGAGAGAGGCACTAGACTGGAACCCGCAGGAAATAAATAAAAGAGTGAGGCCTAGACAGACGTGGCGAAGATCTGTTCACGCTGAGGCTTTAAAGAGCTGGAAAGTACTGAAGAGAACTGCCGTCAGTAGGACCAGGTGGAGATGCCCTATGTTACACAGCGAACAACAGGAATTATGTCAAGTAAGTCAAATTAGAATGACAATGTTGTTTCGTGGCGTTACCACCCCCCACCCCTATATGCCTCATGGCGTGGTGTTATTCACAGGGGAGCACTTTACTTTTTACCTTTATGGTGTTTCTTTCGTGATTCTAATAAAAGTAGTTTTCGAGCTATCGTAGTTTAAAATTGTACAGACCGGCAGTTTACTGCTCCATTCAACTGCTTAGTTACGAATCTATGATGTTCGTAAGTTCGTTTCCTATTGACAGTAACAAAGTACATCTACAGTAAATTAGAATGTCAATGGTGTTTCTTTCAGGTTTCTTTTTGAGCTATCGTAGTTTGAAAATTGTACAGACCGGCAGTCATCTGCGATATGTGTCAGCACTAACGTAAAAGAAATGAATAAATAATAATGAAGAAGAAAGAGAATTGGCTTTCAAATGTTGTGTTCAAAATGACGCCCACCTGCTTCAATACAAGCTTCCAGTCTGCCATGTAAAAATTGATACACACATTGTAGCCTTTGATCAGAAATTTCAGCGTAGGCAGCAGTAATACGTCGTTTCATATCATCTGGTGTAGTCGGTATGTCCATTTAAACAGTCTCTTGCAGCTTACACAGAGAAAAATTCTAAATGTGTCAAATTTGGTGAAGTGGCAGGCCAAGATACAGGTCCCCTTCATCGAATTCAACGATTTCAAAATAATCGGTGAAGACAAGCTGTAGTACATCGTGCAGTATGCCCTGGACAGCCATGATGCTGATACCACGTATTCCTCCTAGTCTGCAGTAGAACGTCTTCTAACATCTGTGGAAGTTGGTCTGTTAGGTGGTTCAGATAATTTTGAGAATTTAGTGTTCCTTCTATAGTAGTAGTAAATACCATAGGATGAGGACAAAAAATCATACAAATGAAGAGCTCATATGATTAACAGCCCATTTGGCTATACTTAAAACTATATCAAGATGCGCATATGAGTCAATTGCCCAAGTGTGCTACACTGTCAAATCCAAAGAATCCTGAATTCTAGTGTACAAATGAAGAACTCTTAACAGACTAATTTGGCTACACTTAAAACTATATCACGTTGTCCATATAAGCCTATTACCCAAGTGTGCTACTCTGTCAAAATCCCAAGAATCCCGAATTATAGTGTACAAATGAAGAACCCTCAACAGACTGATTTGGCCATGTGTACAAAAGCTGCATCTGTCAGTCTGTTGTCTATAAGCCTGCTAAAAATATATAGCCCTTTTTTCTTACACAGTAGTACACTGTAATATATGCTTAAATACTTGTTCAGAGTATTTTTACTGTTATGTTAATATGTTGACCTGGAATATGCTAATTATTTTAATTAAATACCAGGCTGAACTCATATATCTAATACTAAAACAATGCATTGTGAGAAGGTCTTCTAGAATTGCTCTGTGACTCTTTCGTTTCTAACGTCATAAACATATGATTTTTCACCTATAAGAATAACACTACGTATGGTGTTGGCAGGTGGTGTATCATGGAATTCACAGATTATTTTAATGTTTGTCCTGTCATTAACTAAAACCTGTTTGCGTTTTGAGGTGTTGATTACAAACATCGGTCTCTGTGCTTTGAATTCATCGGGTGAGTAATACATGTCATTATTGCCAGTAGTGACTCTTTTGTATGCTGTGTAGGCCTCGTATAATTTAAGAAAATCATCCTTGCACATGTCTAAATTATAATTTTCTCTAGGAAACACCTCGTTTCTGCCGTTTTTAAGATATATGTTCTTGATGTTACAGCTATCGAACTTACTTGAATTTTGTTGCTAATTGTTGTCTTGACCAGTCTGAAACAGCACCACCACAAAATCTAGCATGTCATATTGTATACTGGAGAATGCGTTTGTAGCATCAAATTCATAATAGCTACCAGTAGCAGGTTTCTGGACACATTGATATGTATAAAATTGTAAAGGCACCTATGGATTTTTCAGTATATATGCTTTGTATTTAAGAGCATAACTGGCTTCATATTCAACTACTGGAATTCTTAGCTTCATAGTCTGAATAAGACATTTGCCTTCGTCAGGTAGGGTATTAGGCAGAGCTGCCGCAGTAGAGTTTAATCTACTGTACCGCATCAAAGCATTATTATCATTGGCGGCTCTTCGAAATGTGATTCTTAAACCACTCTTGCACATAATGTCTTTGTAATCTGAGAAGAATCCAGGTAACAGGCACATCGGGAACAATACAGTGTGGCTCTTGGTTAATATTTTATCACCAGCCTCAAATCCACCTATTTTGTAGTAAGAAGCCTCGGTCTTGGATAAGTTCAGTGTGGCCAAAGCTGTAGAGGTAATACCAGGATAGTCTACTCTGTTTATGACAACACCATGCTTTCTGATCTCGATTTCAGAAAACACATGCGGTTCAAAATTGTCTACTAGTTTTATATTTGAGTTAGCCGGATAATCTGTACCATCGAGCTTTACAACATCAAACTTGATATATAGGTCTGCTCTGTGGGTGTGTATAAAGCCATCCCCTACGTCAAGGTCAACCTCAATGTCTGTGTTGGGCTGATTCAAATTGGCAAAGGTCCTACGATTCGGAGGGAACGACTGTAGCTCGTAGCTTTCGATATGTTCCATTTTTTAGTATGTATTTTATTTATATATTAATCACTAAGCTGGCGGTTGTTGTGGCTCCGGCAAAATCAACTAATTCTTCTTTTTCGTTGGTGACCACCAACTCAATGTAGTCGATTCTATTATGGCACACCGGATAATATAATGTTTGTGATGGAGTGTAGATGATTGGCTCCATAAATTCAGAGTTAGGTTTGAATGTTCCGATGATGCCAGTTTGTTTGTGAGTGCCTATGCCATCCGATTTGGTGATCATACCCTCGGCCACATTACAGTGAATATTCAGAGTCTCTATGGCTAAGAATTTAGGTATATTAGTAGCAGTGTGTTTGATGGCTGGTTCAAGTTTTGTGTTGTTCTGGAAGCCTAATAGCTCTCCTATAGTACCCAGATCTACTGTCTCTGTAGCAGACACAATCTCTACTCTGTGAGTGACAGAAGTTTGACTTAACACTACGCCTCTGGGTAACTGAGCATTTAGAGTAGACAGATTATACTGCGCTGGAGTGATGCCAATGTTTTGGTCACCAACTGTGATTGTGTTGTTATGGTGTGTAATATTGGGGATCAAGTACATGCCATAGAATGCTCTGAGAGCTATTGTTTTGGGGTATACTATATCATCATGTAGTCTGAGTTTCAATATTGAATTCTGGCTGATCAGTTGGAATATGCCCAAGATGTTTTAGATACCGCAGGGCCTTTTGAAAATCTTCAATTGGTGGTTTATTTATTTGGGACAAATATCTAAGAACAGATAAACACAGATGTCCACAATTAATATCTTCAAAATTTTGAATACGATCGTCATTGTAATATAGATTATGAGATTTTAGATATTTTACTGCATTATTAAGTGGAATCCCCCCAAACGAATCGAACACAAACGCCTTCTTGTTTGAATATTTTAGATAGCAAATCCAGTGTGTGCCCTGATTTTTGTGGCTATCCAAATTGACTATGCCACACTCTTTTTTTAGTGGTTGTTCTGGTAAAGAATCAGACATGTACACACCTCTAAAATTTTTGATGCCAGTGGTTCGATTAAAGCTTCAATATCTTGGTTGGTAAGCGGCACTTGTTTTTTTAAACTTATTCATGACTTTTTTAAGACTTTTGCCTTGTCTCTGTATGGCCAGATTATGGCGCTTCAGTTCATCTAATTCTGCCTTATTCTTTTTGGCATCTATTACTGTTTTTGCTATGGCAGCTGATCCCCCTGCTAAGCTACCAACTGCTCCTAGTGCTGCTAAGTTAGCCGGGATACTAAATATGAAGCCCCCTATATGAGATTTTTTTCTGGAATGCTGTATTTTTTTTATTGGGGTGTACTAAGTAACAATTTCATACCGTGGCCCTTGGCAAGAGAAGAGCTTTTCTCTTACGCTGCTTTTTGGTTAGAAGACTATCGATAGTCCCAAGTTATTTGAGATCCGCATATGGTATCTGATACATAACACCCTTGGCTTTCATTGTAGGTATATTATATATTAGTGGGCCAGTTTATTTAGTCTGTATAGAGTATTTTACAACCCCCACCCTAGTTTTTGTTTGGAGTTCATAGCTATGATGGTCCCCAACGCTGCTATTCTCTCACTCAAAGAAGCATTTTTGCTTACTAATCTACCGAATGCAGCCTCTTCTAATTTTCTGTCTGCCACATGTCGCTTGTCAAGATCGATATGTGTGTTGTATGCTATGTCATGGTCTCTACAAGCAGCGTCTAGGGGATTAACACCAGGGTCCTTTCTGTTTAGTCTATAGTCTAATTTGGTACCGGAACCACAAATGCTCAAATGGCAGCTTGTTTATGATGTCATTAACCAGCCCCTGCCCCTCAGAGATATTCCAAAATTTAGACGGTAGAGTATTAATAATTTTTATAAGATAACCAATCCCCTTAGTGTCGTTGACTATAAAATTAGACAATTTGGTGGCTATCATATCCATAATTCCGACTTTTTCGTTGTAAAAATTGTGGTTACCGGCATTTTCTTCGCCAGCTATTACCAGCAGCCTATCTATTAGTTTTCTTACATCGTCAACCCAGACACATTCTTTGGGCAGGATGCTGTACTGTTTGATTCCGCTACCTGTCTTGATCTGTGACCATATGGGCTTGATTAAGTTGTTGTATTTTGCTCCACTGCTAGACTTGACCCTTTTTTGTGTAGGGTCGTTGTTTTGGTACAGGTCATCCGATTTTATTATTATTTCTTTGTAGTACTCATAGTCTTGATCTGTGTAGTTGTCAGGCCGTTTACGAGTCATCAGTTCCCACAATCCAGGTGTTCCAGGATACTTAACAAAACCACCTCTTTCTCCAAGATGAGATTCTGAATATACAATCAGATCATCGCCCATAAACGTTACCCTAAAATTGCTAATTTTATGTATGATGCTACCGTCACGCTCTGTGTCAGCATATAAACCGAAGAGCTCGTCTTTGTTGTCTTTAGGTGTGCTTAAATATTTTTGAGCAAGAAGGCCCAATTCAATAGGATCCTGACTAACTTCGATTCTTCGAGGACGAACAGGACTAGGTGTATGAATACTAGAAAGTGGGGTGATTGGATAATCTAATATGTTCCGAGCAGCTTCCGGCACAAGCTCTCTGATCAAATTTTGATTCTGCTCTGTAACAGTTTTGATAATTTTACCTAGTTCACTAATAGCATCAATAATAGGCTGTTCTGTGCGCTTGTGTTGTTCATAAAAACCTCGGTTCTCCGATTTCCATCCCTTGAATCGTTTTATAAGATAGCCTCTTAATTTAAGATCGTCAACAATTGGTCGTTTCATGGTTGTTTATACACGTCTAGAAAATCGTTGATTTTACTTCTGTATTTACCACTATTGGGCTTCCTTGTCATATCGATTGTGACAAACCCATAGCTGTCCTGGTTCCAGCACCTACAACAAAACTTAGAAAAATCGTTGTAGCTCAAGTCCCCACCTACATACTCATCATGTATGTGTTTGAGGTTAGTATGGTCTTGACGAAACACACATATAAAATTGCTGTTGTCTCGTAGCAGCTGTTTCTGTATTTTAGAAAGGGTCTGTGCCAGGTAGAAGCAATGTATCTCTTTGTGCCGCCCCTGTGTAAAAAGAAATTCGAACCTCGTTTTGGTTATCCAGTATAATGTCATCAAACACAACAACAGAGTTATCGAGACAGCCATCGAGTGACTTAACATCTGATTCAAAAGTGGCTATATCCAGTCCATCGTATAGCTTCATCAGCTGCTGATATTTAAATTGTTCCAAGCTCTTAGAAAGACGTACAAGTGCCTGTTTTTCCAGTCTAACCAGTTAGGTGCCAGTAAAAAATTATCAACCAGTAGCGTAGTCTTACCGCAACCCGATGGCCCAACAATAAGACAACGAATATTATCAGGTAGCAGATTGCCATTTTTCTTAGTCTGCTGTTCGGACTCTGGTAGTCACTTTATAACTTTCCAGGTGTTCATAGTATCACTTTGTCTGCTTTGATCCAGCTGTTTTCTGGGAGACCTAGCCATTTGACCAGTAGCTTGTTGCCTTTTTTACGGATGATTTTTTCTATGAGATATGTGTCAGGCTGTTTAGTTTTGTTAGGTTCTTCTTCATAGAATATGCCTTTGAGGATTTTATTATATAAGTGTTACGGGTCCCAGTTATAACTCCAACCACTGTAAATCATTCAGTGCTTCAGTTTCTAGTAAAGCCTCTTTTGAATATGTGTTTATATTTACTAATCCTCACTTGATCACCTATCTTGTATTTAGGTCTTCTGGTTGTTGGCTGATATCTCGGATAGTAAACAGTGTTGATCAAGTGCTGCTCGTCAGATTTGGTTACGTCAGATGGCTTCTTATTAATTGTGGTGTGGACCGAATTGTTATACTAATCTAGAAGTTCTGGTATCGTAGCAACCTCTTTATAATTGCCTTGAAGCGTAAATTGCTTATACATATGACATTTTAGGGTCCTGTTGAATCTTTCTACAATAGAGGCTTTGAGATCGCTGTAACTTGAGTAATGTCGTATTGACTGGCTGTTAAAAAATTGTTGAAACACCAAATTATAGAATCCTTTACCGTTAACTGTTTGTAGATAGCGCGGTAATCTGCCACTCTGATTGATGATTGTTCTAAAAGCTTGTGTAACACATGCTCCAGTCTTGGATTTGAGTGGCACAGCCCTGGCATATTTCGACAATGTATCTATGACAGTAAGTAGATATTTGTAGCCCTTGTTGATCTTGTCAATGTTTTTCAGCTGTCCACTTGCCATCTCAACCAAGTCAGCCTGCCACAAATCGTCTATGCCTTTTGTAACCACTAGCAGTCGCTTATAGTTACGTCTGGCTGGTCTGTGTAGCTCGTCAACTATGATTTGTCTAGACACAGTATGTAAACAAGAATATTGCAACTATGGGGTGTTCAGCAGCTGATACTACAGGATTTTCTAAATACAGCTTATCCCCTTTTTGTATATTAAATTCGAGAGAACCATCATCTTCAGCATAGGCTATTTCTAGTGTATCGGGGTCTGTAAAATCCTCTAACTCCACACTGGTGACCTTTGATATGTTGTCAGCATTGGCTATTGACAAGGTAGGGTAGTGGTGTGCCTGTGGTTGTAACCAGTATTTGACCTTCACCGGTCTGAGTGTGCCTCTTACGACGAACTGGTAATAAAATTGAGCAGGGGACAACATATACAGTTTGCCAACTGGTGTAAACGGTGATTCGTATTGTCTGTTGGGGACACTGTACAATTCAAGAATTACTGTGTGCTTAGGATTCGCGATTAGGCCAGTTACTTCTTTTTCTGCTGTGAGCAATCTACTTATTACAGATTGAAGGTGCTCATTGATAGTCCTAACAACATCGTCGTGGCCCGGTTTGATTTTTATGTCCACAGCAAGTTTTCTGTATTGTTGCACAATCTCTTGAAGCTGCGTGGTAAAAACAGACAGAGCATTTGCTTGGTTGGATTCTAGGGTCCCTAGCTGTTGTTTGATGTTGGCTGCAATTTGCTGTAGATTTTCAACAACAGCCAATTTAGAACCTTTGGCTGTAAGATCATGGACTTGCTTTCTGATATCCTCAAACAGGGCATGCAGTTAGCTAATATGTTGATTAGTTGGTAGAGTGGCCACTGTCTGAGTACGCTGTTTGATCTCTGTTTGGATATTCTTGATGTCTTCTGATTTCAGTATGCGATTCACGGCTCCATTAATATTTTTCAGTTCCTGTGATGTAGGCAGATTGACCACCGTATACTGCAGAGACTCAAGGGCCAATTTTACAGCATTTAATTCAGTAGCATCAGCCACACTACGCATAGCATCTTGGAGCAGGGCTTTGTCTGCCTGAGTGGGTGTTGATTGTTGTAAAATTTCAAGCTTTGTTTGAATATCATCGATCAAGTGATGAAAATGGGATAGCTCGGATTCGGTGTTGAGGTTTTCAAGTTTGGTGATCTGTTGCTGGACACTGGCAAGGGTGTCTACGCTACCAGGTAAACGGTATTCTAGAGTTTCTTGTACATTTGCCAGATCACTTTGTACTGCTGCTATGGTACCCTCAAGATGGCTTATGGTACTCTGAATTTTTCCAAAATCTTCATATGTCTCGAGTTGCAGCTTGATGTTGGCAACACTACGAGTGATAGCACTCAGAGCATCAGAAGATGGTAGGTTGTCCATAAAGTTCTCGAGTGTCTCGATTTTTTCTTTAACCTCGGCTATGGCATTGTTTAAGGGGTCCAGATTAGATATCTGTAGTGATTGAATCTGTTCTTTTAAAGTAGAAATCACTAGATTAAAATCTTCTTGTGACTTTATGCTTTTGACAATTGTTTGGAGCTGTGTCTGGACACTACCAATCTGCTCTTCTAGTTGCTGTTTCAATTGCTTAGAGTTGGTAGAGTGAGTCTTAAAATTTGGCTTGAAGAGCTGCTACGGCCTCCTCTAAACTTTGAAAATTATCTAATGTAGCCAAGTCAGTGTATTTCTGAAGCAGCAATTTAAGTTCTGAGTCGATTTTAAGAAGGGGGTCCATGTATTGTGATTGTAAATTAGTAATCTCAAGTTGAAGACTGGCATTAAGTGTGGTTTATAGAGCTTGTAAATCGCTTCTTAATTTTTTGACTCTGACGTCAAGCATCAGAATCTCGTCGCTGTGATCTTCGCGGCTTGTATGGCCAAATATATCGTTAGGCATTGTGTTTCTTAGCGGTTATTTATTATAGAGTATCTGATTCTTAATTCTATAAATAGAGGTATAAGCTTGTCGTAGTGTCCCAGGACCTCAATATATAAACAGTCACCGGCAGAGACAGTATATACGGTGCCAGAAACCATGTTTGAGTGCTTAATTCTGTAAATATTTTTGTCTACTGAAACCTTGACATTGCCCTGGGGGGTTGTAATAAATTGTAATTGACCACCTACAGGTAACTGGTAGTGGTTTAAGTTATTGTTAAATATGTACAATGTTTTACCTGTATTAACATCAACATCTGTATGTATGCTATTCAGATGAATAATTAACAAACCACTTAGTTTAGATAGCATAGACTGTATATAAGGAGAGGGTTCTGGTGTTGGCAGGTCCATAATAGCCTGTTTTTTGAACCCAAATAAGTTCATCGGCATGTTTATTTATTTTAAACCATGCTCTGTGATTGGGCATTGATTGCCACTTATCAAGTCACAATGACTCCATGGTAGAGTATGTATACCACATGATAAAACGCATCTCTTATCGTCATGTGGGTCCAGAGCCACTTTTCTTATAATATTTGTAGTCAACAAGTGATCCACACTCTGGATTCTACATTCTGATGTTCTGATTGTGTTATATGATTTGAGACAATCTTCATAATCTTTAAATCTGAGCTCTTTGTCTACAGTTACTCTACCAACGCCCTTAGCCTTTTTTGGTGACAACACCACTGGATGTTTCAAAGGTGTACATCTTGGCCCTTAACCCAGCAAATGTTACAATAACATCGCCAAGTGTCTCGTCTTTTAACTTGCCAGGCACCTTTTTGTTGTGGGGTTGAATATTCAGATGGCCAGGCAATTCGCTGGTATCGAAATATTCAAGCAATGCAGGCTGTGCTATATCTTGATAGAAATCTTCTGTCTGATTATCAAGGATAAAGCTATCCGTGTCCATATATAGCAGTCTTATACGATCACCATAAAAAGGCTTCAGCCCATCGGAATATAGCTCCAGCATGTGTAATTTGGCCAATTCTAATATTACAGCCCCTACATAAATAGGCTTATCAAACTTGATCTTAGTTTTTTTCATGTTGAAGAATGCCAGATTGTCATCATAAAGTTTTCTGTAGTTGAAATTAGGCTTTGCTACCAATTTTTTTGCTTTGGCTGGGGTCGGTAACCAACTTGACATCAGTATGCTTTTTGACATTTTCTATGGTCTTACCATACAAAGAATTGACCATCAATTTGAACAAGGTCTTATCAAATTGTGTTATCGCACATGTTCGAAGCTCGGTATTTGTATCAATATATGGCTTCAACCATTTTGAGTACCTGAACCTTAAGACTTTGCCAACCTTTGTTACTTTAACACCATGACGCATCAGGAACTGGAGGTTCTTGTAGTATATGCCATAACCCTGTTTTGGCTCCAGAGTCATCATCAGCTTCTTCTGTTTAGAGCCAGGCGCACACTGGAACTCAGGAATTGGCGGCCAATCAGAAAACTGGCTGTGCAAATTATGAGGAATTGTCAGATCAACCTCTAAGAATAGACCGTAGTCACTGTCATCAAAGTCTTGAAGATCCTCAATGTTGAAATCTTCGACCCACTCAAGCCCTGCGTATGGCAGTTTATCCATCATAGCATAATCATACAGGCAGTTGGCATCCACATAAAATATATAGTTTGATGGCCGTGCTGGATCATAATCGGGAATATATTTGTTGTTGGCTCTGGCATATCTCTGAGAACATTGTACCATGCCTCCTCGTATATATTTTTCGATGAACAGATGCATGTCCTGATCCTGGATCAGATCCAATTGCATTTTAGTGTCCAACAACATGGCAGACCATGCTATGCCCGGGGCACTGTAGAAATAGATTGGATCCAGGTTATAATTTTGCATCGATGATGTTCTAAATGCCTCAAGTACATCGGCTAAGAGCGTCACATCAAGTATCAAGTATGCCTTATGATAATCACCAAGCGTCTGGCATTTTAAGTTGGTCCACATGGACTGGGCATGGCGATAATCGTCATCAGTGATTCCGGATACCCTGAGTTTGCTATAAAACTCTTGTTGCGGTGGCAGAGCACGCTCGTCAAATTTAGAAAAATCACTAACATAGTCATATGGATATACACCCTTACACCTAATTAATTTCAGGTCCAAATTTGGAAACATAGCACATGTGATTTTGAATTGATCATGAGATAATTGACTGGCCAGAGTGGCCAAGCTAGCCGACAGAATTCTGTAGGAATCAAGAAATCTTAAGTGTATACGCTTACCATCAACACTAATTTACCTGCTAATAGCAATATATTTTTCGTCATTTTCTGCAAAAATATTTAAATTCTGCTTGTCAAACCCCTCGTATCTGATCAGATGATGAAAATCATAATTGGATGCCCCGTGACAAAATATCGGAACAAATTTCGGTCTCTGGATCTTAATATTACAGCTACTACACAGAGCCATTTTGAATTTACCATCTGTATGGGAATGGTGAGACACCTTGATATTTATGTCCGAAAATTCAGAATTGCATACCGGGCATTTTTCTGCATTGTTGAAATCTTCGATCTGATCCTCTGTTAAAGGCATCATAGGTTTTGATTTTAACAACACATTAGAGGCTATGCAACGGCACTCATTTTCTTTTTTATGTGCAAATTCTTTGATGGCATCTGGTCCCATGTATAAATATTTATTACTAACAACACCATCCTGTACAACAACATAATAAAAACTAGAAGGTTCATGTAGCTGATACGATGTACTTGAAGATTCATCAGGATCTGGGCTGCAGAATGCAAACGATTTGAGATTCGATTCAAAATCACAGACTATATACGCTGGGTACCGTAACAAGGCTTCGAATTTTTTGAATTTGGCATTTTCGTTTGGTTTAGGCATAACCATATGAAGAGGTTTATGATTGCCGCAGTATATATATGTTCAACCAACTTGTTTTTTAGCAATTTCGGTATTCCGTTTACTAACGCCATTTACTATTTTTTGACCATCAAATACAGTGAAACATCTTCGACACAACTTATATATTGTATTAGATTTGTCATGTTGTTTTCTGACTAAAGCTTCAAGATCGCGTATCAGAGCGTAATGGTATGTACCGTCTCTATCAATTAAGAGCAGATCTATCGGGACAGCAGAATCATTATCAAGTGTACTGATTCGGAGAGGTTCTATCAAGCAATTGCCACGAGCAGTAGAATTAATAAACACATTAATAGATAACGGCATACCGTTGATATCTCTGGCTTTTTTTTTCAAATTTATGGATATTTTGAACAGACAATGGATATTCTAAGCCCTCCATAGCATCATCAGAATCATGTTCATGCGGTTTATAATGACTTATTCGCTCTGGATGCTTTAAAACTGGAAACAAAGCCGCCAAAATACACCACAAAAAGCTTTTTTGATCATCATTTTTTTTAGGATAACCACCGCTTTTTTGTTTTTGATTTTGTCAGGGAATGGCAGATATGTAGAACCTTGTAGCGGTCTGAATTCTGAAATATTAACATAGAGCTTGAGTGGAGATCCACAAAGGCTCCAACCCGATTCCTTAGCAGCAAACTCAGAGTGTTTGATAAGCAATTGGTCTGTCAACCTGCTTAGTATTTCGTCTGAGTTTATATTTGAGTATACAGATACAGTTTCTGTTAAATGGGGCTGTGTAATTTTTTTGCCGTTTGATTTCTTATATTGAGTATACAATTTGAGAGATAGCTTATAAGAGCCATTTTGTGCATTTAGAATAACCTGCACATCAGGATTTTTACTGTTCAAAAAATTTCTAATATCACATTTTGGCTCTGATACAAAACAGAAATCACTAAGTTGACCGTTAAAACTACTATAGATGGGTGCATTGCGTAGCTGCTTTGCTGGTCTAGTATTATCGGATGTATCAAGCTTCCTTTTTAGACAAGATGAGGATGTAGATGGCTGTGATGAAGTAGAAGGCTGTACATAACAAGTATACTTATGCCTATTGTAATATGCTTTGCTAAATATTTTATGGCATTTTGAGCACATTATAGTAGGCTTCTACATTTCTTAGGATCACAATTATGCCGGTGCCTAGCACAATTAGAACTAGATATATTCTTATTACTAAACTAACTAACTCTCTAGCCTTCTTAAACCCGAAGGTTCATGTCTGCAGCAACACAGGCCTTCCATCTTTCCCTATCTTGAGCAAGATCTATATACTCTTTTCCATCCCTACCGATTTCCCTTAGGTCCATCTCAACGTTGTCCCTCCATCTTCGTCTTGGCCTTCCTACGGGTCTCTTACCATCAGGTTTCCCAACAAGAATCCTGTAAACTCCTCTTTCCTCTCCCATTCGTGCGACATGGCCTGCCCACCTAAGTCTTCTTGATTTAATTATTCTAATAATATCTGGACATGAATACAAATTATGTAGTCTAAATTATGTAACCTTCTCCACTCACCTGTCTCCTCATCCCTTTTAGGTCCAAAGATTTTCCTAAGGATCTTATTTTCAAATACTCTCAATTTATGTTCCTCTTTCAATGTAAGGTACCAAGTTACACATCCATATAATACTACAGGCAAAATTACGGTTTTGTATATTTTAACTTTTAGTTTCTTAGATATTAAACGAGAAGACAAAAGTTTATGAAGAGAGAAGTAAGATGTATTTCCTGAATTAAGCCTACTTTTTATTTCCTCTTTAATATAATTTTCATTTGTTAATATTACTCCTAAGTATTTGAATTTGGAAACTGGTTCTAACGAGTTGTTATCAATAATTAGATTTTGATTATTACCTAACACTTGGTTTCGTACTGTAAGCATATATTTAGTTTTCTCTTTGTTAACTTCCAAACCTATCTCTTTAGCAGTTTTAAAAAATATTTTAGCATTATATTTAATTGTATTCACATCATCCCCCAGTAAGTCTACATCATCTGCATATGCTAACAGCTGAGTCACACCATTTAATTTTAGTCCTTCTTTAGTTTCTTTTACCTTCCTAACAGCATATTCTAAGGCAAAATTAAAGAGCAATGGAGATAATGCATCTCCTTGTTTTAACCCATCATGAATTGTAAATTTCTCAGACATATTAATACCCACACGAATTTTACTTTCTGTTTCACTGGTGCATATTTTTATCATACAAACACGCTTCTTAGGTATTCCAAACTCTACTAATATATTATATAATTTATCTCTTTTGACCGAATCATATGCTTTTTTGAAATCAATGAATAGCTGATGGACATTTTGATTATATTCCCACTTTTTTTCAAATGTTTGTCTGATGTGAAAAATCTGATCAGTAGTTGATCTGTTACGTTTAAATCCACATTGATAATCACCTATAATTTCATTAGCATATGGGGTTAGTCTTGTTAAAAGAATGTTAGACAATATTTTGTATGTTGTTGAGAGTAGAGAAATTCCACGGTAATTATTGCAGTTCATTTTATCACCTTTTTAAACACAGGAACAATTATGGATTCTTTCCACTGTTGAGGGATTTCTTCTTTATTCCATATTAAACAAATTAATTTATGAATTTGACATATTAATGAATATCCACCATATTTAATTAACTCAGCTGGTATTAAATCAATTCCAGGTGCTTTGTTATTCTTTAGCCTTTTAATAGCATCTTTAACTTCAGTTAAGTTAGGTTCTGGAACTAAAGGTTCTGCTGTGTGTACTTCATTTATTTCTGATTTAACTCCTACATGGACATTTAAAAGGTCATTAAAGTAGTTCTTCCATCTATTTAGAATATCGCTTGGGTCAGCTAGAAAATCACCGTCTTTATCATTTATGAAGTTTACTTTAGGTTGCCACTTCTTTCTAAACTCATTTACACCTTTATATAAATCTCTGATATTTTTGTTTTTGCTGTTTGTTTCAATTTCGTTAATTTCGCTTTTCAAGTAATCTCTTTTTTTACTTCCAAACGTACGGTTAACTTCTCGCTTTATTCTATTATAATTGTTTAGATTTGTATCATCAGAGTTATTTAACCACCTAAGTCTAGTCTGATTTCTTATTTCTATTAGATTATGACATACATTATCAAACCATGGCTTACTTTTTCTCGGTTTATGGTATCCTATACTTTCTTTAGCTGATGATTCTATTGCATTACGTATGTTCTCCCAATTCTTATTTACGGCTGTTTCATTTATATTTTCATCATCATTTAAATCCTGCAAAACATCAAATCTATTTGACAGTTTAATTTGGTAATCTTTCTTAATTCTTTCATCAGTAAACTTTCTTGTATCAAATTTTAGAACTTTTAGATTTTGTTGCTTATGATTTATCACTGAGAGTTTTTCTCTTAATTTAGCAATTTCTAAATAATGGTCACTGGCACAGTCAGCACCTCTATGAGTACGAACGTCAATTATACTAGTATGCCTTCTCTTATCAATGAGAATATGATCTATCTGATTATGAGTTTTACCATCTGGAGAAGACCAGGTATATTTATGGATATCTTGTAACGTTCTACTCGCTTTAGTTCACTGGATATTTACAAGCTACCATAAAATTAAAAAATGGGAGAGCCGTAGAATTAAGTATGCGTATTATCAGTAGAACGTACAAATTACTGGGTTGGAGGCTTTTGCCACGTTTTTCGCGACGCCTCAAATAATACTGGAAGTTGATTGTTGCTGGGCCAAAAATCGTCACAATAAAGTTTACTGTATGAATAGTTACTTCACATCTAATATAGTTTCAGAAAGAAACACCTTTCCCAAAATGCGTCACACAATAACAAATCCATTCTTGCAATCTGCTCCCCTCTACCATCACTAAATACATACTACATGCAAAAATACTAGACACTTGTTTGAATGTTATAATCAATTTCAAGTTTTTGGCAAATATCAATAAATATTCATAGTTGCATTTATTTTGATAACATATCTTTTATTGCGCGTAAACCTGTCTACAATTGTATCAAACGATAACGCAAACAATTATGATTTTGCAATGCTACGCAAGTCGGCAATTCAACCGGATCGCCCTATATATATATATATATATATATATATATATATATATATATATATATATATATATATACCACACAACAATCCAAAATTTAATTGTTCGTAATTTTATACATTAACAATTTCTTTGGTTCATCCTATATTATATACATATACATCACAGAAAATGTGAGATATCAATGTGTCTAAAGTACATTTCTTTGGTTTTAATTAAACAGACACGTTCATACAATCGCTAATGCCTCAATTAAGCTGGAGTGTAACTAATCCTTCACTTTAACTACAATGCACAATCGAAAGTTACTTCTCTCGTTTTGACCAGCAAAACTACTTTAATATTATACTATATCAATTATAGTTATCGTGTTGATTACGATTTCAACAAACTCGCGTAATTTTCAAATTACGTAATCAACCGTTGCATGCCTTCAATTTACAGTTACAATGATAATATCATTTTATAAGTTGCTCGTAAAAAGGGGAAGCAAATTGATAAGCTAGGTAAAGATTGGGAGTCGCACTACAAGACTGTCGCGATTTTCCAGATTTACATTTTTAGCAACCAATAACGTGTTTTTGCATTCATATCAAAAGCATGAGATGCATGTCATTGATTTAACACGTGCCGTTCCTAATCATAAAGTACATATCCTAATATCCAGTGGTCACTCGTAACCTCCTTACGTAACACAATGCAAAAAATTATCGGCAAATTACAAACCATCAAATTGATCCGATTACTTCTTTGCTGTCACGTAATCCAACACTATAAATTACGGCTGCAAAATCAAATTACGCGTACTTGTGCTATTTCGGCATTCGACGCAATTTTCAAAGGGGTCAAAATGGGTACTTGTCAAAAACACACACACGTTGCACTATAAAGTTCACTACTCATACCTGAGGCACGAGGCTTCCAATTTTCCATGTATCAGCAAAAATGGTCAAACAGCTTCCTTCATAAAATGAAGTCCCAAATTACGTCTTCCCATCGTAATTTATCCTGGCTTCCATCCGGAGGAACTCTTCCCAATTCTCCTTTGCTTCCTTCACCTAGCGTCATCTAAGTGCTTTCTTCACCAAGCACAGCCTCCATGCTTTCTTCTCCAAGCATCGTCTACCTTGGACAGGCGAAGAAACCATTCCTGTTGATGCAGGCAACCTTCGCAGTTTTCGTGGGGGTATTGAAGAAACATAGCACTTCGCTGCGTGTACTCCTGTAATCAAAGTCTGCAGGGGCAGTACATTCCGCAATGTTCCCCGTCTCGTAGTGCACATGTTGACTCGTTGTGTGATGGAAGGGCGAGTGAGATTACGAGCTGCCGTAACCCACTGGGAAATCGACCATCAGGTGACGCTGTTACGTCATACCTACTGTAAGTAGACCTAGTGCTGCCATCTCGTATCATTTCAAGGAACTACATGGTCCATAAGCACAAAAATGGGAGCAATCAGGCGACAAGCGCCTGCGGCAAACTTGTAACGAAATTTACGTAATAATAAATGCGGAAATACGTTACAATCTTTATGTTTGAAAGTGGTACTTTTCACAATTAATTTCTTTGAGGTTGCAAAAGTAATCAATCAATAGCATTATCATTACTTAATTCATGAAGACTTTCTTTACCAATCGTGGGTTTAAATGTCTCTTGTTTGCCAATCTGTTCATTACAGTCACCTAACAGAATTTTCATATCATACTGAGAAAATTTATCAAAGACCTGTTCTAACTCTGTATAAAAATCATCTTTAGTATTATCATCTTTATCTTCCGTTGGTGCATGTATGTTTATTAAAATAATTTTACACCACCTACCCTGTAAAACTGCATATGATATCCTATCATTAATAAATTCTACTGTTTTAAGAGCCGAGATAATTCTATTATTTATGAAAAAGCCTGTTCCAAAGTTATGATTTTCAGTACCACCATAGAAAAAAGTATAATTTTTAGTTTTACAATTCGATTCTCCTGGCCACCTAACTTCCTGGACAGCTACTACATCTAATTTATACTTAACTATCTCATTAACTGTACACTAAAATGCCCCAGGCCGGTAAAGGCTCAGAACATTTCAGGTGCCCAATTTAATATCCTTATTCCTAACGTAGATCTTATCCTTAGTCCAGGGACCTCCCAAAGTAGTCCCCACCCGGAGATCCGAACGGGGGACTATTTTACCTCCCTAATATTTTACCTTGGGAACATCCATGGCCTTATATTGCTGTTTCTTGACATGTCTTATTACAGTGCAGAGTTGTCAGCTCTATGCCTAACCCCCAATATGAATGGAGGAACTACTACACAAGACAAACACAAACATACATACATATATATATATATATATATATATATATATATATATAAGAAGTTATATACTTCTTAGTAAATTTAAATATTGCAATCTTGTGTGGTGTAATAACTCACAATCTACGAAATATTTGGCTCAAAGTTGACCCATAAAAAAGGCTCACGTTTCCGGTCTGGTACCTGGAGGTCTGTGGCAGCAATGGCAATTTGGTTTTATATACAGATAAACATTTCAGAGACTTGTTCTGTCTCCATCTTTAGGGCAGTGCATTGTTATGTGTTCATATGTAGGCAGTCCGCAAATACAGAATTATTCCTCAAACATGTCCTGTGTTCAGGGAGCACATAAGTCAGAACAAGTGTCTTGAGTAATGTTGTAGCACATAAAACCAGGTTCAAAAGACCAAATCATGGGTACTTTTGAGAAGAATCTTATTAATTTAATAAAGTACATGTTTTCGTCTGTTTCATAAATATTCTTATACACTGATTACAATATTTCTGATTTGGCATTTTTTGTTGTAGGTTTATTATATAAGATTTCTTGGGCGGCCAAAAACAGAACTATGGATAGTATGCCAAAATAATTATAGCAGCAGTTGGTGGCTGAGCGGGTGCTTTTATACCCAGACAACAGCAGACAACAACAGACTTGACAAACGTGTCGTACAGCCCAAAATTGAGTACAATTATATTCTACCAAATAGAATTAACACAATTGTTATCCAAAAAGCCAATCAGTTTGGATTTGCCCAGAGCAATAGACAATTTAAGTACTAGCAAATGCTTAACAGCATACAGCTATTCATAAATATTCCAGAGTCCAGCATTTGCTCATATGTTTTTAGAGACACAATTCGAGAGTGGTTTTTGGGATCCGAACCACTTGTGCTTCCACCGGGTATCAAACACGGGACACCCTTGATTACAAGGCGACGAAACTAGAGCTGCGCCATCGGGGAGGCCTATACACTCCACCGGGTATCAAACCCGGGACACCCTTGATTACAAGGCAGCGACACTAGCGCTGCGCCATCGGGGGAGGCCTACACAATTCTAGAACTCGACATCTGTCGCACAACCAAAGTTATGTAAGCCAATAGAATCGGCACAATTCCTCAAAATCAAAAGGCCAAGCAGTTTGGGATCTGTTTTCTGTGCAACAGGCAACAAGACATTACAAGACAGCAGCACTACCACTTCGCCATCGGGGAGGCCTCAAACCCGGGACCCCCTTGATTACAAGGCGGCGACACTGGCGCTGCGCCATCAGGGAGGCCTATACACTCCACCAAGTATCAAACTTGGGAGCCCCTTGATTACAAGGCAGCAACGCTACCATTGCACCATCAGGGAGGCCTTCACTCCACCAAGTATCAAACTTGGGAGCCCTTTCATTTCAAGGCAGCAACGCTACCACTGCACCATCAGGGAGGCCTGCACTCCACCGGGTATAGAACCCGGGACCCATCAGCTGATATCAGCTATATTACAGTCAGAAGTTGGACTTCGGATCTTCGGTGAATATTTTCAAAGTCCGACCTGGGCTGATATTGTTCAGAGCATAGAATTCTACTGCTTTGGTCTGTTGTCCGGGTGAGGGAGTCAAAACATTACCGTAGGGTTTTTCCCAATACTCAGTCTGTTGTCTGGGTGACGGAGTCAAAATATTACCGTGGGATTTTTCCAATTGAAGTGCCAATTCATGTCCGGACAACAGACCAAGTATTGATTTCTTTCTGGCGGCAGGTCTGAGCTACAGTATATCACAAAAGTTTTGCTCATGTTAGCAACTACAGGGTATTACGAAAGTTTATCTTGTATTTTATTATTTAAGCATATATTACAGTGTACTACTGTGTAAGCAAAAGGGCTATATTTTTAGCAGGCTTATAGACAACAGACTGACAGATGCAGCTTTTGTACACATGGCCAAATCAGTCTGTTGAGGGTTCTTCATTTGTGAACTAGAATTCAATATTCTTTGGATTTGACAGTGTAGCACACTCGGCAAATTGACTCATATGCGCATCTTGACATAGTTTTAAGTATAGCCAAATCGGTCTGTTAATCATATGAGCTCTTCATTTGTATGATTTTTTGTCCTCATCCTATGGTATTTACTACTACTTTCTATGAACAAATGGTCTATGAGCTGATGGTTCACTATTCCACAGTTAACATTTAAACTCTATGGATGCTGACGATCCACCTGACGAAGCCAATGGGGATTGTGTATGGACCAATAGTGCACGTTTCGGAGATTTACTCGCCCATGATTTGTAAATGTTGCTTCATCACTAAACAAGATACATGATAAATCTGGTATATCCTGTCTTAATGCCCATGTACAAAAGTTAACACGATTCTCGAAATCGTTTCCATGCAGCTCTTGATGGAGAGAGACATGATACGGATGGCATTTATAACGGTGGAGAACGCGTAGTATACTTGCCTGACTCATGCCACTTCCTCGTGCGATGTACAGCAACAGCAGCGAGAACATTAATTTCACCCTCTTCTCCAGTCACTCGTTTGTTTCTGTTACTTTTTCTAGATGTTACACTTCCAGTTTCACGTAATTGGTTGAAGATGTTCACAAAAAATTGTCGCGATGGGTGACGTCTATTGGGATATTGTTCAGCGTACAGAGCACAAGCACTAACAGCATTCTTCCTACATTCTCCATTAACAGAAACACCATAGACATTCTAATTTACTCTAATTTTATTTTGTTTCTTTCAATAGTCATTGTTCCATTTGAAAAGTGTAACTTTCTACAATAAATACACATTCTAATAATTACAAAAATCTGTGTATGTGCTACAATTATAAACCCTAGGTTACACTTCATTTCTGGGAAAACAGCACATCAATATTTGGGGTACGAATTTTCTGTGATTCACCCGGTATATAGATGCATATCAGGTAACACCCAAACTATCTCAATCCCATTAAGTTAACTAGTGTTGCTCACTAGATTTCTTTCTGTTCCGTCTCGTCTCGTGAAAATGCCATCTCGTCTAGTGCATGAGAAAAATGAAAGATAACCATAGAAGCATCCCCAGCTGTCTCCTAAGGATCGGGCAAAGCACCCCCACCTAACAATGAATGAACATTCACAAAGAGGAACAGTGTAGCTAAGTCGAGTGTCAAACCTGGAACTTTTGCTTGTTGGTATGGTTGTTGCCGAGAAGAGCCCGAGGTGAGCTTATAATCATCGAGAACAGACCCTACGAGACACGCCTCTGGAACATAGATGAGAGACGGACATTTTGTCCGAGATTCTCGATCTCGTTCGATACTTTGTTACGATATTGTAAAAATAATAATGTAAACCGAATTTCTTATACTTTATAAGGCGACTTCCTCACATAAATACTGATTTTTGTGAATAGATAATTAATAATTACTATAACGCCGATTCATTCGTTGTGATTCTGAATCGGGTATTTGCTTTGAATATATTCAAGATATCATCCCGTCATCGAGGTCTGGTAGCGTCGAAACGAGTCGTTACCATACGAGTTGGCGTACATGACGTGCCAACATGCCGGATCGTGTTCTTGAGCACAACGCTAGCCTCGTAATTTTGGAAGTCTTGTTTTTGTCAACAAACTGAACGCAGAGAAACGCGAGAACTTGCAGTGGTCATTTTTCCAGCTTGAAGTTTTTAAAATTACTGTGACGAAATGAGTGGAGACTGAGAATAACTTTCCGGTGAGTGCATGGGCTGGTGACTCGCCCAGTGCGAGATATTAACTGCTGTTTTACGCTTGGTGCACACTTTGTTTGCCGGCATGCGTGATTGGATTTAAAATAACTTTTGGTGGGAGATGTATTTTTATAGACAATCACTGTGGTGCACGCAAGCCAGTAAACAAAGTGTATTGATTTGAATGGAAATAAATATTTGGGGGATGTAGGCACTTATACGTCATGTACACATACACACATATGCTCGCCCGTAATACCTGCAGACAATGATAATCTGCTTATACAACGTCCTCACTAGAATATTCCTCTGCAGCTCTAGAAGCATAATTGATTGATTGATTTTCTTTATTTTACATCGCTTCTTGTACCACTTTTGGCTAATTTGCATAGATGGGAATGAGTGATGATTTGATGAAATTGATGAATGGACACTCACAAACATCCATGCCCAGGCCGAGATTCGAAGCAAGGACTCCCTGGTGTCGTAGCGTGATATGCTAACCACTATGCACGTGATCCGGCTAGAGGTACATGTATGTATAATTGAAGACCATCGCTTGCAGTCTGTAACGTGTTAGTTGGGGTCCAGTTGCGGTTGCTCACGATATTTAAATTGGAAGCGGCTGCGTGGCAACCGCAGCTGCAAAAAAATGAAATTGAGACCCGTACTATTGGTTACAAATTCTAAATTTGTGTCGCACTTCTCGCAAGATAATGCGGGAGTTTACGAGCAGACCCCACGAGAAGCGCGAGACAAAGGCCCAGTAGGAGAAAAAACACGTATAAATATTATATGTGCCTAAACAAAGGGTCCCGACAATGAATAACATTTTAAGCCTTCTCCATTGTATATAATAGTTTTAGTAATTAAACCAACGTCTTTATCTCTCGCTTTTATACAACAAATCCCCCTCAAAAACCACTCGTATTTTAGTTATTATTCGTCTGGTGACGTACGTTCCTTACATTAGCTAACAAACTAGAATTCAAAGGTAGCAATCAAAAATTGTGTACTTAAAATTTCAACCATCAAGAAGATAAATGTAATTGCTCAATAACACAGTTTTATTTCTCCGAAAACAAGATTGCTCGTAATAACAGTATCAACTTTAATAAATAATCACACATGAAATGTCTATACTTGTCAAAATCGTGTAAGCACGCGTTAATTTCAAGCACGTCCCGCGTGCGCCTATTCAAACATTAGCATTTAATTGAGCATCAATCATAAATACAAGTTACGAACGCGTGCATGCATTATTGCAACACACTCAATCGCACAATTGTAAATCCAACATTTTTTAAACAACACATTAATTAATACAATTTGGCATAAACCATACATCACTTATTAATATTATTATGCTGATTCTTGGGTATTCTAATGCTACCGCAAAGGAAGGGGGGAGAGTAACAGGAATAACTATTTCTGTCCCAACTAGGGAGTCAATAAAGGATCGTAGTTTTTCTTTTCTGCAAGTTCCAAATTAATTAAACTTGGTTTTGAATCACTAGACAAACGTTAAATGGGCAGCGAAAATTGCATTGCTAGGACGAAGATGGAGGCTCGACTGTTCATTAAATTAGCGTGCGCCCGTTCTTAGGTTATTTATGTATGCACTAGGCGCAAATAGTCTGAATAAACGTTTAGGACACAAGGATCAACAACGTAACTTAATTCTGTTCATATACGCCGCGTCCAGTTTTCATTGTTTTGTCCATTTGACAAAGAAAAGGTACATGGACAATTGGTCTATTCAACGCGCACTCAAGGAGGACAAAGGGGGGTGGGGATGTTGAACATACAAGTTTTTATCGCCTTAAAGTGAAATAAGAAAAGGGGGAACGTAAAAATTGTGACACGGATACGGCAAAAATGCGATGTTATGTTCCTATTGCACGGGGAGAGTTTACGTACCTAATACACAAAGTTCTGCCTTTATTGCTACGTGCACCACACTCCGTTTGTAGTCCTATGTTCTAAGTTGTAGGCCCATCACACTCTTGGCTGAAATGGCTGGTCTCTATTCTACGTACAGCATGGTCAGGTACGTCTCACTCTCCACCGGCGAGGAAAAGGATGTCACAACAGCAAGGCTGGTTGTTGCCGTGTCGTTCCCAGGCGATCGAGTGCAACTGCGGCTGTGTGCCGAGGTTACGGCTAGCCCACAAGTTCCAAGTTTTGCCGCTAGAGGCAGCACCGGTAGAGCTATTCAGGGGGCGTGCCTTCTGATAGCCGAAAATTGAACTAAGCGTATATATGTCAATTTTCTGATTATGTATGGTTTACAATATAAGAATATTGGAAATGTTACAAATACCCCTTAGTTGCGAAAAGCAAGAACCCCAGCAAGATATTGACATCCTAACTTAACAAATATATATATATACACTCAAAAAAATAACGCAAAACATATAACAATACACAAATAGAATTAAGTAACAAATTTGTGGAATAAAGGAATTGATTCACTTTGCATCACGAGGAAAAAAAATCTCACACCTAAAGAGGTAACCAAGTTAAAACATGGTCGCTGATAAAGTTCATAGTAAGACCCGAAGGTATACACAATAATACCAAACGTTTGTCGACGATTATGGGATCCTTTATACATCGTGTTCGCCTCCCGGCCAAACACCTAGATGTAAGAACATACTCGACAAGTTGATCGAGGCACAAACCACACACACTGCATTCTTGTTGTAACCATGGTAATTCCGTAGAAGGCATGAGATGGAAGTCGATAGCTCGTAATAATTGGTAGTAGTAAGTTGACGTTTCCCTGATTTCTCTCCGGTTAAAAATCACATCCTGGTGGAGTAAAAACATATATAAAAAAAGAGAAACGAAAATGAAAAACTAGAAAAAGAGAGAAAGAAGGAGTAAGAAATAGGAAAGAGGCGGAGGAAAGCTACCAGAGGAAGGAAGAAGGAGGTAGCATTATTACAATGTAAGCAAGGAATCAGTAACACCATAGGTTGTACAACAATCATACACAGTTTCATTTACTCAAAAGAGAGCATAATAAGCTCCCAAAAAATATATATATATATATATGCAAAAAGTAATGATGAAAAGACACTTGAATAAGAGAAAAAAAATATCTGAATGAGGTACTACACTTTATATATAATCACTTGTTAAAAAAAAACATATATATAAAGACATGTAGTAAATATCATAGAACTATAAATGCAAAATGATAGAGTGGGAAGACGTTAGTTTAAGTACAAACCATAGCGGAGGAATAACAAAAATCCATTAATGGGGGGCTGAAGTAGACTGAAGTGCGAAAGCTATATCCGAACCAGACAAGTCATAAACAAAAAGGTGTATATGTTAACCGAAAACTATGAAAGACGCGGCTCAGGGCTAAAATTTGCTGAATGAGAAGAGTTAGGGCGACGGCGACACGTAGAAATCAGGTGACCCCTCCGGCGACAATACGTACAAAAGGGGGAGTTATCCCGAGAAACGGAGCCGTGTTGGTTTTGGGAAACGTGCGCCGACAAGTTCGCTGATTTGTTCCAGGGGTCCGTTTTGCTTGTTTCAATGGAAAAAACTTCCTTCGCGTACTGAGTAAGTTCCGCGAGGGACTGGGGGTGACCTCGAAAAAGGAAACACCCCATCGAAATGTGATTGAGGTGAAGAAGAATTGTCTGTAAGAGGGAATTTTCATCCCAAGCAAGCGCCAAGGCGGTAGCAGAAGTGACGATGTCGCAAACAAAAGGATGTAAATTTTCATTAATGCGCTGAAGACGTGTAACGTACTGGTTAAGTAACAGAAGGTACTGGTGATTCGGAACAAGGCAGTTCCAAATAGTAGACTTTAATTCATCCCAAGACGGGGATTGGGACAAAGCCTCTAACCAAGTATTTTCCACAAAAACCGTGGTGCGACGAAAGGCATTATGTAAGACCCACTCAAGGGGAAAATGGCCATAGCCAATAAGGCGCTGTAAGGCGACCATAAAAAGAAAAAGGCTAGGAGGGTCCATGCCGTCACAGATAGGTAAGGCGTCAATAGCTCTATTAAGGTTTTTCATTTTGATTGTGTCCAGGGGCGATTGAGAAGGTACAAAGGAGCAAGAGGCTTGAGGAGGAGCGAAGGATAAGGAAGGTGCAGGAGCGAAGGAGGGGGGGGGTGTTAACAATGGCCGAGTTGGCAGAGCAAATGAAGGGCGGACTGTCAAATCGGGAATCCTATAAAAGGGGGGGAAGAGATGAATTAAACTGTAAAGATAGAGCAGGAGGAGCCGAGGGTATAGATGAATTTGAACCCGCCAAAGGGGGCACAACAGGGAAGGACAACGCCGCTTGGCAACCAGCGTCAATACCTTTGGCCTCATCAGGTGGGGGGGGGGGGGCATGGTGATAAACCAAAGGGGAAAGGCAACTGTAAGCACCTAGTTACAAATTTCTCAAAAAATATTACCAAAAAGGCAAATATAGGGTGTGGCAAAACAGTAAATATGTTGAAGGAAAAAAATTAACCTGAAAAGGAAAAAAAATCGATTACATAAAAAATGGAGGAGGGAAAAAAACAATTGGGAGGGAAAAAAAAATCAAGTTTGTATAGTAACAATAGTAATGTTGCTACAACGGATCAAAATGGAACGATGCTCTAATACCAATTTTGTAACGTGTTAGTTGGGGTCCAGTTGCGGTTGCTCACGATATTTAAATTGGAAGCGGCTGCGTGGCAACCGCAGCTGCAAAAAAATGAAATTGAGACCCGTACTATTGGTTACAAATTCTAAATTTGTGTCGCACTTCTCGCAAGATAATGCGGGAGTTTACGAGCAGACCCCACGAGAAGCGCGAGACAAAGGCCCTGTAAGAGAAAAAACACGTATATATATTACATGTCCTAAACACAGGGTCCCGACAATGAATAGCCTTTTAAGCCTTCTCCATTGTATATAATAGTTTTAGTAATTAAACCAACAGTAGTGTGTTTGGTACTATAACCAGTGCCGGAAAGTATGAACCCCCCTCATGCAGATTTGTCTACACTTAAAACTTGCTCAACATGCCCATATGAGCTTTTTGCTCAAGTGTGGAACCCCATCTAATCCAAGATTTTTGAAAAAATGCCCTCGGGAATTTCCTGAGAAAGTATGACCCCCCTCAGATTGATTTGCGTACACTTATAAAAGGCACTTCTGTGAGATTGTTGTCCATAAACCTGTCAAAAATATGCCCCTCTTGATATTTTTTTGGCCACACCTAAAACTACGCCAAACGTAATAACACACACACACACACCCACACACACACACACACACACACACACACATACGTGTAAACGTGGTCTTATAAGGCCCAAGTGAGTGTACATATGTTGTTGGAACCACTATAATTTGATAAATTAGCAAAATAAAATTCATTTTAAAATGTCGAGACCATGCATGTGATTACAAATACCACCGTGGTTTTTGAAAATTATCATTTATGCAGTTTTCCTCACGAAAAAATGGTTACTATTCTTGTTGGAACCTGGTACCAATATCACCTGTCTAATTTACGTGTTGTAATTTTTAATACAATTGCATCCGTTGTGGGTACCGATCAATATTGCACAAACCGTCCAACCAATCACAATTCTTGTAGGTCACATGATTTCTTCCTGTGTGTAAGCAGCTACGTACCATACCGAATTGGGCAAATAGTTGTGAAATGCGCTTTACGGCGTCAATTGAGAGCGCGTAACTTGGGCGTTTCTGTCTCGGCGCAGAGCATTCGGAAGGGGAGGGGGAAAGAGTTCCTCTCGCGGCGGTCGGAAGGGGAGGGGAAAAAGAAGAGTTCCTCTCGCGGCGGAGTTAGGAAGGGATTAACTGTTGTGCAGTCAGTGCCGTACTTAAGGAGTTTTTGCCCCACTGTGGAATTGAGAAAATAATCACATTTACCCTAATCGCTGACTCTTAATTTTTACTTTGCATACTTTTATGTGTTGTTTGAAGATTTCAGAAATCAAAGCAGGCTTGTGTGGCCTATCATGCCGCAACTGTGTGAAACGAAGCTCTTTATTGGAACGCTACCAAGCGAAACGCAATAGGTAACAAGCGACAAGAGATACGTATCGCTTGGAATTGAACCCTCAGTAATCAATTCGACCTTTCGCATTGATGCGACTGGGCAAGATACACATGTCGCTTTCGGCTCGGTGCATTAGGTTTTTCGCGCATGAGCGGTGAATTTCTTGCTTTAGATCGAAGTCGCCAGTGTTCATGGGAGTCCGTAATGGGGGACCCTGCTGACGTCCATGCCAGTGTTGTCTGTCGATTGTCGCCTGCCACTTGTCGCTTCGATCTGAAGTCTCCTTGAAGGGGTCAGGGGAAGAATTCTGACGGATGCGACAAGCGACAGTGTGCTTCCACATCGACAAGAGACACGGGTCCCTTTTGTCTTGTAGACTAAAACATTCACCGCCCGTGCACGACAAGTGGAGGCATCACGATGCACAACATTGATAAAGTAGCCAGTTTGAGTGACACAACCAAGCGACATGCAATATTTGCAGCTTACCGTGCTGTATCAGTTCGAAACGTTGCAATGATTACCGAGGCTTGTCGCTTGTCGCGTTACGTTTCGGTCTGGAATCTGCTTAAACGGCATAAACGACAGGCGACTAGCGGCATGGAGATTTTATACCAAAGCGACAAGCGACATTAGACCATTCAATATAAGGCAAAGCATTCACCGCGCATGCGCGAACAAAAGTACGAAGCGACATGATGCACGGTATTAACAAAACTGGCCAATCAGAGCGACACGCAAGCTACAAGCGACACCTGCATCTTGTCGTGTCGCTTCTGTTCGAAAGGTTCAATTCATTACTGCTGGTTCGCTTCCAAGGGACATGTGTTGGTTGGCGCTTTCTCTCCCTTACAAGGCAAGAAAGCTGCAAACGACAGACGACAAGTGACAGGCGACAAGCGACACGGAGAATTCACACAGAAGCTGCAAGCGGCAAGCGACACTAGCACAGTTAGTCTAAATCCAAACATTCACCGCGCATGAGCTAACAAGAGCACTAGGTGACAGGATGCACGGTATTGAGAAAACGGCCTAATCAGAGCGACACGTGCAGCTTGACCTGTCTTGATACGAAAGGTTCCATTTATTTCTGAATGCTGGTTTGCAAGTGAAGCGTGTCACGTGCCGCTCCCCTCTGAAAGCTACACCAAGCCATTGTTTTATTGAATTCTCCTCAGGAAAGGAAGAGAATGCTTATACAAATACAGTTTCCGTAGATCATTTGCGAAGCCACTCATTAAATTTGAAACTCTACTTTTTGTGCACACTCAGCGTGCACTATAATCAACTGAAGCGGCCCTAACAAATTATTCGTTGGAACTTGGATCTCACTTTCCTCATCGTTGTGAAGGGTCACTCGCAATAGAATTGTTAAAATTTTATCTCTCTGGTTGAGAACAGCATTTGGAGACTATAGTCGACAAAAAAGTTATTTCTGTTGGAGTTATTAGATTTGGGGAGGAGGGTGGTGCTTCAGATGGCTGTTCCATGTAGACTGTACATTTGAACAAAAGGAGCAAAGGAAAAGTAACTTATTTAATTTCTTTGTAAAATGAATTAAGTGTTAATTTACCAGAAGTCCAGTACAGCGAAACTATCCAAGTTTATAATGGTGTGAGTCTTAATGGACATTTTAATTAAACCTTTCTTAACAAACTGATTCAATATTGAATAGGGTAGTGGTTCCCTAAGGGTGCGCCGCGGCGCCCTGGGGTGCCGCGAAATGTTCCGGAATTTTAACTGAAATGCCACTTACTTGTTAATCTACACAGGGTTTTAGATATGCTTGTTCCAAACATGTGCTTATTTAGTACTATTTACATAAACAATGTTTCTGAATTTGAAATATGTGCTTATTTTTTAACATAAGGCAAGCAACCTAACAACACTAACTTAGCGTTGCAAGTTTTAGATAGGCCTATGCCTATATTCTGACTTGGGCGCCGCAGAAAACTTTTGAAACTACAAAGTTTGGGATCCCCTGAAATAGGGCATAATTGTAATAAAGAATGATTGACGTATAAACTTGATGTGAATCGTAGAGAAATGTTTGTTTCGCGAATGGAGCGAACAAGAAAATGTTTTATAAATCTCATTCGTTGCAACCACCCAATCACAGTAACTGTTGATCACCTGACCTCTACTTCCACGTCACCCATGAAGCCTGCTGGTGTATCTTTGCGTCCTTGCACAAGCATTTCGTTTTCGCGCCTTTTTTACCGGACGCCCGGTCCTTTCTTATTTCGGTAGTTCTTCTCGCAGTCAAGTAGGAGGGGTACGAGTTCCACTTAAAGCCTCCCCGAAGGCCCTGTCGACCTCCGTGACGGTGTGGTTATCACAGAGCGCTACGACGTCAGGGGTTCCGGGTGCGAGTCCCGGGTAAGGCACGGGTATTTGTTTGTCCAAATGAGAAAAACTGAAAATTGAGAATAACCGAGAAATGAAAATCTTGATAATATAGTGAAAAACGGGGGATACTTCCGGTTAGGGGTATTCCTTAAAAAAAAAATGGCGTATTGGTTGCTTCGTCGCCTTGTAATCAAAGGGTCCCGGGTTCGATACCCGGTGGAGGCACTTTGTGGGTTGGATTCCACTTTAAACTGTAGATCCATTCCCAATAAGCCTTACTGTGCATAAAGCGGACTTAACCAAGCAAAATATGTACTATTTTGCGAATGTGGGAGTTGTTGGAAAGGTTCCCAATATAGCTATTTTGTTCTTTGATTATTGGGCTGGTTTAAATAGAATTAGTGAAGGCAACGAGAGCAAGTGAAATATTCATTCGAGAATTAGACTGCAAGAATCACTAGCAGAGTTGTCTATTTCCATCCGAATCGTGGCGCGACAAAAGCAATTTCCGAGCGACCCAGCTGGCCGCTGGCGCCAAACTGTCTGGAATCGTCTCAAGCAGACCGACCTGCAGTGAGCACACAGGGAATGAATTCGGTTTCTGGTGAAGTGACACTTATATATACACACACAAGACCAGGAACGTGACCGGGGATGGAGGGTTGGGACAAGATATACATTGTTAAATTTGGACCAAGTTATCTGTTTTTACCATGTATTTAGTAACTCTATAGTCCAACAGCCTTTTGAAGACCAGAGCTTATCAAATGGGTTCTTCGTTGATCGCATTCAGTCCCATCGACGCTGTTATCAGACTTTCTCAATAGGAGCCAGATCGTCCTTATTTAAAAAGAAAAAAAAAAGTGAAGGGAAAGTGCTCCCCTGTGCAATGCACCACGCCATGAAGGCGTATAGGGAGCGTGGGGTTAGGGCCTCACACTTTCTTGATTACGGCCGAAGGTGGGGGTGATGTGATCAGCACCACGTCCCTTGCCGCCTTTACCCCCAGAGTTTCCTCCAGGTACCCACTTTATACGACGATGGGTGGACGCCGGAGCTGCCTGAACAGGTGGAAAAATTTCCGGTTCTCCCCCGCCTGGAGAACCTTATTAAGTCTTTGAATTATATTAATTGTGTTGTGTCATCACCCAAATTTTGGAGCTCTCATCTAAGTTCGAACCCGGGACCGCAGATAATACGCAGGAGACCTTTTCATGGTAAGAGTATGATAATTACAATGGAATGAGAACCCAGGGGCTAGATATTTGGCACCCTAGTAGTAGGGTGCCCATAATATTTTGACCCCAAAACGGGACATCCCAAGGAGATCAGTGTACCTCCTCCCCTCCTGAAAAATCAGTTAGGCCTAATTATAAATTTATTGTTATAATTAAAGTATTATTATTATTTTATTATTTGAAATATGATCTCTCATTGTCAAAAGCTATTATTTATTATACCCTCGGTGTGACTTACACAGTATTTCTGGTTCCTTCTGATCAACCTTTGATGTTAGCCCTACGCAGAAGTTGGGGAGTGCCAGAAGTATGTATCAGAACAATCAATCTTCTTGAGAGCGGCTTTATTTTTCACCAACCGTTTGTAAATCTCCTCAAAAACCTTACCCCACACATCTGACGCGAGATTTCCCACTTCAGTTTGTGGTTTGTCCCAAGTTCATATTGAAACTGCATATACGTTTCTTGGGCATACTTATGCACTCTCTACAAATAACGGAATACACGCAAAACAATACAACTTTTTTTTTTTTTTTAGCATGAAATATCTCAACTTTATACTTGGTTTTCAAGCTAACCCCTAGGCTTTTCTAAAACGGTACAAATAGTGTTTTTAAATAATATCGAAGGGACGACCGGGACACGCCTCTCAAACAGGACTGTCTCGTTCAAAACGGGAAACGTCCGTTTCCATGGTGAACAACAAGCACGGCAAACTCTCTAAATAATTGTTTGTTATTATACCTCTAAACATTTAGTTAAAGCAACCACGATGTAGATAATATTTTCGCATTGAGTTTACCAATATATGTACGTAATTGTATCTGGGCTGAAACTCCTTATTATGTAGATGTCACCCTCGTTTGATCCACCTTTTCAAAGCCAGGAGTTGATTCAGCTGTGTGTTGTAGATCTGTGAGAAATATAATGTATCTCCACAATTAAGAATTGAAGGAAACAGTGTGTGCTGCAAAAAATGTCCGTGGCAACGGTTGCTAAGGACGTGAAAAAAGAAGGGCCATTTGAGCTATTTTTGAATTTTCTCGGCCTTTTGTGACGATTTCATGGGGTGTCGTAGTTGGGCATTTCTCGCCTCCGGGGCTTCCTTCGTGGAGAACATTTGTGTCAGTGAGTCAGTCAGTGGTGGGATTGGGGCTTTATATATATTGGATAACTCGGCCTTTCATGTACAATTTTCTGAAACTTTGAGTGAAGTTACGAGCTAGGCACATTGTAGCTCTGTTTGTATACTCTGTCCCGAGAGTGACTCGAGAGTGCTCGACCAATTAATGCGTGAGAGGGAACAGGGAAAATGGGAGAAAAAGGAATTTTAAATTCGTCGTTGAAATCTTCAGTGACACTTATTCTAAAGGTAAAAGGTAAACATAATCTACGTGCATTGAATCATGCTGTGAAGGTACACAGGGGTCAAAGGTGGAGCTCTCCCACCGTTGAAAGACCACAAGCTGAATGCAACGCGGTCCTGGAAACTCTCCCTTCTGAAGCATGACGTCATATGAGTTGCAGAGGCGGGTCCCGTTCCTCTGTAGGCAGAGAAGAAGTGAATTGGTGTTTGCAAAACAACAATATTTCATGAGCTTTAGAATATTAGGAGGGAACATTTAAGAAAGTCAACATCTTCTAAAGTCCAAAATTTAGCACTGAAATATTTCTCTAGAGCACGGTTTACTTTAGTTAGTCGTTAAACTCACACCTTGGAGTAAAAAGTATTTTGACAATTAGGCTATTATCAGTCCTTCTGATTTTTATCAGCCTGGCGTGCAGCATTTTTCATTGCATTGTATGGGTCATACGTAGATAGCTCGGTGGTCGAGCGTGTTCAGTGGTAAACTGGCGACCTAGGTCCCAATGGATCCGGGTTCGATTCACTGTGTGAGGTGTAAGGCGTGACGTTTGTGAAGAGTACGAATTCCACGCAGTAAAACCCTGGACCGCATTCTGCAGAATAATGAGGATCTGGAGCCCAGATGCACGGACAGTATAATCCTCTGCGGTTGCGTGTTGGCGCCCTGCATGCTGAGTTGCCCTTCAGAACATCTGTTTTTAACTAGGGTGTAGAGACTTGAGTCTTCAGACGACGGCAGTTCTAGTATTTGCCTCGACTGTACGTAATCACTGGCGTAGGCCGAGTGGGGATGGTTGAAGGGGCTACGGTCCACTCCGAAATTTTAAGAAAACCAACATTTTCAAATGAAGGCAGTGAAGAACTGGGAAATTGGGGACCAGAGTGAGTGTTAAATGTGCTGACGTGTCCATAATGTAAATAAATCAATCAAGTATTTTTAAGTTCCGGCCTGCATGAGTCTACCTTTGTAAGTGTAACTCATAATTCATCTTCGTCGTCGCCAATAGTGGCTGAAAAGCGATGTAAATATTAATGAATGCAAACATAAATTCTAGCTCTACGCTGTAGCAATTCTGACCACCTCTCGTACATAAATCAATTTTGTATACTTTTTCTCCATGTCGATGCTTCTCAACAATATCTGGTTAGTAAAGGTAGAATGAGAATGAGAGAAAGGGAGATGTTTCCAGATGTTTCCAGCTTTGGCTGCAAATCGCTTCTCCCATCTCGCTAGAACTCGAGAAAGACCAAACTGTTAAAATTCAAATTTGGAGGCATTACGGGAAATATAACTTTCATTATTGTAGTGGTTGTTTCTACATATTTTATTTTTTGAGGACACATTCCAGGGTGGTCAGGCACCATTGGCACCCCCCGTGCGCAAGACTATGCCCTCACATATCAATTTTCATTTGCTTCATCTGTAGAAGAAAGTATTGACGGTAACCAAAATTAGCGATGTTGTTTGAAAGTGTGTTAATATCGGGTCTGTTGTAGAAGAAAAGAAAGCATTATTTACACTGTTACTCTTCCTTGCACTCGTATTGTGTTTCGTTTGTTAACTGGGACCTCCCCGTTGGTGTAGTGGTAACGTCGTCGCCTTGTAATCAAGGGGTCCCAGGTTCGATAGCGGATGAATGCATAGGAATATAGTGTTTCGGGTTCCACCTTCAACTGTAGGTCTAGTCCCGATTAGCCACACTGTGCATAAAGTGTACTTAAAACAAAGTCAATCAATGAATCGTTTGTTTACTGAACGATGCTATTCGAATATGAGCAAAGCGCTTTCGTTACTTACGAAAAATGCTTCTACTTTAACAGAATTATAATCGAACCTTTTTATATCTTTCAGCTATGATTGCTTGGAAAAGTTAAAGGACGTTAGGATTGTAAAATCTCGGTGGACTCATTATCTTAGCACCAAAAATTCTGGGTTGGAATTCCTATGTCAGTTTCGTATCTCTAATGAGGCAAATAGGAAATAATTTGGAAATATGCTCTGCCCCAGGTTTCTCTGCAGCGGCCGAACGAAAGCAAGTCTCTGCGCAATCAGTCAATATGGAGGACTGACTAACGAACGCGTGCGAGGGAACGGGATTGTGGTAAAGGTGAACAACGACCACCCTTTCCAGCAGCGCTCCGCTTACTCACTCTTCCCCTTTCTTGCGCAGCCTTGCTCCATAGATAGCCGGGACAGAGTATAGAGAGAATTGGAAGAGACAGCAAACGTGCCATTTTGGTGGCAGAAGTCCTCACTGCATCTACGCACAGTATCGGCAGTTTTAAAAAAAACAATGGCATCTATTTGCGTTGGTAATGCATGAAAAGGTGAAGAAAAGCAAATGATGTTATTCACTTTGTTGATGTCTGGTTAAGTATTTTCCTATCTCGTTGTTGTTAACTTTATCGAAAGAGATTTTTTTTTACTCTGCAAAAGATAAATCGTAATTTTGTCACGCCTTGCATGTATCCTGCAGCTAAATATTGACAACAGTAAAAACGCAACAAAACCAGTGTAACAAAGGACTTTGGCCACGTGTGTAGAAATGAACGTTCCTTTCAACGAAACTCGCACGACTCCACCGCTAACTTTTACTGGCGCCTAAGAGTCTGGACTCTGGAGTTGTTTCGCCCAGACATGTGTGCTGGATCTGCTGTGAGAGCTCGAGTTTCGGGTTCACTTCCAAGTGAACGAGAGTAATGTATACACCCAAGCATCAGTGGCGTGTGCAGGGGGATAGTTATAGTTGGGAACGCAATACCCCCAATTGATTCAAGTTCGCTGCACAATTAACGTGAACTGCAAAGAAAGATGGGGAAATAGTATGACTGCTGTCCACTATCGCAAGTCACGTAGTGGTAACGGTATCACATGTAACGATGCGGCGGTCCGGCGTTCGAGCCTCAGTGGTTCAGTTTCCACTGGATGATATTCATTGCGCGAAATCACACCCACCGTCATGGCCACGATTTCGGCAAACATTTCGGGGTGTTTTTTTAACACACTTGATAGGCATTGCGCCTACAGTATTTGTGGCAGTGACTGAAGGTACGCATATAACGATTACATTCTAAATGCAGTTCTTCTTCATTTTGTTTTAGTCTCGTAAAAATTAACAGACTATCTATCAGACTATCTAAAAAGATGTGTAAGACCTCACACACTCTTCGATCCCGGCCAATTTGGAGGTGATGTGATCAGCACTACGTTCCTGTCGCCTTTACACCCCAGAGTTTTACCTCTAGTTACCCACCATTTATTTGAGGCTGGATGAGCTCCAGTCGCTTTACGCGGGGACAACGACGGAAACATTTCGACCTTAGATCATCCAAGGGACTCCCGTGTGGCAGACAGGCGCCCTACTGACTAGATTACATTATATTGTGCATAACCATTATTTATTTGGAATCAGCCCCTCCCCCGCGCCCTTAATTAAAATGATATATTGTTAGCACTAGCTTACCCGGGGGGGGGGGGGGATTCCAGGCCAACCAAATTCTCAACTGTGGACATTTGTATTTAAAAAATGAAAATAAATTGAAATACGTTGCAATGGTCCCTACCAATATTTCTGAATTACTTTTGCTCATACAATGATGAAGGTAACGTACATAGGAGGAAAATTCACGCTGTGGGCCTATCAGTATGTTCCGCCATGAAACTTGTGCCTGTAACAGTGTACAATTGGTTGATAATTATGGTAATTAATGTAGTTATTATAATTACTTGAGAACAGCACATACGAAAACAAGAAATACCATTGATTCAACATTAACATGTAATTTTGAGATCTAGTGAATGATAAAATGTGTGTGAGACTCGTGTAATAATTGGGAAGAAAGACTTAGTGTTAATTCAAGTGTATATGCCACATAGTGGGTTGTCAGAAGAAGAAGTGGAGGAAAACTATGAGAAGATAGAGGAATTGATGGAAAAAGAGAGAAAGGGTTCGTGCATTATCGTAATGGGTGATTGGAATGCTGTAGTAGGAGAAATGCAGGATGGAAGTACAGTAGGAAGATATGGATTAGGCGAGAGAAATGAGAGAGGGGAAAGCCTGGTAAATTTCTGTAAAAGAAACTCCCTAATTGTTGGAAACACACTGTTCCAGCAACATAAGAGAAGGAGGTACACCTGGATATGTCCAAGAGATTGTAAAAGATACCAGATAGATTACATACTGGTACAAGAAAGATTTCGAAATTGTTTGAAAAATGCGAAGACATTGCCAGGAGCTGACATTAATTCAGACCACATCTTGCTAATAGGAGAAATCAATCTTACATTGAAGAAGATAACCCAAAACCAGGTGAGCAAGAAACCCCACTTAGAGAAGCTAAGGGAAGAAGACGAAAGACAAAAATTTGCAGAACATTTCCAAGGAAACTATAATAATTTTAAAGCTAGTTGTAACAATAAGGATGAGATGTGGGATGGAATAAAAAGCTGCTTACAGAAGGCAGTGGATGAAACAATAGGCTACAGGGAAAGGAAAAGTGCTAAGAAACCATGGATTACTGAAAGTATGCTGGAAAAAATGGAGGAACGGAGAAAATGGAAGAATGTAAATACAGAAGAGGGAAGACATAATTACAAGATACTGAATAACCAGCTAAGAAGAGAAACTGACAGGACAAAAGAACAATGGATGAAACAAAAATGTGAAGAAATTGAAGAACTGGAAAAAAGAGGAAGGTATGACTTGATGTATCGTGAAGTAAACTGCTTGGGCTTCCAAAAGAAGAAATGGAAAACAATGTGGATGATAGAAGACGAGGAAGGATGTGAAATCACAGACAAAAAAGGAATATCGAATGTGTGGGGAAAGTACGTTGAAGAGCTCTACCAGAAAGAGAATCGCCCAGACAGTCTGAATGTAGAAAATGAAGACGACGTGCCTGACGATGAGAAAGGATACTATATCCTGAATGAAGAATTTGAGCAAGCACTCAAAGAAATGAGGAATGGGAAAGCAACGGGCACTGATGAAATTCCTGTTGAACTTATCAAATGCCTGGGAGATGGAAAAAGAGAAATACTGCACTTATGCAATGAAATCTATGAGAAAGGGGATTGGCCACAAGATTTCACGGAGACTGTTTTGGTACCTCTGCAGAAGAAAAGCAATGCCAGAAAATGTTCTGAGTACAGGACAATCAGTTTGATATCTCACTCGGCAAAAATTCTTCTAAGAATTCTGAACAGACGCCTATACTCGAAGGTCAGTGGCGAGTTAGAGGAAGAACAGTTTGGTTTCAGGAAAGGAAGAGGTACAAGGGATGCAATTGGTTTACTAAGGACCATTGGGGAAAGATATTTAGAGAAAGGAAAGGAGGTGTTTGTAGTATTTGTAGACCTGGAGAAAGCCTTTGATAGAGTGAATTGGGTTAAACTTTTAGAAATTCTGAAGAAAATTGGTGTAGATTGGAAAGAGAGAAGACTTCTAAGCAACTTATACATGAATCAACGAGTTAAAGTGAGAACAGGAGACGAAATGACAGAAGGCTGTGAAATTGGAAGAGGAGTGCGACAAGGATGCTGCCTATCGCCTACTTTGTTTAATATTTATTTAGAAGATATAGTGAAAACTTGTTTCCAGGGCACAGGAGGTGTCAAATTAGGAGGAAGAAGAATAAACTGCATAAGATTTGCTGATGACATGGCATTATTCGCTGAGGATGAAATAACCATAAATAGTATGTTAGAAGAGTTAAACAGCAGCTGTGAGCAGTATGGGATGAAGATTAATGTAAAGAAGACAAAGGCAATGGTTATAGGACGGAAACCAACGAATATTAATGTGAGAGCAAACAGTGAAAGAATCCAGCAAGTGGATAGCTTCAAGTACCTCGGATGCACTATAAGCAGTGACATGAGCTGCAACCAAGAAGTGAAAATGAGAATCGCAATAGCAAAAGAAGCTTTCAATAGAAGAAAAAATGTTTTTTGTGGACCCATGGACATAGGTCTAAGGAAGAGATTAGTGAAATGTTTTGTGTGGAGTGTAGCACTATATGGTGCAGAAACCTGGACGTTGAGAAGAAATGAAGAGAAACGACTCGAAGCTTTTGAAATGTGGACATGGCGAAAAATGGAGCGTGTAAAATGGACGGACAAGGTAAGAAACGAAGCCGTACTGAAAATAGTTGGTGAAAAAAGATCTATACTGGAGACCATCAAGAAGAGGAAAAGAAACTGGTTAGGACACTGTCTAAGAAGAAACTGCCTGCTAAGAGATGCCTTGGAGGGAATGGTTGAAGGAAGAAAAGTCCGTGGAAGAAAGAGATATCAGCTTATGGATGATATTAAATTAACTGGGTCGTATGCTATTACGAAGCGTAAGGCAGAGAACAGGGAAAGCTGGAGATTGCAGTGAAAAACCTGCCAATTAGTCAGAAAACGATGAATGAATGAATGAATGAATGATGGTCATTTTGCAATTATTATATTTGTTATATAAGTTATATGAAAAACAAAAGAAGAAATGATTCATTAAAAAATTGTTCCATGAATTTTAATTTTAATGTTAAAAAGGAAAAAAAATGTCTGGGCCTCTGAGGCCCCCTCAGGTATGTTAATTTCTTGTACGCCAGGGGAAGCTAGGGATAAGAAAAACCAAACTTATTCCAGTCTTAACTGTAGTTCTTTTGTAAAACAATGGTTTTATGCTTGCAATCATGTATTATATGGTATTGCTGCAAGGGTTCTTCGCTTTGGTCAGATTCCCATTCATTCAACAATTTGGCTGCCACCTTTCCTCTTCTGTCTTTTACTCCTGAGCTAGAATACAATTCAAATGTAGTCGAAAAAAGGTATAGGCTAGGTGATGTAATTTGAAACTCTTTCATCTTCGCTTCCTACAGATCATAAAATTCTAAAGTCACGACTTCAATAACACAAATAATTTTCGTCGGAATAACAGTTTTAAGTAAGGTATAAAAATGGCTACAAATTGGCCGTGCTTCAACTCTAGATATTAGAGAACCAAGTTATATCATTTGAGCAGGTAAAAATACAAAATACGTATGTTGATAGGATATACGTATTGTAGAACAAAGTGAAAACTATAAAAACCAGTGAAATTGAAATAAATCTACATTTCTCAAGTAAGCATAAAGGAAAGGAAGAGTAACGCACAATTCTTGCAGTAATGATAAAATATTACTAATTTCGAGAGCTTAACCGTGAAACGATTGCCCCGCCATCGATATGGAGACACACGGGAACGAGTCATACAATTCGACAAAGACTGCTAGGCCTCTATTTTGACGTGAAATAAGCTTCGTAAGTTCTTTTTAACAAACATTGTTTCAATGTGCGCGAGCTACACCTCCGCAGTTCTATTCACTGGGAATGACCTACTAAAAGCGCGAATTTTCATGAAAGGCTAGGATGTGAGTCAATGTGTGAAGAACCCCGTCTCCTCGGATTAAAAGCGCGGAGTTAGAGTAGAACCCAGAGCCCCCTGGTAGCAGCAGATTTTTTGGCGGATGGAGTGGGGGAGGGTTGCACGTAATATTTCGTTTATACTGTAGGAAAGTTCAAGTCCGTGCTTCTGAAGTAAGACATGGATGCCGAAATATTGAGGACAGCGACAGAGTGCTGAAAACAACTTTTCCCACCCTCTTTTTTTACTTTTTTTACTAGCGTTTTGGATAAGATTGATTGATTATTTTTTTGTTTCAAGTCCACTTTATGCACAGGAAGGCTAATCGGGTTTTGGATAAAAGTATTTACATTTTGAAGCCATAGTTTCCCTTCCCTTGTAGGAATAATGCGGTGAATTCAGCAGTCCTACATAAAAGTAAAACATTTTACCAGTAGTCTTTAGGTGAGCCTACCTACAAAGATTTAATTTTCCATAATTGTAATTGCTAGTCAGTTAACAAAGCATACACCCTTAATCCACCATCGTGGAATTAACATTTCTTTTCGCATGCATATCTCAAAGTTCGACTACAAAAATACAATTAATTGACTTGGTGTTTTAAGTCCACTTTATTCACAGTCAGGTTAATCGGGACTGGACCTACAGTTAAAATTGGGATCCGAACCACTAGTGCCTCCACCGGGTATCGAACCCGAGACCCCTTGATTATACAGAAACACAATGACCGAAAATATGGGAATAAATAATATCACCCATGAAACAGCAAAATCAAGTTAAGGTTTTGCAACTGATGTGGTGAACGCTCCGTGCAGACTTGAAGACGCCAATGCAACAGTCTCTTTTCATCTTCCCAGTTATATCGTTTACGTCTCGGAAATCACTCCCGCAAGCCGGCTCTGTGGCTGAATTGTTAGCGTAGCGTACCACAAAACACACGGCGTCCTAGGTTCGCATCCCGGTTAAAAAACCTGGACATGAAGTTGTGTTTGTTCCAACAGCCTGTTTCATCATTCATCCTAGCCTTCACATTATATGCGACATTTGCATGAAGACACAACATTTGCTGCTGTTATCTACTTATTGATTTGATTAGTTTACATCTCGCTTCTGTCTCTTTTGGTCACGCGAAGATTAGGGTGAAATTGAAGCCAGGCAATGACGAACACGCATGGGCGGTTAGCGACACACAGACTGAGTGTGAGTCTAGACGCCAAAGCCCCGTTTGTCTGCAAAATGCACACTCTGTACTAATAGCACTTGTATAGTTTAAAATATCGATACATCTGATTAAAAATATTCATTAAACTTCGTTGTCCTTTAAAACTGCCACTTTCAATATATATTTCGCCATATAACACAAATACCGCAAACGCACTAAAGGAAAACAATAGCCACACTGGACGCGAACCAAGAAACAAGGATGTTGATTTCAGCCTTCAATATCTCTCCACTTGACTTTTAATTGTTGGCATTCAAAATGTTTACATTCTTATTTCGAGGAACAATTGTTTATATTCGAGCAATAAAATTGTACATATTGTTTGTATCACGTGACCTTTGAAAATATGGTCATGATGTAAGAACTTATTTAAGCGCTAGATACTCCTTCGTTCATGAAATTAGCAAGAAAAAGGATTTGACATGTTCTATTCTGCTATTATAACAACGTTAAGACATTTTAATAGTCCATGGTCTTCTTCACTTCTGCTCCTTCAGCTTCTCATTTTTGTGCGGCCCTAGGTATCTAGTACCAACCCCCCGCCCCCCTTCCTTGAGTCCATCGTGTCATACCTAAAAGAGACGTTGTCATTTAGGCGCTTGAAGGAAAGTCATCCCTTACACCCCGCTCCTGTTTGTGGGTAATATTCCCACCCTTTCAGTGGCGTGCCTATAAATGTAGAAAAGGGATGTGAGCATAAGGAGATTATGAGTTATTTCTTACCACTCCTAGATCATGCATTGTTTTCCTAAATTTGACGTTTTCTTAAAAGGAAAGTTGCTCTAAAACCCCTTGTACGAGTAGATAGGCAGCTGTTCCATAACTTTCCAGCTGGCATATCATAACCAAGTGACAGAATTCGGCTCTGTTTAGCGTGAAACACAATACAAGCTGACGTAGTAGTTAGGATAACAGACTGATTCTTCAATATTTTCCCGCTCATCTTATCAATTAATCATCTATATAACAGTCACGATGAATAAACTCCGTGGCGAAACTGCCCTTGAATAACAAACGCCTGTTGATTGGTTGACACGTGATCAGAACATCGAATCGCATTGCCGCTGTTATCTGGTTTTCTCGATCGGATCCCACTAATTCACGTAGCTTCCCAACTGGCTTCAAGAGCCAGAAATGTTCGAGCTCTCACCGGTAAATAAATCTGTTATCACGCTAACTTGATTTCTTAGTTTACTTTATGCTAAGATGGGCTAATCAAGACTGGACCTACAGTTTAAAGTTGTATCCGAACCACTGTGTGTCTCCCCCGGGTATCGAACCCGGATCTCCTTGATTACAGGCCGAAGAAATTACCACAACTACATAGGGTTGGCCGTATATGTTAGGCAATAACCGTTCGACTGCTTCAAAGCACTTTGAAAATCGTGGGTTGAGTACGGAAATAATATTGATAAAGCAAACACAGTTACAGTACCTAATCTTTGCAGTAATGAATTACCAGTAAATCTTTTGAACAAACCAAAGAAAAGTTTCGCAAAGATACTCCGTCAGCACTGAAAGATGGGTCAAACGTTTCTTTTGTAGCATTTTGACTATCTATTCCGTCCGCACCACCTGACACAGGTTTTCTTGTACTGCATGTACAATGTAGTTTGGCGAAAGGAAAAAAAAGCACGCAGTTCTTATCGCTTTCTTGCAGGAAGGCAAAGTGACAGAGCAGAAACGTTTTTCATCCTCTTAGCTTCTTATTTCTTACACAAGGCATGATTTTTCCTGCATTTACTTGGGTCTCCCCCATGGCGCAGTTGTAGCGTCGTCGCCTTGTAATGAGAGGTCCCGGGCTCGATACCCAGTGGAGGCACACAGTGGTTTGGATCCCACTTTAAACTGTAGGTCCAGTCCCGATTAGCAGAAAGTGCTATTCAAACACCAAATCAATCAATCCTGCATTTACTTGAAAGGTGAAAACGTATCAGCATCAAAGGACGGAATTAGCCGAAGAATGATTGAAAGTCGAACTTCAGCTAAGAAAAATAGAGAGAATGAATTTGATGTTTAAGCTTGGCCAAGATGAGAAAAATCCACTGGCCCTGTTATTTAATTTTCAACAATAAGGGAGCGGTCGGAGAGTGGTGACGCAATGAGCTCTTTACCATGTGATCCTGCCCCTGCGTTCTTTATTCAGTGCTAAGCATTATCATTATGAACGTCACACACCGAAAGTCAAGATGTAATATTTATCGTTGTTGAAGCTTTTGATAACGAAGGAGTGAAGGAAACTGGCAACACGGCGGTACTCGGGTAAATGCGGAAGAGAGAGGAGAAAACAAATGACTGCCAGAGACGGATCTACATATTTTGGGCCCATGGCAAGCATCACTTAAGGCCCCTTCAATGTAAAATACAGAAGTATGTGAAAGGAAATGTCAAAACCTTTCTGCTATTCCGTTTCTTCAATGTATGTATATATTGTTCGTGCGTGCGGGCCCATGGAAAAATTAGATTTTGTTATTTAGCGTCGCCTACAGAGTGTGTCTAATCGCGACGATGAGGATGATAGGATGAAATTACGGAGTGGATGCAGCAACACTCGCGAAGAACAGCCATGCCCAGCAGAGATGCGAACCCGTTACCACTGGCGTCGTAAACTCTGTGCTAACCACTTCGCACGGAGGTCGGTATATCTCTGGATTTTTTACGGATAGTTTTAAGTCCATTTTTATGCACAGGTAGGCTAAATGAGACTGGACCTAACGTTTTAAAATGAGATCCGAACCACTATCCACCGGGTATCGAACAAGGTATACCTCTGAAGAGGAAGGTGGAATTGGAAAGGTAGAGTTTTGCAAAATCATGGACAGATGAAACTTTTGATAAGTCACTTATGAGAGATGTCTAAAGATAAAACTCGGCTGGGAATGATGGACCAATAACTGTTTCTTAATACATTTCATTCTACATTTGCTCGTTATTTCTTTTAATTTGTCAAGCTTTGGGCTGGGTATGCAGTAGTGTTTAGGTAAGCAAATCATGTTTGATGGTTCCCAACGTAAATAGTAATTTCTTTCTATCCACGGGATTTTCGTCCCTTGCTCCGCCTGTCTGTTGCAATTATTACTCATTCATTTTACAAACCATTCGTAATATTAATACTATGCAGGTTCTCTCCAAGAACCAAGTACGAAGGTTAACTTTTGCATTCCGAACTCAGTCTCCCTTTGTCTCGGGGGATTAACAATTTCAAATAAGGTATTCTTACTTTTCTTTGATTGTCGTTGTAAATACAAGATTTAGAAAAATAATAAAATAATAATATTACATTTAGAAAAACTGGGAATGAAACGTTCGACCACAGGTGAGTTTCCTAAGTAAACTGTCACAGAAAAACCAACGCTGTTATTCATTACGTTAATTCATAGTTCATAACTTTGCTATCCCGTTGTTGTTAGTTATTGCGAAAGAGAAAAGTATTTCACTCTGCAAAAGGGCAATCATAATTAATCTCTAATAATAATCGTCATGTTATATGTGGCATTTGTTACACCTTGTTGCCCGACCCTGTGGCCGAGTGGTTAGCACATCGCGCTGCGACGCCAAGGGTCCCGGGTTCGAATCCCGGTCGGGTTTGGTTGTTTGTAAATGTCCATTCATCAATTTCATCATTTCATCACTCATCCCCATCTTCGCAAATTAGCCAAGAGGCAATTTTTACGCGAAGTAAAATAAACTAAATCAATCAATCATGTTACACCTTGCTTGTAGCCCGAAGCGAAAATTAGATACCAGTCAAAATAATTCTTACGCACTACTCTCGCAGCCAAACAAGTGGGAGAAGGGGAAGGACTGTAGATTACGGCAGCAGATAACACCCACTTGCGCAAGCAGTAGAAACACTCTGCCGTTGAAATATCGAATTGGGACGTTAGTACAGTCACTGACACTACTGGTTTGTAATTGTCCAATTGAAAGTCAATGAAATCGTTACAACCCAGAACTGTTCGTGACTGTACAGCTGTCATGATGCAAGAAAGACAAGTACAAAGCATGCTTTTCTGGGATTGGAAACTTGAAACGTTACCCTTGCGCGCTGCACGTAAATAAAGACGGACTGGAAGTAAAATTTAGATCTGACATTTTTGTTAATCAGGTTCACCAGAATATGACGAAGAGAAACACTCGTGTTTTAATTCTTAGTTGAAGTTTGTTGTGAAGGAGAGAGTATAAGCAACATATCTTTGGTCTTTGGAAACACTCATGTAGTCTGCAGGTCATATAATTTCGTGTTAAAGAAAGGAACATACTAGTATTACATTTTCGGGTTAGTGTACTATTTTTTTTTATTTGTCCCTAAGTAATTTGGAGTTCTCGATTATAATTTGGCTGGTGTGTCTTTAGAGGCTCTCCCCGATGGTGTAGTGGCAACTTCGTTGTCTTGTAATAAAGATGTCCTGTGTTCGATGGAGACACATAGTGTTATGATTCAACTTTAAACTGTAGGTCCACCATGACTAGCCTATTTCTACACAAAGTTGATTTATAATAAAAGCTCAAGTCAATTTAAATCACCTGGTTCGTCTAACCTATTATGCACAAAACATCAAGAAAACATAGGACAGCTCTATTATTCAGAAATCCTGGTAACGACGAATTGTCCATCGCCAGAGGTGCCAAGGGGGGCACTTCCTCCCTTTTTTTGCAACTTTTATGCTAAACCTTATATACGAAGGGAAACTAAACTGTCCTTGCCACCTTCCCCCCAGTTTTGGCATCTTTCCCCCCGTTTTGGCACCTTGCACCGCAGTTTTGGCGCCCAATTGCCGCCACTATCCATCACCATTTTCATTCAGTCTGTATTACACAGTGTGATAATAATAAATTGAAATAATGACATCAATAAGCAGAGGCCATTGCCCGCTTCGAACTAACGTAGTTTACTCCTAAAAACAACATAGGATGTACAATAGAATGAAAATGTAATGAAAATAGCGTTGGTCAATTTTCCTACCATTATCTTTGCCGTTGACTGTGCCTTGGAAGTGTCAATCCCAGAATAAAATGCGTAGGACAGCCAGTTATGGATTTTAGATACCAGGTTTCGGTGTATCGAAATACAGGTCACATCGAAGATGCAGAACATATTTGTTTGATGCCAATACTTGGGGGTCTGCTATATTGATATTTCCAGCAGCCGTAATAAGTATCACGTTTCTTACAAGTTGTATTTATATTGCAATCAGACAACGTCCTGCATTTCTGCACTTCTGTGGGTCCAGTTCCGATTAGCTTATCTATGCATAAAGTGGCCTTAAAATACAAACTCAAAACTAAAAATATATGGGGGGTGAACGTGCGTTCGTTTTTTTTTTTACTAAATTGGGAATCAACGCAAAAGGGATAAGCTTTATGAAAATAATGCAACTTTAGACAAATTAAGTATTACTTCTATTTATAGTAAGTAATTTTATGGCACTTTTGTTTGTATTGGGTTAACCGTGACGATCTTATATACTTCTAAACTGTGAATAATGTGAGTAATGTTTTACTAATATATTAGCTTAAGCGTATCCTTCTCTCACTGACATTCGCCAGAATGCACAGTCAAACAGCTAAACCATAGGAAGGGGGAAAAGGGCGTGACTTTTCGTGATAGGCAAACGACGGGTCAATTTTCCATTTCGGCTTATTATAACAAACACGGGCCTGGAATCGCTTTTTATTTAACGTGAAGGGGGAAGGACAGTGACCATGTAAGTACTGCATAAAGCATGACGTCCACTGTGACGCGGAGAAACTCAGCAAATGAACACGACAGACCCGTTTCCGGCGTCTCAGTGGGCGATAATCTGTAACATAGCCTGCCAAAATTTTCGTGCTTCGGTTTCGCGCGTTTCACTGTAGTGGGCGTTACACCATTTGATTTAAGTAGAAGCAGACAGCAGATCTGTTGCCGGAAATTTCCATGTTTCGCCGCGTCTCAGTGGGCGTCAAGCTTCAGTCTCTTCCTTGTAACGCGATCAGCTAACCCGCGTGGCTGAGCGAGCCGGTTTATGTTTGCAGGCAATACCACTGCAAATAGGGGAACTGAAAGGTCTGCACATGTAAATATGTTGTAGAAATTAATTCCATTCTAAGGTGTTAAATGCATTGAAAGACATGAACTTAAGATACAAAAATGTTAAAAAAAAACAAACGCAAGTGGTGCTTGCTCAGTTTCCTTTACCGCACGCTTCTGAAAAAAAGGGGGGTGGGGGATGTTTTCCCAGTGCGTCTCGGTCATCAGTTGTGGCTCTTTCTACACAACTCAATCGCCCTTCTGCTACTCGCTGCCTGTTGGGGCAAAGAATATATACAAACCATAATAATATTAATAGTGATAATAATAAAATCGTCTTTACTAGAGCGGGCGTTTTTCATGCGTTTCTAGCCCGACCCTGTGGCCGAGTGGTTAGCACACCGCGCTGCGACGCCAAGGGTACCGGGTTCGAATCCCGGTCGGGCTTGGTTGTTTGTGAATGTCCATTCATCAATTTCATCATTTCATCACTGATCCTCCATCTTCGCAAATTAGCCAAGAGGCACAAAACGCGAAGTAAAATAAACTAAATCAACTCAAATCAAATCAAATCATCCGTTTCTATCATAAATATAACAATGAGTCGAAGTGGTTGGTAGATGAGAGCAAATAAATTCAGACGCGCACAAATATTCTCGTAGGGCCTAACGTTAGTGCCTCTACTCTTCAACCTTACAAGATATAAATGAATGTCACCATTAAAGAGAGTACTTTATGTTGGTTACCGAATATACCGAAAATGTAGGTTCTCAGTATATCGATATTTAGAGGTCATATTTTCGAGTACAGATAACGGATATCGATGGTTTCAGCAACCGGCCTCCGTGGCGGAGTGGCTAGCACAGCGCGCTACGAAGCCAGGGGTCCCTGGTTCGAACCCTGGCCAGAAATTGGCTGTTTGTGCGAGTCTCTTGATCAATTTCATTAGGTTATATGATCACTCGTCCTCAACTCAATTAACCGTAGGTGGCAGAAAGCGATGTAAAATAAACCAAATAAATCAATAGTTTTAACAGCACAAAATATATCCCCTTTATGTGACCATTTCAGGATATTTTTTTTAATTTTGCCTGCTTTACGGTGCACTATATACACCAGCAAGTTAAAAACAAGGAAATGAAGTAATTAACTCGAAGCGGATTACACAAAAAATAATTCCATCGTAGATTCCAGCCGAGGCCACTCCCTAAATATCGTGCCACAGTAACCATCAGCCATGGAATCACTTCTTGGTGAACAAGGGCAATTACATTAACATATTATTATTAATAATATTAACTAGAATAGGATTATACACAGTGGCGGCGATTATGGGGGCGTGGTGGTAGTTGCCTCCCCTCAAATTTTGGCACTTCTTGTCCCCTCAACTGCGTCCTCTAACGAAATTTCCTGACACTTCACTCATCTCCACTTCAAAAGCAATGGAAAAAAGAAATAAGTAAGTTAAGAATGGATGACCATAATTAGAGGCAAACCAAAAGAGTGATCAGTTGAGAAGTCGACCCCATCCTTGAAATAATTTGATTTCGATCAGTCAAGTATGAGTTTTTAAACATTTAACAACGTTTTATATGAAAATCTTATATTACATGAATGCGTGCGTTTCGTTGGTTCTCTTGCTACCGCGTTTGCCATTCGTTTCTCTGCAACGTAAAGGTTGGGGGACGTTCGAGATTCGAACCCGAGGCTTTGTCCAGATGTCGGCTCGTTTTGCCCCGACGGTAAAACTAAAAAAGTAGCTCCCTCTCCTATCAGGAGAAAGAAAACCTCGCGAAGTGACACCCCGGAGACTTCGTGACGTGAGGTGATGCTCATTACTAGGGCTAAAAGGGGCTAGTTGTTGCCATCAATGGCAGAATTGCGATCCAGTCCCATGTCTTCATCTTTGCTTATGGGCGCGAGAAATCCCCCCCCCCCCTTTCCTTTCTCTTCTCATTTCAAGTGCTGGAGAGTAAACTTATACCTTGCAAGAGTCAGTCTCAGAATATTACGAGCATAGAGCGAGTTTTAGATACCCTGGTTCAATATCTCGAACTACCGGTTACATCAAAGATGCAGAAAGTACCGGAAAATAACGAAGGTACCTTTTCGATATATCGATATTTCGTTGTTGCCAATACCTGAGATTCCGGAATTTTCAAGTAACGGTAAATCAATAACTCCACCATCTTTAAAAAGTATAACGTTTCTTATCATTCATATTTAATTTCTAATCACACACTTATACTTATGTACACATGTGGAGGTTGTGTGCCTGTGCAGTGCTTCTTTCGGAAGAAAGTATTCAGGTACTGTTTCTAAATTCGTAAGCAACATAAAAGGAATATCCAAAGTTAATAAACAACTATTTATACTCGGTTATTTACAGCGCGTTTAATTTAAAATTGTACCGCAGTCCGCCCATTTACGAATACCTAACGCAATGCATTTATATGTTTGTAATGGTAACACTACGGCTGCATAGTCACGTAGCTTGGTGTGGAACTTAGAGGCAAGGAAATTGAAAAGGAAATTAATACTTACTCTCATGATGCTTTTCCGGTGGGTTCAATTTTAAATTGAACGCACTGTATATTTTACGTGGCTTTTCTTCCTGTTTTGTTAATCGCGACGATTTTACATTTAGGTACTCCAAATTAATAATTTTGTATATTCACACGTCAACCTGCTATTATCCTTCATATTTAAATGTTTTTATTTTATCAGTGACTCACTGGCAATTGCCATAATGCATAGTCAAACATCTAAGCAAAAAAAAAGGGCGAAAGAAAATATTATCGCACTACGTCTCGGTTCTATTTAGGGGTGAAACCGTTGCACATTACTCAATCGCGTCTGAACTGAATCTCCTACCTGCCCCAAAGGAACGATTGATTGATTAATTTGCTTTACTTTACTTCCCTTTTTGTGCCACTTTTGGCTAATTTTCGAAGATGAGGATGAGTGATCATATGATGAAATTGATGAATGCACACTCACAAACTTCCGTGCCCAGGTCAGGATTCGAACCCGGGACCCCTGGCGTCGTACCGCGATGTGCTAACCACTCTGCCTTCTGGTGCCGGTCCAGAGGAACGAGTAGAAGTGGATAGTTATCTAAATAACTTACATAAGTTTGTTGGACGAATAAATTGGTCGCTGCAGAAAATGAACATTGCTTTGCGTTGATTAAAATGAGTCTCAAAATATTTTATCATATATACTTGCTTCAAATTAGCAATCTCGTTACATAATTTTGTACAAGCTTCATGCTTTTAGCGTCTTTAAATATGTTGGCTAAAGAAGAGTAGTTGGATAGCCTCAGGCTGATTTTTTTTAAAGAAAATACGAATTGATCTAAAGTTATAGTATTTTCTGATCATTTTATAAATGTATTTAATAGTTCTGCTGTACACTCAGCGGCGAAAGAAACAGTAGGCGAATTGTCCACCACCATTTTCATTAAGTCTGTATTACACAATGTGATGGTACTGAATTGAAATAATGACGTCAATATGAAGAGGGCAATGCCTGCTTCGAACCAACATAGTGTCATTCCTTAAAACAGCACAGGATATAGAATAAAAAGTAATGAAGATAGCAATGGAAAATTTTCCTACCATTTCTTTGCTGTTGACTGTACAAAGTAAAAAGAAAACACTCTGTGGTGGGTTCCTTTACTTTCCACAGTGGTTTTTCAGAACGCCACAAGCAATAACTATACCGCGTTTGGTAGAACCTGTCCCGCTTCCCGCGCTAGATGCTCCCTGGCTTTTCTCGGTGCTGGGGAAAGTCAAAGCCAGGCAGCCAATTAAAATACGCAACGTCGCAACAGCGTCTACGTAAGCGCCTCTCTTCTGGCTTCCATTCGCTCCTCGCTGCCCAGCAGACGATTTTTTCCTCGTTTCTCATTGGCACCGAAACTGTCGAGCGCTCCCTAGCGCGGGAAGCGGGACAGGTTCTACCAAACGCGGTTTTTTTTATAATTCTGTGCAACTTGCTTCGTGGCCTCCCTTGCTGGCAGCGTCTGCGGAGTAAAGAATGGCGCCAGGAAGTCTCATCCCGCGTTCGGAAAAGTTACAGACTCAAAATTGCGTTTGCATTAGCTGCTAGTCGCTACGTACTTCGTTTTTGCCATCGTTGGTAATATCTGTATATCAAACTTGGTCCATCATCCACTTAAGTAGGATATAATTGAAGCCAATACATGCGAACTACAAAGCAAAACGGATGAGTGAAGGGTGGGGAGTCAATGTTGTTTCATCGTTTAATATGGCGTACGTGTCAAAGCAAAACTTTGGTCAAACCACATTCATCTGTGGTTTAACTTTGTTTTGAGTCCACGTTTTGCATGATAGGCTAATCGGGAAGGACCTACAGTTTAAAGTGGGATTCGAGCCTCTGATCAATCTACCCCAAGCAGGCATGAAAGTTCGATCTCGGAATCCCTTCATTACAAAGCGACAGCGTTGGGCATGAAACAATCAGGAAGGCCCATATCTTTGGAACGGAAGGCAGAATATGGGTGTAACATCATCATATTGACTCTTCGTCGTTGCCTTGTAATCAAGGGGTCCCGGGTTCGATGCCCGGTGGAGACACATAGTGGTTCGTATCCCACCTTAAACTGTAGGTCCAGTTCTGATTAGCCTTACTGTGCATAAAGTGGACTTAAAACATCAACTCAATCAATCAATACTGACTCTTCTTCTTTTTGCTTCGTGTACATGGTGTGAAATCACTGGTTGAGGTTTACAAAGATCTTAATCTACACCTACGTGCGCGCTAATATGTATACGTAATTAAATACAACATTACTAATTACTAAATCACTAAATATTTAGAAATAACATTATTAAATACATTTAAAGAATTATTTTTTACTTTCATAAATATCAGATTTGCATAAAGTAGCAAACTGATTTCTTTACTAAGTGGTTAAAGATGTCAATTAATTTCAAAATTGATGAAATTGTTTTATTATGGTACAGCTGAAAGATTGATTGATTGAATTGGTTTATTTTACTTCGCTTTTCTGCCACTTTTGGCTAATCGCGAAGATGGAAATGGCTGATGTACAATGAAACCGATGAAGGGACACTCACAAATAACCATGCCCAGGCCGGGATTCGAACCCGGGACCTCAGGCGTCGTAGCACGCTATGCTAACCACTCCTCCACGGATGTCGGCGTAACACTTGAAACATTGTGTTTAGTTTTGCTATTAATATAAATCAATTAGGTTTCATTCTTATATTTATTGTCCTTTCTTGTTTCACTTTAATTGTGAATACGTTGCTATTGCTGTAGATCTGTTAATGATCTTTTGAAATAGAGATTGTTGTGGAAATGCCCCCGTTGCACCTTGCCCTTGGACCTCTTAGCTCCCAATAGTTCTCATGCACTATCATCCGCTGAGAGGAGATCGTTTCGAGGGATATTGAGCAATCCAGTGTTACGGTGAAAAACCTTCCTTCGCTTCACTTCAAGTGACAAGAAAATCGCAAAAAATTAAGTATAAAGAACAGATTGAACTGTTTGTGACATTTTGATCATTTTTGTAAGATGGTACGTATAAGATGTACATGGTAAGATGTCACTTACCATGTTTTACACTCGAGCCCTTCATTTAATGAATTTATTTTGCCTTAACGTCTCAGCCCGGACCTTGGGGTGCACGAGTTTGCGGTGGCAAAATGCCTTATCTTATTTAAATATTCTTTTCGTCAACATTCGTGAATTGTAGTGATAGCGAGTTGCATGTTATTGAGTAGGAAAGCAAGCAGAGAACAGCAATTTCAGTTAATCAGGCTGTGATTCCGCCCTTTGGAATTATTTCTCACTTATTGCAGACGATTATTTGACCAGAACCTTAGATAACTTGCAGGAAACATTCCGTTTCTTCCGTTCTGTACGTCCTCTCATATCCGCGTCGTGGTTAACCAGACGGTACAAATTAGTTACCTTCACCTCGTACTAATCCACACAATCCACAATACTTTCACAAAAAAAATACTTGGAACGGTAGCCATATTATTGGTATTATAACCTGAGCATTGCATTGGTTTGGTTTAGAGTACGAGGTCGTTGTATTATGAAGTTTATCTAATTTTGTGTGGTGTCGTCAGTGTCACATGTTGGTACGTACAATGCTGAGGATTTCTGTTTTCCCCTTAGTTGACTTATATTCAATGACAAATTAAGGAAAGCTAAGCACTTGTTTATCGCAGAAGAAAATTGTTATAACAATGTAAAATGTGACAAATCCACAACAAAATTATATGTAAGGTAATTTCGTACTTTGTAAGTCACGCGTATATAACCTATACTGAATGAATGAATAAATACTGCATTTAAATTTCTTTGAATATTGCTAATGTATTAGGGGAGTCTACAGACCCCACCCCCGGTACGCTCTCAGACAAAAAAAAAGTAGAGTAAAAAGTAAAGTTGTTGCGTGAAAATATGGCCATTCTATTCAATTGCTATTGCCTTCGGTTTGTAGACCGAATTGATTATAAAAAAAGGTGTTTTCTAAACTTTTTTTCGAAGAGCTTGCATTTTCTGCAGCTTGCGTTTGCAACGTTGCAACCAGGAGACAGGACAACCTTACTGTCAAGCAGGCGATCTTGTTTCTCTTCTATCGGTATCTAAGGTTGCCACACACTCATATTTTATGATTAACTTCGCTGCTTTTAAATAACGTTATTTTTTCAACATTAAAGCATAAAGTTGGTTTACAAAGTTTAAATTGAAAATATTTCTGTTATACGTTTCGTGAAGCAATGCTGAGAGAACACGGGAGTGAGCGTTCTTAGTTCTCTCTCTTCCCACACGGCCTGAATGTGTTTCTGAAGCAGTGGCAACCATGCCCACTAAGCCCCTCGCAGATAAGGGATGGGTGGAAACAACTCGGTGTTGCTTTTAGATGTTATATGTAGAAGCACTTCCCAGGTTTCTCTCGCTCTTCCTGTGTAACTTGCGATAAATGCAGAATTCCTGTGTTGTGCGCACAATCGAAGGCAAATGTAATAATAGACAAATTGCTCATCATTATGTTAATTAAGTCTGTGTTCCTCAATGTGATTTTCAAGGATCGGAATCGTCATACATCTTCTTAAAAAAAAGCCCTGTCTGGGAAAGTAAATAATTGAAAAAAACTATCGATATCTTGCCTGCTATAATTTTTGCCGTTGACTGTATACAGCAAAAGGACGTTTTGCTGTGGTCTTGGAAAACGATAGCGTCGCCTTGTAATCAAGGGGTCGCGTCACGGGTTTGATACCGGTGGTGACACGTGGTACAGTGTTTCGGATTCCACTTTAGACTGTAGGTTCAGTCTCGAATAGCCTTTCTGTGCAAAAAGTAGCAATTGAATTCTTCGAAAAGGAGCACACATTTCAAATCTTGGTCGTCTAATACACGAACGAATGTTTGTGGTTACAGTTGCCAAGCATCGCCAATACAACACTAAACTAAGGGTTTCAGTGTATTTCTATTTTACGCCCATTTTTTACCTATCTGGTTAATCGCGACGAAGAGGATAAATGACGAACCCATGAAATGGTGATGGATCACACAATGATACATCCACGCCTGACCAGGTACGTAGGAACCTGAGGCTTCACAGCGTGTTACGCCGTTTACTCCGCAACGGAAATCGACTAAAGGTTTCAGATGTCAAATGACAGAATGTAGATATCATCACCAATGTTTCAAGGTTGAACCCCTTGAGTTTATTTCTGCTTTCTATCTTTCTTTTTTTTAGTTTTTGTTTTAATTTTAAGGTCACTTTATTCACATAAAGCATACACCCCTTGTTTGGGAATGACTGTTTTATTTTTGTGTAGTGTATCGTGCAGTGGGTAACACAGTTGCCTTGTAATCAAGGGGTTCTAGGTTCTATTCCCTGCGGAGGCACATTGTGGAGTCCGATCTTTGCAAGAGGTTGACTTAAAACAAATTTTTAAATATTTTTTTTTGTCATTTCTTGTCTTCATCATTCGTTCTCATCGTCGGAATCAATCAAAATTGTCAGAGAGGAGGCGTAAAATTAGGAAAGTTCTAATACGACAAAGACGCTTTTCTGATGTCTTGGCTGATAGTCAACAATTTATTACAAGAATAATTCAATCTAGAGTTTGGTATCCAATGCAAATTACGCTAACCAAAGTGCTTAACGAAAAGTTCTTTCTAGTAGGGGGAAAAGGAAAGAGAGAATGTATGAAGTTGATGTAATCTTAGACGTTATTGTTTCAGAATGTATACAACCAGTATACAGTACTTACAAAAATGTGTACATTTTTACTATTTTATCGCTTGTCGCCACTGTGTTGCATGTTGCGGGGAAATCTCAAATCATTATTATCTTTTCTGGAAGTCGCACATATTTTTCGCTCGTAAGTCTTATTGACCGAGATAAATAATTTGTAAACACATGTCATAAGTTATCGTGAGAATTTGTTTTTAATCACTTTCTGCATTTCTAAGTAAAAATTCTTTAATCTTGAATTCTGAGAATTCTTGAGATGCTCAAAGTTAATAACTTCTGCATTTGTTTTCTTATATCCCTACAAAACAGCTACTTAAGTTGACCGGACAAGGTTTTCAGTGAACTCAGTCGTGAAACAAACTGGAGGCAGGGGTGTCCGGAGGGAGGGGGTTGTGACACGATGCTTGATGGGAATTATTGGAGGGGAAAACAATAATTGAGCTTTGATAATATAATACCAAAACGTTTAAACATATGTTTATACTATTTCTACGACTTCTACCTGACTTCACACAAATATGTGTATATATGAATGTGTGGTTGATTTGAATTGTTAATAAAGTGCACTTTATGCACAGATAGGCTAATCGGAACTGGACCTACAGTTTATAATGTGATCCGAACCACTGTACTGTGTGCCAGGACCTCTTGGCAAAACGACAACGTTGCCACTACGCCATCTGAGAGGCCCAACGTGCTTGTGTGGTGTGTTGGAGCAGAGGATTACTTGCAAAATGAAACTAACAAATAACCAAGAGTACGGTTCGATACGCTAAATGAAAGTGCAAAATTTGTTTTGTTCATTTTTATGTTTCAAAACATAAAGTGTCCTTACATTCCCTTCGACAATCTTTTAATTTCAACTTCGGCAATGGAGATTTGAAAGATGCGTGGATCCAGAAACTGCCTGTTTTCTTTTCTTCAGCTTTGGTTTCAAGTTTGGTCCTGAAAAATGGTTAACTCAGATTTGCGACCAGCCAATGGGATGGTCTGATTTCTCCGGCCCATTTCTTTCAAGAACTTTTAAGAAATAGTCGGGCTGTTTGTTTTGCTTTATATCCAGTGTAAACTCACTTTTCTCGGTGGCCACAAATCTTCGCTTATCTACAAACATTTGAATCATTTATTAAATCTGTTTGTAATTTTAAATTTCCTCTCCTTGCCTTCTTTCGTTTATTTTCGAATTAAACTTCCAATTTAACTTCCAGGTTATTAGTTCTTACTAGTGTTGCGCAACATATCGTCAATAAATTTTAGAACATCTATCGTGTCAGCGATATAACGTCACGATATTTGGCGACATATAAGGTGTCAGCGATATATAGTCACGACATTTGGCGATATTTATCATGAAGGCGATATATCGTTGCGGCAGGCCCCCGTGGAGGACTGGTTAGCACATGGCGCTACGACACTAGGGGTACCGGACAAGGTACGGAGAATGCAATACGTACATGTATGTTAATGAGTTTCCTAGTATTATACCCCGCCCGAAACAAAGTTAAAGTACCTACACGTGTGATTGCAAGTACGTTTAGTTCCACGCCTACGCGCATTTGCGTATTATTAATGTAAGAAATGGTCGAACAGTTAACAATGTTTCCCAGTTTTCTTTGTTCAACAAATGTAAAAGAAAAATCATGCTAAAACGCTTTTGCAAGTCAGTTGAAATACAGATGTCTGAAAGATAATGCAATCAAACCATGGCCAGTATTAATGGAAGGACTATTATGCCTACTCATTTTATACAGGCACACTTTGTTCTTGGGGGAAGTGGGTGGTCAGACGAGACATTTCCTACATCTCCCAAATAAATCAAGATTACATTCTGATCTCCCAGCAGCCACTTACGGTTAACAACTTTTTACTTTAGTAGAAATTTTAGACTAAATATTTGGTCAAAATTGCCGGTTTTCCCCTCAATTTTGCAAAATAATATTTCTTGCTTGCTTCGATTGTAATATAAACGTTTCTACACGTCACATTATTTAGAAAGAATTAGCGACCTATTCAATTAAAATGTTCCCTACATAGCTATTTCTATTTTGTTTATTTTTCGCCGCTGGTCTATTTCGTGGATAAATCGAGACAATGAGGTGGAATGACAAAATTATGAAGGTACAAACACGATGTCCATGTTCAGTTAACATGCATTTATTATTATTATTATTAGACGTATAACATATAGCGAATACATTACATTCAGTTAGAGAAGTTGTACAGTGAATATTGTTTAAAATTTGTGCATTCAGAGAGCCGTAGGTTGAGAATTGTGTGCCAAAGAGAACAACACAATTCGACACACCCTTTACGCTTCATTAAACTTTTGCTTCTGTCGAAAGTATTATTTTAGAACATATATACTCTATATGAAGAAAAGCTCTCATTGTGAGCCGAGCGAGGAAATTTTCTTTACTCAATTTAGGGTTAAAATGGACAATTTAGACCGGTTTATTAGTGTAAAAAAATATGTACGTGAAATTATCCAATATTTGAAGGCATAGACAACATTTCCAGCTCCCTAGCCTCCCCCTTCCCTGCATTGAGGGAGCTGCTTCTATGCTACTGGTCACCGGTGAAACCTACTTTGTTCTATTTTATGTCTTATATTTGTACAGTTATAAGCCCACGAAATGATCCCCTGTTTAAAAGGGAAGTGGGGGGGGGGGGGGAGGGTGATGGACTGCGAAATTCATTTGTGGAGTTTATGGACAATACGAAGCTTTGTCGTCTTCCAGGCCAGTGTTGTTTAGAAGCCATTTGTATTTCATATTTATTTTATGTCGCTTTTCTTCCACTTTTGACTATTCACGACGATGGATCATGATTATGCTAAATGGATGAAGAGACACTCACAAAACAGCCTCGTCCAGGCTGACGGGACTCGAACTCGGAGTGTACGGTCACTCAACGCACTCGTCCACAGAGTCGAACCTTTAGAAGTGGGGAAATTAATCTTTTCACACCATATTTCTCAGGAAATTACGTTACGACTATGCGTCAATCAATGATTGAAAATATGAATATATTTTAACTGACATTAAAAGTGTTGTTGAAAAGCCGTAATTTATTTCTATAAAAATATGTTTCAAAATATGGATATTGGTGTAAGAATATAATTTAATCGGTAGGTTTTTATAACTACAATTCGTATATAGTTTAAAACTTTGTTGAAGAGTTTCTTTCATTTTCTAAGATTAATCTTTCATATTAATATGATACTTTTGGAGGTTAAGGCTTTAATTTTCAAACCTAAAATTCCCAATCGGTTGTTCGGCGTAAAAAACAGAACACTGAGCGGCGCATAATATGTTGACGTATTACGGTAACGTTGCGCCATTTGGGACGCACTACTGTACTTTCTAGGACGTCACCTGTGCTGTTTGGGTCCGTGACATCGATACAAAGAGATAACGGCCAAAGAAATTCAAGTCGGTAGAAAAACAAAATCACCAAGAAGAGCTTGAAATGTAATGCATGCACATAAAACAGCACATAAAAATTCGGAAGGAAAAATTTAAATACTTTATTTTTGTTTTCAGCCACTGCCAACTGCCATACATAATCCTCTGTGGGGTTTGCGTTATATGTTTCTGATCGTCCCTTCTCCACTTCTAACATTCATTTGCATCCTCGCAATTAGCCAGAAATGGTAGAAATCCGACGCTAAATAAACTAAATGAACTAACAATAAAATGCTCTCAGTGTAGCATAAACTGCATAAAATATATGTGACGCTTCGAAAGGTGGTAGTTTAAATTTAGTAATCCCCCTCCCATGTCTTGCATTGCCTCGAATGCAAGTATTCCTTACGTTGCTCAAGTAACATTTTCCCCTAGGATAGTGAAATGATCAACATTAATGAAGCGACAGTAAAAATTAAACGTATAGCCTATTAATGTTAATCTGAGTCGCTTTTCTTTAGTTAATCGTTAATGACCATTAATGCTGGAATGCAGATATAAATGATAGAAGGAACACAATGGCATACCTTACTCATGATTCTAAATTAGAACTTCTGGCTTCGTAGCCACTCCTTCCTGAATGCAGCAAGGTAAAAAAATGAACAAAATAAAGTGGATTTGATTAGATTATTATTATGTAGCTTCGCTTTTCTTACCCATTTTGGCTAGTCGAAACTATGGGGATGAGTAATGATACGATGAAATTTATGAAAAGCATCCACAAAGGAACACCGAAGTAGCGTCGTAATGCGATGTGCTAACCTTTCCGCCACGAAGGTTAGCTGCAATAGATTGACGGATTGATTTACTTTATTTTACTTCACTTTGTGTGTCACTTTAGCTAATTTTCGACAATGGGAATGATGATGATATGATAAAATTGATGACTGGACACTCACAAACATCTATGCTCAGGCCGAGATTCGAACCCTGAACCCCTGCCGACGTAGCACGATGTGCTAACCACTCAGCCATGGGGGCCGTTAGCAATAGAGTCGAATTTACTGAATGATTGATTGATTGATTTAGTTTATTTTACTTCGCGTTTTGTGCCTCTTGGCTAATTTGCGAAGATGGAGATGAGGGATGAAATGATGAAATTGATGAATGGGCATTTACAAACAACCAAGCCCGAGCGGGATTCGAACCCGGGACCCCTAGACAGCGGAACTAAGGAAGATGGAAGACATACAACTGGATTTTAGTCACCATCCAGGTTTATATTCCCCCCAACTCCCTCCATGTGTTTAGTGCTTCAGTGTGTTCATTGATTAGTGTGTTTAGTGTTGAGTATATTTACTAAGCGCGCTAAGGAAGTTAACGCCTGGAGTGATGAAATTAAAAATATATAGTAACAATAAAATAATAAATAAATAACGACAGGGTAGGTAGTTTCTTGCCATGTGTAGTAGGCAACATTGGTTACAACAAGAAAAAATAAATTTCTGTACGGTACAAAGAGTTATTGAAAAAAATCGTATTGTATCTCAACAAATCTATTCTGGAAGCTGGCCCTCAACGTATTCCGGAAAACGTTTATAAACCGTTGATGTCAGATACCTGGGCCTGGATGTATAAATATTGTATGTTGAAACCTCACCTATAAAGCACAGTTCTATTAATTATATATATATATATATATATATATATATATATATATATATATATATATATAAATCCACTGTCGGTTTTATTTACTGTTTTGCTTTTGACGTCAGTCCACAAAAAAATTCATCTTCGAATCAATTTTGTATAACGCTACATGTTGCCTTGTACCGGGAGTTCCTTCTGATTATTTTTTGAGATAATACATTTAACTTAAGAAATCTTGTTAATAATAAGTTGAGATAGGATTATTTGTGTGTAAGATATTTGTGTCCTGCGTAAGAAAGTGAAAAAAAGCTGTACAGTTTGATCGGGTGAGCAGGCTCTTTCGTTGCAGCTGTACAGGATTAAGGGATTAGGGAGCTAGCGATAAGTAGGTCAGTGGTGCAAACATGGTTCGAACGTCGATCTCTCAGTCTCAGGACGAAGCAGCCGAAATAGGCTGGAATAAAATACTTGAATGCTGCGTCAAGGAACTTTGTTATGAGGGGGCAATAGAATGTAGTTTTTGTAAAAAGTGGTACCATAAATCTTGCACGGGAATGAGCGAAGAAGAATTTACGAAATTTGAGTTGCATTTAGAAGAATTTTTTCCTTGAAGATATGCTGCGCACTGTCAGAAAAGCAAAATATCAAGGAGGAAAAGTAAAATTACACAGGCTGTTCAAAAATTAACTGACGAAAATGAAGAGAGCGTTAGCCTCACGACACGTTTGTAATTTATGAAGCAGAGTAGAGAAGAGGATAGGCAAGAGCAGCTTAAATTTAGAGAAGAGGATATCTTTGGCTGCAAGTCGTTTCACTCTTCTGGCTTTAACTTTAGAAAGGTCCGACCATTAAATTCAAATCTCGAGACAGCAGGGGAGACATTATTTTCATTATTATAATGGTTGTCTCTACATTCTTAATTTTTTGAGGACGCATTTGGAGGTGTTCATGCACCACTGGCAACCCACGTGCGCACTCCTATGCCCTCACAAATCAGTTTTAATTTGCTTCATATGTAAAAGATGTTTTTTGAAATTGTTTTAATATCGGGTGTTTTATAGATCAAAAGAAAGTAAATTTATATATCTAGGCTATTTGTGCCTGGAGAAGTTAAAGGACGTCGCGATTGTTAAATGTCGGTCGACTCATTATCTGAACACAATAAATTCTAGGTTCGAATTCCTATGTCAGTTTCATCTGTCTTACGTGGCAAATATATAATTAATTAGAGGCAGAGATATATATATATAAGGAGACAGTAAACATATCATTTTGGGGGCAGGGGTACTGACTGCATTTACGCACAGTATCGGCAGTATTAAAAAAAAGGTCGGTAATTGCTTTGGTAATATATCAAAAGGTAAATAAAAGCAAGGGCTGTTATTCACTTTGTTGATTTCTGGTTAAATATTTTTTTTTACTATTTCGTCATTAATTTTATCGGAAGAAAACATTCTTACACTCTGCAGAAGAGAAATCGTCTATTAATTTCCGAATAATAATTAATCACCATTTTATATCATATGTATATCATTAACATTCTTCTGTTAAGTCTTGCATGTATCCTGCAACGAAATACGGACACCTGTCAAAATACTTCAACGCAACCAAAGCAGTGGGACGCCACGACTGTATAAATGCATGTTCCAACGAACGTCAGTGGCTCAACCGTTATCTGTTTCACGGCGCCTGGAGTTGTCTCGCTGAGAGCTCGAGTTTCGGTTTCGCTTGTAAGTGAGTGAACACTTATATACACAAGCAACAGTGGCGTCTGCATGGGGGCAACTAGTTGGGAATGCAGTACTCCCAATATGGTTTAAGTTTGCTGTACACCATCAGAGCCTCAGCGGATGTTACCATTGGATGATATTCAGCCAACAACTTCCCCCACAATTGTTTGCGCGAAATCACACCCATTGCAATGATTCCGGCAAACGTTTCGGAGCGTGTTGTAAACACACTTTATAGGCATTACATCTACACTGATTGTGGCAGTGATTGAAGGTGCAAATATAACGATTATATTCTAAATGTAGTCCTGCATTTTGTTTAGTCTCTTAACAATGACCAGACTATCTAACAGAATATATAAAACGATGTGTAGGGCCTCACACACCCTTCAATCACTGATAATTTGTAGGTGATGTGATGTGAACAAGAAAAAGCATTGATTCAATATTAACATATTATTTTGAGGTTTAGATAATAATAAAAAAAGTATTTCAGGTCGGCTCTGTGGCTGAATGGTTGGCGTACCGTGTTACAAAACTCGGGGTCCTAGGTTCGCATTCTGGAAAACCTTGACATGAAATTGTGTTTGTTCCAACAATCTGTTTCATCATTCATACTATCCTTCATGTTATATTATATATTTGCGATAGGAATCTTCAATTTGAGGAAGGCACAGCTATTTTCTGCTGTTATCTACAGATTGATTTAACTAATTTCACTTCTCGCTTCTGATTCATTTGGTCAATCGCTAAGATTAGGATGGAATTGATGTGAGGGCAATGACAAAAATGTTTGGACAGTACGCAACAAACAGACTGAATGTGAGTCTAGACGTCAATGCCCAAATTGTCTGCAAAATGCAGCCAATGCAGAGCGGGATAGTAATAGAATTTGGGCCCCTAGGCTATCTTTTCTTTCGGGCACTGTAGACATTTTTATTAATAATTTTGATATCATGGTACTTTATTTTCACTAACTGCATGCTCTGTACTAATAAAACTTGTAAAGTTTAAAACATTGATACAATATCGGTACATATTGTTTGTATGATCTAGGTGACGTTTGAAAATAGGTCATTGTGTAAGAACTTATTTAAGCGCTAGATAGTCCTTCGTTCACGAAATAAGCAAGTAATAGGATTTGGCATGTTTTAATTTGCCATTATCACAACATTAAGAAATGTTAATAGTCCATGGTCTTCACTTCTGTCCCTTCAGTGTCTCATTTTTGTGTGGCCCTAGGTTATAGCCTAGGATAACCTAATGGCAACCTCCCCCCCCCCCCTGAGTCCAGGACGTGGAAGAGAGGTTGACATTTAGGCTCTTGCAGGAAAGCCATTCATTACACCTCGCTCCTGTTATCGTTATGTAAGGAACCCTCTCCATTTGCAGCAGTATTCCCCACGCTTCCAGTGGCGTACTCACAAATGCAGTAAAGGGATTATGAGTTACTTCTTACCACTCCTAGATCATGCCATCTTTTCCTAAATTTGACGTTTTTTTTAGGAAAGTTGAGCAAAAATAAGACTTCCTAGCTCTAAAACTCCTTCTAAATACGCCACTGTTCTTAACTTTACAGCTGACATATCATAACACCCATCTATCACCCAGTAACAGAATTCACCTCCGATTAGCGTGAAACACAATAATAGCATGTTTTGTTAATATTTTCTCGCCAATCTTATATAAAATTAATCATCTCCATAACAGTTACGATGAAAAAACTCCGTGGCGAAACGGCCTTGAATAACAAAGGCCTGTTAAGTGGCTTTCTTATAAGTTGACACGTGGTCAGCACATCGAATCCCTTTGCCCCTGTAATCTTTATCCTCTACTTCACGTAGCTCCCCAATTGCCTTCAAGAAACCGAAATGTTCGGTAATGGAACCTGTGATCACGCTAAATTGAGTTCTAAGTCTACTTTATGCAAAGATGGGCTAATCGGTGCTGACCTATAATTAAAAGTGGTATGCGAACCACAACGTGCATAAGTCCAACAGTAAGGGAGCGGTCGGAGCGTGAGTGACGCAAGCAGCTCTTTACAATAGAATCCTTTCCTTGCGTTGTCAAAATGTTAAGCATTCTTGAACAGATGGTCGTCGCCTTTATTCAATGCTAAGCATTTGTATCATCATGAACCTTAGACATCGAAAGTAGAGATGTAATATTTATCGCTTTTGAAGCTTTTGACAACGAAGCACTGAAGGAAACTGGCAACACGGCGGTTCTCGGGTAAAAGCAATGCGGAGGAAGAGAGAGGAGAAAACAAATGACTGTCATTGACGGATCTACATATCTTGGGCCCATCTCAAAGCATTATTGAAGTTACCTTCAATGTAAAACACACATACTTGTGATAAGAAATGTCAAAACATTTCCTACTATTCAGTCTCTTCAGTGTATGTATGTTGTTTGTGTGTGTGTGTGTGTGTCTGGAATGATTCGATTTTGTTATTTAGCGTCGCTTTTCTATCACTCTGGCTAATCGCGACGATGAGGATGAGTGATGATAGGAAGAAATTAGGAAGTTGATGCAGGAACACTTACAAAGGACACCCATGTCCAGGGGCAGATGCGAACCGTAACCATTGGCTTCGTAAACTCTCTGCTAAGCACTCCGTGCGGAGATCGGAATATCTCTCGAGTTTTTTAATGTATAGTTTTAAGTTCACTTTTATGCACAGATCGGTTAAATGGGACACGACCTATAGTTTTAAAGTGAGATCCGAACCACTATGTGCCTCCACCGGGAATCGAACATGGTATACCTCTGGAGAAGAAAGTAGAATTGGAGAGGTAGAGTTTTGCAAAATCATGTGGAGATGAAACTTTTGATAAGTCACTTGTGAGAGATGTCTGGGGATACAATTCAGCTGGGAATGATGGACCAATATCTATTGCATAATATTTCTACATTTGCTCGCTTTTACTTTTAATTTGTCGAGATTTGGGTTGGCTATGCAGTGGTTGTTAGGTAACTACATCACGTTTGATGGTTCCCAATGTAAATAGTAATTTCGTTCTATCCACGGGATTTTCGCCCCTTGCTCCGCCTGTCTGTCACAATTATTAATCATTCATTGGACAAACCATTCGTTAAATTAATATTACGCACGTTCTCTCCAAGAACCAAGTACGAAAGTTAACTGTTGCATTTCGAAGTCCCTCCCATCCTTTGTTTCACGCTACGGGTTAAGAATTTCAAATAAGACGTCCTTATGTTTCTTTTTTTTTAATTTTCTTTGTAGATACAAGATTTAAATAATAATAATAATAATAATAATAATAATAATAAAATAATGAATTTAAATAACTGGGAACAAAATATTGGATCACTGGTCAGTTTCCTGAGTAAACCGTCAAAGAAAAGCAAACGCTGTTATTAATTTCGTTGATTCATAGTTCATTGTTTGCTATCTTGTTGATGTTAATTTTAACGAATAATTAATCTGTAACAATCCCCACTTGAGGTGGGGTGTAAGGGGTGGCCTTCAACGTAGTACACCCAATTGTCAAGTAGTACACCCTACACTACATTTTGCAGACGAACGAGGCTCTGGCGACTGGCACTATGGCTAGTATAATTTTGTGTGTCTTGTCCTGTTTTTTGTCCTTGTGTGTGCTGAGTTCCACTTTGCAGCCTCAGCTTTTAACGAAAGCCAGAAAATTTTTGTAATTTAGTAACAAGACAGTGCAATAATGCTATTTTAGTTACGGTAAGGAGCTGGACCCCGTATATTGTGACGGGTGCAAAATAGCCTAAGTGCTGACGCACCCAAAATTTTTAAATTCAAATTCAATATCACATGAGGTATGATTTTGTTACACCTTGCTTGTAGCCAGCAGCGAAAATTGCATACCAGTCAAAATAATTGAAAGCACTACTCTCGCAGCCTGGCAGGTGGAACACGGGAGTATAGATTACTGAAGCAGATAACATCCACTCCTGCATGCAGCAGAACAGTTCTGCCGTCGAATTCTGTCGAGCTGAGACATTTGTACATCTTATCATGATGCAAGAAAGGACAAGTGCAAAAACATGCTTTTCTGGGATTCAAACCCTGAAACTTTAACCTTGCGTGCTACACGTAAACAATGACGGACTGCAAATAGAGAAACGCTCGTGTTTTACTTTTTAGTTGATGTTTGTTATGAGGGAAAGGGTATATGCAGCAGATCTTTGGAAACACTCATATAGTCTGCGGGTAATGATAATTCCATGTTAAAGAAAGGATCATATTAGTATTATATTCTGTGAAGTAAGGTAATTTTTTTTTCGGATTAGTGTAGTATTTTTTTTATTTGTCACCAAGTAACTTGGAGTTCTAAATTATTTGACTGGTAAAGTCCGTTCAAGGGAAACGAAACTAGCTGGAAAGTACGATTCCAAACGCGAGAGGGGAAGCAGGTAGAACACTCACCAAACCACCCTGTGCCTTTTGCTTGCTAAGGTTCGCTTGCTGTGTTTATTACTGCTTTCTGTGTTGTGTTTGTGATATCTCTTACAATTCGTAACAAACCGTTTCGAAGTGGAACAAATAAAACTGTGACGCTTTGGTCCCTGTTGCACATTCTACAAAGGCCCTCGATAGAATACAGAATGCCAAAAAACATTCAGTTACTACATTTTCTTTATTGTGAACACTATTACTAGTGAATATTATCCTGATTACTGCTGTGTGCATTTGTGCTGATTATACGATTTACTAAGGAGACCAATTTAAGTGAATGATACAAAATAAAGTTCCTGGTTTACAAACAAGTTTATCTACTAATGTGACGTAATGAATACTTTCCTGATATGTTCCGTTTGCGTATATAGTAGTATATGGATGGTTATTTTTTTTTCATTCTGTACCCTTACATAATTCGTAAACATCTCTACGTATTTTGGTGGTGATGTTACTACGTTTGAAATTTCATTGTTGTTTCCACAGCAGACAATATTCACGAAACTCACTTCCTAAACATAGTTCCGTCACCCCTATTTTGCCAATGAACACGTCCAGTTGCGACTTGCACACGTCGCGAAAATTGGTTGCTATTGATAAGAACCTTAAATCTGTGATTGTCCCTTCATTAATTTCTGACATTCGTTTGCATCCTCGCAATTAGCCAGAAGTGGTAGAAATGCGACGTCAAATAAATTAAATCAACTAACAATAAGTACTTGTATAAAAACTAGTGCACAAAACATGTATGACGCTTCGAAAGATGGAATTTTGAATTTAGTAATCCTCTCTCAACAGTGGCGTAGCAACATATAGCGACGCCCTGGAAGAGATTAGAATGCGAGGCCCCCATCCAGTGGCGGCAATTAAGGGGAAATGGGGGGCGAGTAGTCTTTCCCCTCTTTTTTTCCACCTTTGCGCCAGCACTATGCTAAACCTTATCTACCAAGGGAAAGTAAACTGTCCTTGTAATTTTTGTTTTATAATCATTGATGCCTGTTTACAAGACATTTAATTTAGTCGAGACAGTCCATTCTTCCAAATCCCTGTCCCAATTTATTTCAAACTTAAGTCGTATTTACGAAAATGTTTCGAGTTTTATTTGTGGGGGTGGGGGGTTAACCCACATTTAGACATGTTCTTCATTTTAATAATGATTGCTAATCTATATCATTTCATTTACAAATGTATTATTTTCTAACCATAGAATTTTCACGGCTGTTCAATGGTGCTGGTACAAGAACATTTCTAAAAAAATAAAATATTGTTAGTTTGCGGAAGACAGAAATATTCGAATACTTCTGAGAATTGAACGTAAACAATAAGCACCAAGCTGTACGCCTTGTGACAACTTTAGTCTGTAAGCGATTGCGTTGCTGAATGCTGATTGTCGGATAGGGGGGAGGGGGTTATCAGTGAGTTGATTTTTCCCGATACTTTGGACCGTAACATTGCAACTCTACAATTCTACAACTAGGAAAGATAATAGTAGGCAATTTGTTCACCACCATTTTCATTCTCTCTTTACTCTACAACTTGCGTTGTTCTACGGTGGTCATTAATTCTTTTCATGCGAAGTTTATGTTGACATCTGCGTTTCTATTTCAACCCATTATCATGACACTGTGGAAAACAGACTGAATGACAATTCAAAGCAGATGGACATATTGCTTTAACCGTTGGGTGTACACTTAGCATTGTATCTACGAGCTAGCACTAGCTCGTACAATAATACTACCATAACATTGGTGGTCACATCCTATACTCCCAACAGCATTTCGCCGACCAGGGTCGACCAACTGGACGGAGTGGTTAGCACAGCGCACTACGAAGCCGTGGGTTACGGGTTCGAATCCAGGTTTGAGCATGGATGTTCTTTGCGAGTGTTCCTTGATCAATTTCATCATATCGTTACTCATCCTCATCATCGCGATCAGCCAAAAGTGTCAGAAAATCGACGTAAAATAGCCTAATTCAACAAATCCAACAGCATTTCGGATGTTCTCTTTTGTTCCACATTTTCGGATTTGTCTCCAACCACTTCAAAAATATCTTGGGTACAGGCCTGTTCTAGGAAGGAATGAAAAAACGCGAGCATTTAAATGCCTCATGCTTGCTTCGTGGCAGTTGGAGGTGTTTGTTGTTAACTTATTAAATTCGGGAGTGAAAGGTAAAGAGAAAGAAGAGAATACAAGACAACGGGCTTTTTATTCAATGAAAGAATAAATGGGTAAAAATGTCTAAGCAAGTTATCGTGAATTTTTGCTAACTGTTTCACGTGAGAAATACGACGATCATTTTTTACTTCTTTCGTGCCCCTTAGGCTTAAGACCTGCCTGCCTGTATGTTATGCTTCTGATTTGACGTATTCATTCAAATTATAACGTTTAATTAGAATTTAAAACCAGATAAATAATAAATAAATGTTTTAATATTATTTCCCGCAAAAATAGCATTTTCCATGTCCCCCCCACTTCTGTTTATAACATTTTTCGTTTCAAGCTCATTCGACGCGAGGCACCTTTACGCGCGAGGAGCCATGCGGTCGGGCACTTCCCTCACCCCTTGCTACACCACTGCCTCTTAATGCCTTGGGTTGCCTCGAAAGCGAATATTCTTCACGTTGCTAAACTAACATTTTCCCCCTAGGATAGAGAAATGATCCACATTAATGAAGCGACAGAAGAATGCGACGTATATTTACGTTAATTTTAAGCGTTTTTCTACGTCGTAGGTTAATCGTTAATAAGAATTAATGGTGGAATTAGAACGAACACGATGATATATCCATTCCTCACCCAGAATTCAAAAGTAGGGCTTCTGGCTTCGTAGCTACTTCTTCATGGAGGCCAGAAGGTAACAAATGAATACATTGGATTAGATTATCTTTAGCGTCGGTTTTTTTCATTTTTGGCTAATCCAAACGACGAGGATGAGTAAGAATATGATGAAATTGATGAAGGGCACCGTCAAAGGAACACCCATGAGCAGGCCGGGATTCGAACCTGAAACCACGTATCGTCGTAACGCACTGTGTTAACCTTTCCTTCACGCAGGTGAGCTGCAATAGAGTCGAATCTACTGAATATGTTCGTTTTAAGGAGACTTCCCTTTATAATGCTTCATCAGAGCGTGGTTTTTGATCGATTGATTGATTGGAATTTTAAGTCCACTTTATGCACAGTAAGGCTAATCGGGACTGGGCCTACAGTTTAAAGTGGGATCCGAACCACTGTGCCATGTGCCTCCACCGCGTGTCGAACCCGCCACCCCTAGATTACATCAGAGCGTGGTGTTGATCATTCATGTCTCTTTCACTACGGCAGAGATCGAGAATGTGTGGAGCCATATCATTTGCTCGAATGGTGTCACGGCACGCTGCCATACACAGGGGAGAACACAGGCAGTCGCCACATATATTTTGATGGCATAAAATCTTTGCTGTCCCTTCAAGTACATTTGCTTCTGTAACTTTGTAAATATTGTTATATAAAGACCACACTGAGGGAAGGAATACGCTATCGTTCACTAAACCTGAATACTTTGTGACCATTTACTTAATTTCATTATTAATTATAAAGTGCAATCAAATACACGGCTATAAATTGTCAGGTTTAGAAACGGGAAGAGTATTTATGTCGTTTACATTTTATTTTGCCATCTAGAAAGTAATGTTTACTACAGTGGATTTAATATTTTCGTTAAGGTCATAGAAGGCAAATATGTTGTTTCCAGGCATTATATAAAAAATTGAATCGATGTCTTCAACTCGAGCTTTTTCCCTTAAAGTTTTCTGGTGGGGAACATTATCAAATGTACATGTCATTGTTCTCTCGGTTGTTTTATGCATAAGATGGCGCAGTGGTAGCGTCGTTGCCTTGTAATCAAGGGATCCCGGGTTCGATAACCGGTGGAAGCTCATAGTGGTTCGGATCCCACTTTAAACTGTAGGTCCAGTCCCGATTAGCCTTATTGTGCATAAAGTGGACTTAAAACACCAAATCAATCAATCAATTATGTATAAGCAAATGCGTTATACGCATATAATAATGCGAATATCTCTGCGTAAGCATTTGTATGTTATCTTTTTACATTTGAACTATGAAGAAACACACGCAAACCGAAGTGACGAGCAGGACACAGTTCCTACTTTGTGAAAATAATGCAATGGAGAGATCAAGCGTAAGATACCGTGACAACAGACACAGGGGGAAAATGCGCGGTTAACTTACTACAAGCAAGGAAGCGATTGTTTTGCCCCTGCGACGTTGTCGGGTGATGACTTTCCCCTCTCGTTTAGTCGCACGTTAAACAGAGCGAGCGAGTACAGAAGACGTCAAATACGTGTAGCATGCAACGTCGCAAAAAGACATCCACAGCTCTCTGTCCACGGTTTCGGCGCGGCTGCAGAGGCGAGAGTGAAAACTTCGCTTCACTTATCAGTGTTGCCAAACACGACTGTTAAAAAAAGAACTGCATTGAAATTAAATGTAGTTAAGGATTGCAATCAAGCCGTTAACTTTGAGAAGTATAAACGTTTGTGTTCGTGTTCTACGAATAGGGATCCTATGTTCGAATACCGTACGAGTCTTGGGATGCTTTCAGACCGAAGCGAGACACGACACGTGTCACTTGGAAACAAACACTCAATAATATATGCTATGCTGCACGGGTAGTGTTACTTCAGTGAGAAACCCCTCGTTGCTCGTCGCTTCGTCCCAATGGAACTTTCGTACCGAAGCGATAAATGGCTTTGGAAACAAAAATTCTTAAATAAATAAAACTTTCTAACAAATGTGATATGACAAACTACACGTGCCACTTGCATGTTTCACGCACTAGGGACGTTATCGTGTTGCTTCGGTCTGGTGGTCATGCCTACGCATTGAATGCTTTCTTGCCGAGAGATTTTAAACCGAAACGACAGGCAACAAGTAGCAAACGACGGCTGCAAATGACACTGAAGTTCATACCGAAGTGACAAGCGAAAAGAAAGACAAGCCACTTCAGTCTTCAAGTAAGCATTCACTGTTAAAGCCCGAACACCAGACCTAGGCGACCCAATTCAGGATATTGACAAACGGAAGTAACAGGCGAGACTTGCTTCTTCGTTTCGAAACGTGTCGCTTCTCGGCTTCCGCTTCTGAAAGTCATGGATGTCATGCAGCGTGTCGCCTTGGTCTGTTAGAGCATTTGAGAAAAACGCTTGCTTGTAGACAGAGGTATCGTGTCACTTGTCACTTCGATATGAACCCCCCCCCCCCCTTTTGCCGGATCGCTTGTCGCCTTGGTCAGAAATCTCCATTCTTATCCTCATCATGGCCGAAAGGAGACAAGTAACGAGTTTCTACTGATAACATCTGATAACTCTACTCTTTGTTTCCTGGTAATGGAAGAAAATGAGCTTTACAAATGGATTTCTGTTTACCAGTATTATAGTAAAACCCAACTAATAATTTGTTATAGGCACATATAGAACGGTCACATTTGGAGGAATAAATTCTATTGTAGCATTTTGTTTGATTGCAGGATTAAAGCCGACCCCCGTAGTGGAGTGGTTAACACATCGCGCTACGACACCAGGGTTCCCGAGTTCGAATCCCGGTCTGGGCATGGATGTTGTGGGAGTCGATTCATCAATTCCATGATATCATCACTCATCCCCATCTTGGCAAATTAGCCAACAGTGGTACAAAAAGCGAAGTAAAACAAAACAAATCAATTACAATTACACTTGGAGGGTTAGAAGATAATAGAAAAACAGATCTGGTTCCAAAGTTTTAAGTTGGCAACATTGACAGCTCGGAAGCAACAAGACGGCCAGGCGAGAGGGGAACCCCGTCGGCATTTGCACGTACCTTTCCTCGCCTCTCATCCCCCTGGGATGTTCGGTACCAATACATGCGAAATAGATCCAAGATTTTACACACCCACACTTCACGGTACCAAGGGATGCGATTAAACACCACAGTTTTACACAGCCTTGAAGGTACCAGCTTTCACCAGCAGGTGGCAGAGTGTAACACAGCGACATAAACACTAATCCAACAAATATGAACTTTTTGGTACCTTCGAAATACTTCGCGTACAGGTCGCAAGGGCTCTCAGGAGTCTCGAAATGCCTTTTCCTTATTGGGACCGGCAAAAAGTCCCAACATTTTTTTTGGTCCCATTAAGAAAGGTGTTTAAAGATACGCCGGTCCTAAGAAGAATATATTTGCGTACCCACACACACACACACATACACACCCACACACACACCCATATTCACACATATTTATTTCCGGTTTAAGTTCAATATGACACCAGCCTCAATTTGTTTATCTAATATTAAAACAATGTAATAAGCAGAGCTCTTCTAGAATTGCTCTGTGACTCTCTCATTTCTTACATCATAAACATATGATTTTTCACCTATGAGAATAACACTACATATGGTGTCATCAGGGAGTGCATCGTGGAATTCACAGATAATTTTAATGTTTGTCCTGTCATTAACCACAACTTGTTTCCTTTTTGAAGTGTTGATTACAAACATGGGCCTCTGTGCTTTGAATTCATCTGGTGTGTAATACATGTCAGTATTGCCAGTAGTGACCCTTTTGTATGCTGTAAATGCTTCATATAATTTAAGGAAATCATTCTTGGACATGTCTAAATTATAATTTTCTCTAGGGAATACCTCATTTCTGCCATTTTTAAGATATATGTTCTTGATGTTGCAGTTATCAAATCTACTTGAATTTTTTTCCTGATTATTGTGTCTTCCAGTCTGAAACAATACCACCACAAAATCCGGCATGTCATATTGTATACTGGAGAATGAATTTGTAGCATCAAACTCATAATAAGTACCAGTTGCGGGCTTCTGTACACATTGATATGTATAAAATTGTAAAGGAATCTGCGGATTTTTTATTATATCTGCTTTGTATTTAAGAGCATAACTGGCTTCATACTCAACAACCGGGATTCTTAGCTCCATAGTCTGAATAATGCACTTGCCCTCATCAGGTAGGGTATTGGGCAGAGCTTCCAGTAGTGGTATTTATGATATTATAAACCCACGAAAGTATGAACCCTCCTCAAGCAGATTTGGCTACACTTAAAACTAGCTCAACATGCCCATATGAGCTTTTTGCTCAAGTGTGGAACCCTGTCTATTCCAAGATTTTTGTAAAAAAGCCCTCATGGATTCCATGAGAAAGTATGACCCCCCTCAGATTGATTTGTCTACACTTACAAAAGGCACTTCTGTGAGATTGTTGTCCATAAACCTGTCAAAAATATGCCCCTCTTGATATTTTTTTTGGCCACACTTAAAACTAGGCCACCCACACCCATACACACCTACACCCACCCACACCCACCCACACATATTTACTTCCGGTCTACTTCCGGTCTACTTCCGGTTTACTTCCGGTCCACTTCCGGTCTACTTCCGGTCTACTTCCGGTCCACTTCCGGTCCACTTCCGGTTTAAGTTCAACTGGATACCAGGTTCAATTTGTTTATCTATTATTAAAACAATGCAATATGCAGAGACCCTCTAGAATTGCTCCGTGACTCTCTCATTTCTTACATCATAAACATATGATTTTTCCCCTATGAGAATGACACTACATATGGTGTCATCGGGTAAAGCCTCATGGAATTCACAAATAATTTTAATGTTTGTCCTGTCATTCACCACAACTTGTTTCCTTTTTGAAGTGTTGATTACAAACATGGGCCTCCGTGCTTTGAATTCATCTGGTGTGTAATACATATCCGTATTGCCTGTAGTGACCCTTTTGAAAGCCGAAAAAGCCTCATATAATTTGAGGAAATCATCCTTGGAAATATCTAAATTCTAATTTTCTCTAGGAAAAACCTCATTTCTGCCATTTTTAAGATATATGTTCTTGATGTTGCAGCTATCAAATTTGCTTGAATTTTTTTCCTGATTATTGTGTCTCCCAGTCTGAAACAATACCACCACAAAATCAGGCATGTCATATTGAATACTGGAGAATGAGTTTGTAGCATCAAACTCATAATATGTCCCAGATGCAGGCTTCTGTACGCATTGATATGTGTAAAATTGCAGAGGAACCTGTGGATTTTTTACTATATCAGCTTTGTATTTAAGAGCATAACTGGCCTCATATTCAACAACTGGGATTCTTAGCTCCATAGTCTGAATAATGCACTTGCCTGCATCTGGTAAGGTATTAGGCAGAGCTTCTCCTGTAGAGTTTAATGTGCTGTACCTCATCAAAGCATTATTATCATTTGCAGCTCTTCTAAATGTAATTCTTAACCCGCCCTTCCACATAATATCTTTGTAATCTGAGAAGAATCCTGGCAACAGGCGCATGGGAAACAGCACTGTGTGATTTTTAGATAATATCTTATCACCAGCCTCAAATCCACCGATTTTGTAGTATGAAGCCTCGGTTTTGGATAATTTTAGAGTGGCCAAAGCTGTGGAGGTAATGCCGGGATAATCTATTCTGTTTATAACAACGCCATGCTTTCTGACCTCAATTTCAGAGAACAGATGGGGTACAAAATTGTCTACCAATCTTATGTTTGAATTTGCCGGGTAATCGGTACCATCGAGCTTTACAACATCAAATTTGATGTATAGATCTGCTCTGTGGGGGTGTATAAAGCCGTCCCCTACATCAAGATCAACCTCAATTTCTGTGTTGGGTTGATTTAAATTTGCAAATGTCCTCCTGTTTGGGGGGAATGATTGTAGCTCATAACTCTCAATATTTTCCATTGTATGTATTTTTATTTAAATGTTAATCTCTATGATTGCAGTTGTTGTGGCTCCAGCAAAATCAACTAATTCTTCTTTTTCATTAGTGACCATCAATTCAATATAATCTATTCTATTATGACACACAGGAAAATATAATGTTGGGGATGGATTGTAGATGATTGGCTCCATGAATTCGGAATTAGGTTTGAATGTTGCAATGATGCCAGTTTGTTTGTGAGTGCCTATGCCATTTGATTTGGTGATCATACCCTCGGCCACATTACAGTGAATATTCAGAGTCTCTATGGCCAAGAATTTAGGTATCTTCATAGCAGTGTGTTTGATGGCCGCTTCAAGTTTTGTGTTGTTCTCAAAGCCTAACAGTTCTCCTATAGTACCCAGATGCACTGTTTCTGTAGCAGATACAATCTCTACTCTGTGAGTGACAGAATTTTGACTTAACACTATACCTCTGGGTAATTGAGCATTTAGAGTGGACAGATTATATTGCCCTGGAGTGATGACAATTTTTTGATCCCCTACTGCAATTGTGTTGTTGTGGTGTGTAATATTAGGGATCAGGTACATGCCGTAAAGTGCTCTGAGAGCTATTGTTTTGGGATACACTATGTCATCATGTAATTTGAGTTTCAATATTGAATTTTGGCTGGTGAGATGGAATACCCCCATGATGTTTCAGATACCACAAGGCCTTTTGAAAATTTTCAATTGATGGTTTATTTATTTGAGACATATATCTAAGAACTGATAAACACAAATGTCCACAATTAACATCTTTGAAGTTTTGAACACGGGCATTATTGTAATAAAGATTAGCTGATTTTAGATATTTTACTAAATTTTCAGGTGGAACACCTCCAAATGAATCAAACACAAATGCCTCATCTTTTAAATATTTAAGATAACAGATCCAGTGAGTGCCCTGATTTTTGTACTCATCCAAATTAACAATGCCTCACTCTTTGTTGAGTGGTTGTTCTGGTAAAGAATCAGACATGTACACACCTCTAAAATTTTTGATGCCCAGTGGCTTGATTAAAGCTTCAATATCTTGGTTTGTAAGCGGCTCTTGTTTTTTTTAAACTTATTCATGGCTCTCTTAACACCTTTGCCTTTTTTCTCCATGGCCAGGTTATGGCGCTTCTGCTCATCTAATTCTGCCCTATTTTTCTTGGCATCTATTACTGTTTTTGCTATGGCAGCTGATCCCCCAGCCAAGCTCCCAACAGCCCCGAGTGCTGCTAAGATGGCCGGGATAGTAAATATGAATCCCCCTGTATGCAATTTTTTCCTGGATTGCTGTAATTTTTTTAATTGGGGGGTGCTAAGCAACAATTTCATACCATGTCCCTTTGCAAGACAAGAGCTTTTTTTCTTGCGCTGCTTTTTGGTTAAGAGACTGTCAATAGTTTTAAGAGATTTGAGACCTGCATAAGGTATTTGATACATAACACCCTTGGCCTTCATTCTAGGTTTATTATATATATATTCACAACCCCCACCCCAGTTTTTGTTTGGTGCTCATAGCTATGGTGGTTCACAATGCTGCTATTCTTTCACTTAAAGAAGCATCTTTGCTTACAAATCTACCAAATGCGGCCTCTTCTAATTTTTTATCTGCAACATGTCTCTTGTCAAGATCAGAATCTGTGTTGTATGCTATGTCATGGTCTCTACAAGCAGCATCTAGGGGATTAACACCAGGATCACCTCTGTTTAATCTATGGTCCAATTTTGTGCCTGGACCACAATACTGATAGCCTGGAATGTGTAGTTCAAATGGCAGCTTGTTTATAATGTCATTAACCAGGCCCCGACCCTCCGAAATATTCCAAAATTTGGGTGGTAGAGTATTAATAATTTTTATGAGATATCCAATCCCCTTAGGGTCATTCACTATAAAATTAGACAATTTGGTGCTTATCATGTCCATAATTCCAACCTTTTCATTGTAAAAATTGTGGTTCCCAGCATTTTCCTCCCCAGCTATCACCAGCAACCTATCTACAAGTTTCCTGACATCATCAACCCAGACAAATTCTTTAGGCAGGGTGTTGTATTGTTTGATTCCACTGCCAGTCTTGATCTGTGACCATATGGGCTTGATTAAATTGTTGTATTTTGCTCCACTGCTAGACTTGACTCTTTTTTGTGTGGGATCATTGTTCTGGTATAGAGCATCTGATTTTATTAATATTTCTTTGTAATGTTCATAATCTTGATCTGTATAGCTGCCAGGTCTCTTCCTAGTCATCAGTTCCCACAATCCAGGTGTTCCGGGGTACTTAACAAAAGCACCTTTTTCTCCGAGACGAGATTCTGAATAAACAATCAGATCATCTCCCATAAATGTTACTCTAAAATTGCCAATTCTATGTATGATGCTGCCATCAAGCTCTGTGTCGGCATATAAGCCAAACACCTCATCTTTGTTGTCTTTAGGTGTGGTTAAATATTTTTGTGCAAGAAGACCCAATTCAATAGGATCCTGAGTAGCTTCAATTCTTCTAGGAGCAACAGGACTAGGTGTATGAATACTGGAAAGTGGGGTGAATGGATAATCTAATATGTTCCTAGCAGCTACAGGTACAAGCTCTGTGATCAAATTTTGATTCTGCTCTGTAACAGTTTTGATATTCTTACCTAAATTATTAATAGCATCAATGACAGGCTGTTCTGTTTGTTTGTGTTTTTCATAAATTCCCCGGTTCTCTGATTTCCATCCCTTAAATCTTTTTACAAGATAATCTCTTAACTTAAGATCATCAATGATTGGTCGTTTCATGGTTGTTTATATACGTCTCTACGTCTAGAAAATCGTTGATTTTATTTCTGTATTTGCCACTATTAGGTGTTCTTGTCATATCAATTGTGACAAACCCATAACTGTCCTGGTTCCAGCACCTGCTGCAAAACTTGGAAAAATCATTGTAGCTCAAGTCCCCACCTACATATTCATCATGTATGTGTTTGAGGTTGGTATGATCTTGATGAAACACACATATAAAATTGCTGTTGTCTCGGATCAGTTGCTTCGGTATTTTAGAAAAAGTCTGTGCCAGGTAGAAGCAATCAATGTTTTTGTGTCGGCCCTGTGTAAAGAAATTTCTAACCTTGTTTTGATTATCCAGTATAACGTCATCAAACACAACAACAGAATTATCGAGACATTCATGAAGTGGCTTAACATCTGGTTCAAAAGTGGCAATATCCAATCCATCATATAGCTTCATCAGCTGCTGATATTTTAATTGTTCTAAGCTCTTAGAGAAGACATACAAGTGCCTGTTTTTCCAGTCTAACCAGTTGGGTGCCAATAAAAAATTATCAACCATTAGTGTAGTTTTACCACAAGCCGATGGCCCAACAATAAGACACCTAATATTATCAGGCAGCAATTTTCCATTTCTCTTATTCTGCTGTTCAGGTTCTGGCAGCCTTTTTATAACATCCCAGGTGCTCATATTATTATTTTGTCTGCATCGATCCAGCTGTTTTCCGGATGACCCAGCCATTTGACAAATAACTTGTTGCCTTTTCTGCGGATGATTTTTTCTATGAGATATGTGTCAGGCTGTTTAGTTTTGCTGAGTTCTTGTTCATAGAACCTGCCTTTGAGAATTTCTCCTCGGTGATCTTTTATTATATATGTGTTAAGGGTCCCGGGTTTAACTTGAACCACTGTAAATAATTCAGTGCTCCAGTTTCTCGTAAAGCCTCTTTTGAATAAGTGCTTATATTTGCTGATTCTTACTTGCTCACCCACCTTGTATTTGGCCCTTCTTGTTGTTGGCTGGTATCTAGGATAATAAACAGTCCTGATCAATTTTTGCTCATCAGATGAAGTTACTTCGGAGGGTTTCATGTTGATTGTGGAATGGACCGAGTTGTTATATTTATGTAGAAGTTCTGGAAGAATATTAATCCATTTATAATTACCTTGAAGTGTAAATTGTTTATACATAAGATTTTTTAAGGTTCTGTTGAATCTCTCTACAATTGAGGCCTTGAGATCACTGTAACTCGAGTAATGTTTTATTGACTGGCTTTTAATAAATTGTTGAAACACTGAATTATAAAATTCTTTGCCATTATCTGTTTGCAAATAGCGCGGTGATCTTCCTGAATGATTGATGATTGTCCTGAGGGCTTCTGTAACACATTTTCCAGTCTTGGATTTGAGTGGCACAGCCCAGGCAAATTTTGAAAATGTGTCTATCACAGTGAGTAGATACTTGTAGCCCTTGTTGATTTTGTCTAAGTTTTTCAACTGCCCACTTGCCAACTCAATCAAGTCGCTCTGCCATAAATCATCTATGCCCTTTGTGACTACTGGCAGTCTCTTAAAATTATGTCTGGCCTGTCTGTGTAATTCATCAACAATAATTTGTCTAGACATAATATGAAAACAAGAATATTGCAACTATGGGGTGTTCAGCAGCTGAGACTGCAGGATTTTCTAAATATAATTTGTCCCCTATTTGTATTTTAAATTCCAGAGAGCCATCATCTTCAGTATAGGCTGTTTCTAATGTATTGGGATCTGTAAAATCCTCTAACTCTACACTGGTGATTTTTGGTTTGTTGTCAGCATTTGTTATTGATAAGGTGGGGTAGTGGTGTGCCTGTGGTTGAAGCCAATATTTGATCTTGATTGGTCTCAATGTGCCCCCAACAAAAAACTGGTAATAAAATTGTGCAGGGGACAGCATATATATTTTGCCACCTGGTGTAAATGGTGAATCATATTCTTTGTTGGGGATGCTGTACAATTCGAGAATTACTGTATGTTTTGGATTCTCGATTATGCCTGTTATTTCTTTTTCTGCTGTGAGCAATCTGCTTGTTACAGATTCAAGGTGCTCATTGATGGTCCTAACAACATCATCATGGCCTGGCTTGATCTTTATGTCCACAACAAGTTTCTTGTATTGTTGCACAATCTCTTGAAGCTGGGTGGCAAAAACAGACAGAGCATTTGCTTGATTGGATTCCATGGTCCCTAGCTGTTGCTTGATATTAGCTACAATTTGTTGCAAATTTTCAATAACTGCCAATTTTGAATTTTGAGCAGTAAGATCATGGACCTGTCTTCTGATATCCTCAAACAGAGCATGCAGTTCATTAATATGTTGATTAGTTGGTAGAGTGGCCACTGTCTGAGTGAGTTGTTTGATCTCTGTCTGGATATTCTTGACATCTTCTGATTTCAATATCCTATTCACTGCCCTCTTAATATTTTTAAGTTCCTGTGATGTAGGAAGATTTGAAACAGTATTCTGCAAAGATTCAAGTGCCAATTTTACATTGTTTAATTCAGAAGCATCAGCCACATTTTGCATAGCATTTTGGAGCAGGGCTATGTCTGCCTGAGTGGGTGTGGATTGTTGTAAAATTTCAAGCTTTGTTTGGATATCATCGATCAAGTGATGAAAATGAGATAGTTCAGATTCAGTGTTGAGGTTTTCAAGCTTTGTGATTTGGTGCTGGACACTGACAAGGGTGTCTACAATACCGGGCAATCGGGATTCTAGTACATTTGCCAAATCATTTTGCACTGCTGCTATTGTACCCTCAAGATGGGTTATGGAACTTTGAATTTTTCCAAAATCTTCATATGTTTCAAGTTGCAGCTTAATATTTGCAACACTCCGAGTTATTGCATTCAAAGCATCAGAAGATGGCAAATTGTTCATAAAATTTTCAAGTGTCTCAATTTTTTCTTTAACCTCGGCTATGGCATTGTGCAGAGGGTCCAGATTAGGTATCTGGAGTGATTGAATCTGTTCTTTTAGAGTGGAAATCACTAGATCAAAATCTTCTTGTGATTTTATGCTTTTGACAATTGTTTGGAGCTGTGTCTGGACATTATTTATCTGCTCTTCCAATTGTTGTTTCAATTGCTCAGAGTTGTTAGCCTGGGTCTTAAATTTGGCTTGAAGAGCTGCTACAGCTTCTTCCAAACTTTGAAAATTATCTAATGTGGCCAAATCAGTATATTTCTGAAGCAGCACTTTGAGTTCAGAATCAATTTTAAGAAGAGGGTCCATGCATTGTGATTGTAAATTTGTAATTTCTAATTGAAGACTGGCATTGAGTGTGGTTTGTAAAGCTTGTAAATCACTTCTTAATTTCTTGACTCTGACATCAAGCATCAGAATCTCATCACTGTGATCTTCATGTCTTGTATGGCCAAATATATCATTAGGCATTTTTGTTTTAGTGGTTATTTATTATTGAATATCTGATTCTTAATTCTATAAAGAAAGGTATAAGCTTATCATATGACCCAGGGACCTCAATATATAAGCAGTCACCAGCAGAAACAGTATATACAGTGCCAGAAACCATGTTTGAGTGCTTAATTCTATAAATATTTCTCCCTACTGAAATCTTGACATCACCCTCAGGGGTTGTAATAAATTGTAATTGCCCACCTACAGGTAATTGGTAATGATTTAAATTATTGTTAAATATGTACAATGTTTTGCCCGTTTCATCATCATTATCTGTAAATATGCTGTTCAGATGAATAATTAACAAGCCACTCAGTTTAGACAGCATATCAGGAGAGGGTTGTGGTGTTGGTAGCTCCATAATAGCCTGTTTTTTGAACCCAAATAAGTTCATAGCCATGTTTATTTATTTCAAATCATGCTCTGTAATTGAGCATTGTTTGCCATTTTTCAAATCACAATGACCCCAAGGTAAAGTATGTATGCCACATGATAAAATACATCTCTTATCATCATGTGGGTCCAGAGCCACTTTTCTTACAATATTTGAAGTCAGCAAGTGATCCACACTCTGGATTCTGGATTCTGATGTTCTGATTGAATTCTGGGATTTGAGGCAATTTTCATAATCTTCAAATTGGAGATCTTTTTCAACAGTTACTTTGCCAATGCCCTTGGCCTTTTTGGCAGCAACACCACTACATGTTTTAAAACTATACACCTTGGCACTTAACCCAGCAAATTTCACAATAACATCACCACATGTCTCATCTTTTAACTTGCCAGGCACCTTTTTGTTGTGGGGTTGAATTCTTGTATGTTCACTGGTATCAAAGTATTGAAACAATTCAGGCTGTGACATATCTTGATAAACATCTTCTGTTTGAATATCAAGAACAAAACTATCCGTGTCCATGTACATCAGTTTTACACGATCACCATAAAAAGGTTTCAGCACATCATAATACAATGTTAACATATGTAATTTGGACGATTCCAATATCGCAGCCCCTACATAAATAGGTTTATCAAATTTGATCTTTGTTTTCATCATGTTGAAAAGTGCCATGTGCTCATCATAAATTCTTCTGTAATTGAAGTTGGGCTTTGCAACCAATTTTTTGCTCAGGCTGGGGTCAGTAATTATTTTAACATCGGTATGTTTCCTGACATTTTCAATAGTTTTGCCATATACAGAATTCACCATCAATTTAAACAAGCTCTTATCAAATTGGCTCTTTGCAGATGTTCGAAGCTCTGTATTTGTATCAATGTATGGCTTCAACCATCTTGAGTGCCTGAACCTCAAAACTTTTCCAACTTTGGTCACTTGAACACCATGTTTCATCAGGAACTGGAGGTTTTTGTAATATATGACATAGCCTTGTTTCGGCTCCAGAGTCATCATGAGCTTCTTCTGTTTAGAGCCAGGTGAGCACTGAACCTCGGAAATTGGGGGCAGATCAGAAAATTTATTGTGCAAATCATCAGGAATTGTCAGATCAACCTCTAAGAATAGGCCATATTCACTGTCATCAAAGTCCTTAAGATCTTCAATATTGAAATCTTCAACCCACTCAAGCCCTGCATATGGCAGTTTTTGCATCATGGCATGACCATAGAGGCTGTTTGCATCTACATACAGTATATAATTTGATGGCCGTGCTGGATCATAATCAGGCATATGCTTGTTATTTGCTCTGGCATATCTCTGAGAACATTGCACCATCCCTCCTCTTATACCTTTCTCCATAAACAGATACATATCTTGATCGTGGATCAGATCCAATTGCTTTTTGGTGTTGAAAAACGTTGCGGCCCATGCTAGGCCCGGGGCACTGTAAAAATACACTGGGTCCAGTCCATAATTTTGCATAGAAGATTTTCTGAATGCCTGCAATATATCAGCTAAGAGGGTGACATCAAGTTTCAAATATGCCATGTGATAATCACCAAATGTCTTGCATTTTAAATTGTTCCACATCAACTGAGCATGGTGATAATCTTCATCAGTGATTCCAGATCCTCTGATTTTGCTGTAAAACTCTTCTTGTGGTGGCAGGGAACACTCATCAAATTTAGAAAAATCTGTGACATAGTCATATGGATATACACCCTTCCGCCTAATTAATTTCAGGTCCTGATTTGGAAACAATGCACGTGTGATTTTGAATTGTTCATCAGATAATTGAGTGGCCAGTGTATCCAGGCTAGCAGATAAAAATCTGTAAGAATCAAGAAATCTTATGTGAATAGGAACACCATCAACTTTAATTATCTTGCTAATAGATATATATTTTTCATCATTTTCAGCTAAAATGTTTAAATTCTGCTTGTCAAACCCCTCGTACCTGATCAGATGATGGAAATCATAATTGGATGCTCCATGGCAAAATATGGGGACAAATCTTGGTCTCTTGATCTTAATATTACAGCTATTACACAGGGCCATTAAGAATTTACCATCTGTATGAGAATGGTGATGAACCTTGATATTTGTATCTGAAAATTCAGAATCACATACCGGGCATTTTTCTGCATTGTTGAAATCCTCAATCTGTTCCTCTGTTAAAGGCAACATGGGCTTTGATTTTAATAAGATGTTAGATGCTATGTCACGGCACACATTTTCTATTCTATGTGCAAATATTTTGATGGCATTTGGTCCCTTGTATGAATATTCTTTAATAACAACACCATCCCGTACAACCACATAACAAAAGCTGGAAGGTTCATGTTGCTGGTATGGTGTACTTGAAGATTCCTCAGGATCTGGATTGCAGAATGCAAGAGATTTGAGATTCGATTCAGAATCCCAGACAATATATACTGGGTGTTCCAACAAGGCTTCATTCTTTTTGAATTTGCAATTTTCACTTGGATTGGGCATCACCATATGAACAGGTTTATGATTCCCACAGTATTTCAGATGCTCAATTAACTTGTTTTTAGCAATTTCTGCATTCTCTTCCCGAACCCCATTTATTATTTTTTTACCATCAAATACAGTTAAGCATCTTCTGCACAACTTGAATATTCTATTAGATTTGTCTAGTTGTATTCTCACTAAAGCTTCAAGATTATGTATCAGAGTGTAATGATATGTGCCATCCCCTTCAATTAAGAGCAGATCAATCGGAATAGCAGTTTCATCATCAAGTATACTGATTCTGAGAGGTGCTATCAAGCAATTGCCAGTGGAACAAGTAAATACATTAATAGATAATTGTTTGCCATTGATGTGCCTGGCCCTTTTTTCAAATTTATCAATATTCTGAACAGACATTGGATATTCCAAACCCTCCATTGCATCGTCAAAAATATGTTCATGCTGTTTGTAATAACTTATTCTCTCAGGATGCCTTGAAACTAGAAACAAAGCAGCTAATATACACCACAGAAAACATTTCTGGTCGGTATTTTCTATATTAACCACGGCTCTTCTGTTTTTAATATTGGCAGGTAATGGCAGATATGTAGATCCTTGTAATGGGCTGAATTCAGAAATATTAACATATAACTTGTGTGATGAACCGCATAGGCTCCATCCGGACTCTTTTGCCGCAAATTCAGAGTGTTTGATATTCAGTTGATCCATCAATCTGCTTATTATTTTGTCTGAATTTGCATTTGAATATACCGGTACAGTTTCTGTTACGTGGGGGTGTATAAATTTTGTGCCATTTGGTTTCTTATATTGTGTATACAATTTGAGGGAGAGCTTATAAGAGCCAAGATGTGCATTTAGAATTGCCTGGAGATTAGAATTTATACTCTTCAAGAAATTCTCAATGCCACATCTTGGCTCTGATACAAACCGGTAATCTCTTAATTGGCTATTAAAACTGCTATGGATGGGTGCATGGCGTGGCTGCTTTGCTGGTCCAGCATTAACAGGTGCTTCGTGCTTTCTTTTCAGACCAGATGTAGATGGTTGTGTTGATGATTGTGCAGAGCAAGTATCTTTATGTGTATATGTGAAGTATTGCATGCTGTATTTTCTATTGCATTTGGGGCAAATTTTTGTGGGAGTTCTGTATTTGTCTGGGTTACAAATCTTTTGGTGCTTGGCCCAATTGGGGCTGGATATATTCTTATTGCATTGATTACAATATTTTTGATTCGGCATTTTTGTTGTTGTTTATTATATACAATTTCTTGGGATTCAGATCAAAACTTTATGCTGGATAAAAATATCAGTTGGGTTCAACACTGTCCTGTGTGTGTGTGTGTACATGTGTATGTGTATATACACTTAATATTTTTGGCTTTGGTATTTATATACAATTTCTTGGGATTCAGATCAAAACTTTATGCTGGATAAAAATATCAGTTGGGTTCAACACTGTCCTGTGTGTGTGTGTGTACATGTGTATGTGTATATACACTTAATATTTTTGGCTTTGGTATTTATATACAATTTCTTGGGATTCAGATCAAAACTTTATGCTGGATAAAAATATCAGTTGGGTTCAACACTGTCCTGTGTGTGTGTGTGTACATGTGTATGTGTATATACACTTAATATTTTTGGCTTTGGTATTTATATACAATTTCTTGGGATTCAAATCAAAACTCTATGCTGGATAAAAATATCAGTTGGGTTCAACACTGTCCTTTGTGTGTGTGTGTGTATGTGTATGTGTATATACACTTAATATTTTTGGCTTTGGTATTTATATACAATTTCTTGGGATTCAAATCAAAACTCTATGCTGGATAAAAATATCAGTTGGGTTCAACACTGTCCTTTGTGTGTGTGTGTGTATGTGTATGTGTATATACACTTAATATTTTTGGCTTTGGTATTTATATACAATTTCTTGGGATTCAAATCAAAACTCTATGCTGGATAAAAAAAAGCAGAAATAGGCCACAACTTGGCCACAAGTGGACCGGAAGTAGGCAAACCGGAAGTGGACCGGAAGTAGACCGGAAGTGGACCGGAAGTAGACCGGAAGTGGACCGGAAGTAAACCGGAAGTAGACCGGAAGTGGACCGGAAGTGGACCGGAAGTGGACCGGAAGTAAATATGTGTGGGTGGGTGTGGGTGGGTGTAGGTGTGTATGGGTGTGGGTGGCCTAGTTTTAAGTGTGGCCAAAAAAAATATCAAGAGGGGCATATTTTTGACAGGTTTATGGACAACAATCTCACAGAAGTGCCTTTTGTAAGTGTAGACAAATCAATCTGAGGGGGGTCATACTTTCTCATGGAATCCATGAGGGCTTTTTTACAAAAATCTTGGAATAGACAGGGTTCCACACTTGAGCAAAAAGCTCATATGGGCATGTTGAGCTAGTTTTAAGTGTAGCCAAATCTGCTTGAGGAGGGTTCATACTTTCGTGGGTTTATAATATCATAAATACCACTACTGCTTCCCCTGTAGAGTTTAATGTGCTGTACCTCATCAAAGCATTATTATCATTGGCAGCTCTTCTAAATGTGATTCTTAAACCACCCTTCCACATAATATCTTTGTAATCTGAGAAGAATCCTGGCAACAGGCGCATAGGGAACAGCACTGTGTGGTTCTTGGATAATTTTTTTATCACCAGCCTCAAATCCACCTATTTTGTAGTAAGAAGCCTCGGTTTTGGATAATTTTAGTGTGGCCAAAGCTGTGGAGGTAATGCCGGGATAATCCACTCTATTTATAACAACACCATGCTTTCTGATCTCAATTTCAGAGAACAGATGCGGCACAAAATTGTCTACCAATCTTATATTTGAATTTGCCGGATAATCTGTTCCATCGAGCTTTACAACATCAAATTTGATGTATAGATCTGCTCTGTGGGGGTGTATAAAGCCATCCCCTACATCAAGATCAACCTCAATCTCTGTGTTGGGTTGATTTAAATTTGCAAATGTCCTCCTGTTTGGGGCGAATGATTGTAGCTCATAACTCTCAATATTTTCCATTTTTTTTGTATGTATTTTTATTTAAATATTAATCTCTATGATTGCAGTTGTTGTGGCTCCAGCAAAATCAACTAATTCTTGTTTTTCATTAGTGACCATCAATTCAATGTTATCTATTCTATTATGGCACACAGGAAAATATAATGTTGGGGATGGAGTGTAGATGATTGGCTCCATAAATTCAGAATTAGGTTTAAATGTTGCAATGATGCCAGTTTGTTTGTGAGTGCCTATGCCATTTGATTTGGTGATCATACCCTCGGCCACATTACAGTGAATATTCAGAGTCTCTATGGCTAAGAATTTAGGTATATTAATAGCAGTGTGTTTGATGGCCGCTTCAAGTTTTGTGTTGTTCTCAAAACCTAACAGCTCTCCTATAGTACCCAGATCCACTGTTTCTGTAGCAGATACAATCTCTACGCTGTGAGTGACAGAATTTTGAGTTAATACTATAACTCTGGGTAATTGAGCATTTAGAGTGGACAGATTATACTGCCCTGGAGTGATGACAATTTTTTGATCCCCTACTGCAATTTTGTTGTTGTGGTGTGTAATATTAGGGATCAAGTACATGCCGTAAAATGCTCTGAGAGTTATTGTTTTGGGATACACTATGTAATCATGCAATTTGAGTTTCAATATTGAATTTTGGCTGGTGAGATGGAATACCCCCATGATGTTTCAGATACCACAAGGCTTTTTGAAAATTTTCAATTGATGGTTTATTTATTTGAGACATATATCTGAGAACAGATAAACACAAATGTCCGCAATTAACATCTTTGAAGTTTTGAACACGGGCATTATTGTAATAAAGATTAGGTGATTTTAAATATTTTATTAAATTTTCAGGTGGAACACCTCCAAATGAATCAAACACAAATGCCTCATTTTTTAAATATTTAAGATAACAAATCAAATGAGTTCCCTGATTTTTGTACTTATCCAAATTAACAATGCCACACTCATTGTTGAGTGGTTGTTCTGGCAAAGAATCAGACATGTACACACCTCTAAAATTTTTGATGCCCAGTGGCTTGATTAAAGCTTCAATATCTTGGTTTGTAAGCGGCTCTTGTTTTTTTTAAACTTATTCATGGCTCTCTTAACACCTTTGCCTTGTTTCTCCATGGCCAGGTTATGGCGCTTCAATTCATCTAATTCTGCCCTATTTTTCTTGGTATCTATTACTGTTTTTGCTATGGCAGCTGATCCCCCAGCCAAGCTCCCAACAGCCCCGAGTGCTGCTAAGATGGCCGGGATAGTAAATATGAAACCCCCCACATGTGATTTTTTTCTAGATTGTTGTAATTTTTTTTAAGGGGGGGGTACTAAGCAACAATTTCATACCATGTCCCTTTGCAAGACAAGAATTTTTTTTCTTGCGCTGCTTTTTGGTTAAAAGACTGTCAATAGTTTTAAGAGATTTAAGACCTGCATAAGGTATTTGATACATAACACCCTTGGCCTTCATTCTAGGTTTATTATATACATATTCACAGCCCCCACCCCAGTTTTTGTTTGGTGTTCATAGCTATGGTGGTCCCTAATGCTGCTATTCTCTCACTCAAAGAAGCATCTTTGCTTACAAATCTACCAAATGCAGCCTCTTCTAATTTCTTGTCTGCAACATGTCTCTTGTCAAGATCAGAATGTGTGTTGTATGCTATGTCATGGTCTCTACAAGCAGCATCTAGGGGATTAACTCCAGGATCCCCTCTGTTTAATCTATGGTCCAATTTTGTGCCTGGACCACAATACTGATAGCCTGGAATGTGTAGTTCAAATGGCAGCTTGTTTATAATGTCATTAACCAACCCCCGACCCTCAGAAATATTAATATGATAAAAGTTTTATCTTTACTTAAAAAAATCGAAGCTAAAGAACTGATTGTCATAGAGAGATTAAATCGTTTTCCTTCTTAGAGGCAGGGCTTTCAGCAGAGGAAGAATGTATACATTGTGCTACCCAATAAGAGGTGTTAAAGGAAAAAGAAAATTGATGTTTAAAAATAATATATTATTGGCAACCCTTCAATAGACTGAGGTGAATGAAAAATGTCATATGTAGCAGTGGTACATTCCTACAACTAGCAAAGTTTCTTTGATAGCAGACTGACACTTTTTGGAGGAAAAGTAACAAAAATCTACGTGAGTGGCAGAGTTGTAACTTTATGGAAACAATTTGTGGAATTTCAATAGTAACCTTACATATGATGATGAGTTGTCTGCCGGAAGGCAGGTTTTTTCTTTTGTAATTCAAGTATTTAAATACGTTGAGGTATAGTAATGGGCAAAAATGACAAGACTGAAATGTAACTTTAGTTTCAAGAAATGACACGTTGACCGTTAATTGCTGCAATGTGGTCTGGGTAAATTTCGAAAATTCAGCCTTTGCCCCTTCACCCTCCTGCTGGGACCATAATTGTTGCATGTTGCTTTTTGCTCATTATAACATGTAAAAGAGTATTTTTTTTAAAAAAATAGTGTTTGAGGACTTCAAGTTCTTTTTATAAATTCTATAATAGCACAATTTGTGATTCAGAGCATGATAAAAAATGAAACGTTTCCCAAATTAGTTTAAGTTTGAGATTTCAAATTGAGGTAAATCCCAAACCCCCAGAAGATACAAAAAACACCTAATCCTACAGTCGGGATGAGCTAACAACCGGCGTGAAACCATCCGCTCTGGTAGCGACGCACTGTTGCCGGATTGACCTAATTCAGGATTATCGCGAGTCCACAGAAACACGTGTAGGATTAAACATCTGGTTATACAGTCAAACAGGGAAACTTCCATTATTCTCATTCTCAGCAAAAACAACTGATTCTTTAACTATTACTTCTGTTCTTTCACTCATTTTTATGTTTTTACATACAGGTAGATCGAAGCATTAATTACACATGTACCAAATGTATCATTAATGTTTAGGAAATCGAACAATTGCAAGCGTTTCGTTGTAATGTATTGCCAGAACCTGTATTATCCTGTAGCTTCCCAAATTATCTCACATCACGCACCCACCTCCCCGATGGTACAGTGGCAGGGTAAGCGTCGAAGACTTGTAATCAAGTTGTGCTGGGTTCGATACCCTGTCGAGGCACATAGTGGTTCGGTTCCCACTTCCAACTGTAGGTCCATTCCAGATTAGCCGTAGTGTGCATAAAGTGGACTTTAAAACGCCAACTCGATCAATCAATCAATTCACAAACAATTGATTTGTTCTTGATAAATTCTTCTCCGTAATACAGTAACTCAGGTCTGTGAAATTCTGTATAAGAGGCAATTTTTTGTAGGTTCCGCAAAATATAATTTAATAACATGTTAACGAAACCAAGTTGTACGTACTTTGTTTATACGTAATTCGCCCTAATCTTCAAGAAATACATTTCATTTGTACGTTCTGAAGCTTCAACTATGTCACAGAAGTATAAATTCCATGTCGTTACAAAACAAAGTGCGAGTTTCGTATACAAAAACAATAGGCGGGCATAGTTGCGGTCGTTATTGAGTTGCGAAAGAGACGAACGTCGCGGTGTAACAAAGAAGGCAAAAAGAAGCGGAATGAAATCAAAGGAGAACGATTTGCCACAGTTGTTCATAACACAAGACGCATTTTCCTTTGTAGGTAATTATGATACGATACAACACAAGTAAAGAGATGGCGGTAGCTGATGTTTGCAATGTACCATAATAAAAACACAACAGAGGTTCCTTCAGTGAAGGTTTTCGATTGCTGTGTAGAGCAGGAAGGTATAATGTTTCATGCTTGCCAGAATGTAAAATTCACATGGGAAGTTAACGTTAACCTACAACAATCTTTAGATTCAAACATCTAGATTCGTTAATTCATCGCTTTACGACGGAAATAACATATATTAGCATACTGATACGTATGTGATTAACGTCGCGTGACGTCTTACTTTTTCCGAGCTTGCCAACAGCTGATTAGCCTGTCCGTCTGTTTGTGCGAACGTGGCAACGTAGAAAACCACCAGCCACATGGCAGCCAACGAGGAAACAGAATTTGGTCATGATCTGCCATTCTGCGTTCTGATTGCACACCGCTTCTTATCGAGGCCCGATTGTAACACCGACCTTCCCAAAACAAGCCAAACTTCGAGTTTTTTTACCTTTCTTTAGTTTCTCGTACGTCTCCATCGATAGCTCTAGGAGCACAGACTGGAAGGTTACAGTTCTAAAGGAACATATCAACTTTCACTTCAACTATATTCACCCCTCGAATGACTAAATTATTTGTTTTAAGTGTAATTTATAAATTAAAGGGTGGCCCACAATTTCGAGAACAAACTGTTTATGCGAAAAATGCGATTCAATTAAGCGAGCAACCTCTGTACTACTTCCCACTATTAGGATACTTGAGAGTAATCCAGAGAAATTTCCGTAAATGGATGCATTTCAAGTTTTGTGAAATTGCCCCTAGTGAGTTATGAAAGTGGTGACACTTTCCTGCCTTTATTCATTAATGACTATACAAGCCCGGCCTCCTCATGAGAATTGCCTGCTGTAAAAGAACTCACAAATTAGTATATACATAACACCAACTGGTAAACACCACAATTGAACACTTCTAAATAATGCACTTTGGTACATAAACTACTATTGTTTAATGTAGTGCAACATGAAAAAAGAAAAACAAGTGACAATATACCTACGTTATCTTGTAAAATCGAAGTATACAAAAATCTGCGTCGCGTGAGCATTCAACTGCGAAGAAGCAACCTTTATTCAAAAATGTTAAATATTTCCTCACTAAATAAACCCATATATATATATATATATATAGTATAACTCGATCTGAGCAATATGCACCTTCGTTACACACGGGAATTCTAGTTATTTTGATGAGACCACTAGAATTATTTTTCAAAATGGCGGCTTCGCCGATTATGTATCTCCTATAATCTTTCTGCAACTCTACGTCTTCTAGCAACAACGAAACTGCACCAAGTTCATTGTTATTCCGTATCAAATAGAGGCAAATGACTTTCAACTTATTGCGTTTCTTCAGAGTGCATTACGGCAACGATATTCCAGAAGGAGAGCTCTTACCTTCCTGGCCAGTTACTTTGCATGGCAACCAGAATCCCATGTTCACCTTTTTCTCTTGAGAACTCGATGGCATAGACCTGCTTCCTCGATTCTTTGTAGCCGATACTTAACACTCCAAGTACCCGTCAAACTGAAAAATCATTTATCCACAGGGCGATGCAAAAGTTTCGGCAAACGTCCAAAACTAGCGTCTGCACTTCCAATGACACATCCGGCATCCATTGATCTAATTCCCACTCTCTCACGCCTTCTCTATTCTCGCTCAATCAGCTGACTCGCTTCTGACACGTCTCGTGTTGATTACGCGAAACTTTCAACCCTTAAAGTTAGCAGTCTGTATGCTGAGGACATATAGCGACGATCATGCAAACTCTCGTAAATGGACATGAAAGCTCGTGGAAGATTTATACAACCAAATGAACGTAATACATACGATTTATATTCACATTGTTATTTGATTTCACAAAAGGTATTATGGCGATCTATCGTCATAACATGACACACATACATATATTCATATCACCCCCCCCCCTTCCCGCACAAAGACTTGTAACATTTCCCATATTCTTATATTGTAAACCTTACATAATCAGAAAATTGACATATATACGCTTAGTTCAATTTTCGGCTTTCAGAAGTCACGCCCCCTGAATAGCTCTACCGGTGCTGCCTCTAGCGGCAAAACTTGGAACTTGTGGGCTAGCCGTAACCTCGGCACACAGCCGCAGTTGCACTCGATCGCCTGGGAACGACACGGCAACAACCAGCCTTGCTGTTATGACATCCTTTTCCTCGCCGGTGGAGAGTGAGACGTACCTGACCATGCTGTACGTAGAATAGAGGCCAGCCATTTCAGCCAAGAGTGTGATGGGCCTACAACTTAGAACATAGGACTACAAACGGAGTGTGGTGCACGTAGCAATAGAGGCAGAACTTTGTGTATTAGGTACGTAAACTCTCCCCGTACAATAGGAATATAACATCGAATTTTTGCCGTATCCGTATTACAATTTTTACGTTCCCCCTTTTTTTATTTCACTTTAAGGCGATAAAGACTTGTATGTTCAACATCCCCCCCCCTTTGTCCTCCTTGAGTGCGCGTTGAATAGACCAATTGTCCATGTACTTTTTTTATCAATATTTTCGCTGCCCATTTAACGTTTGTCTAGTGATTCAAAACCAAGTATAATTAATTTGGAACTTGCAGAAAAGAAAAACTACGATCCTTTATTGACTCCCTAGTTGGGACAGAAATAGTTATTCCTGTTACTCTCCCCCCCCGTTCCTTTGCGGTAGCATTAGAATACCCAAGAATCAGCATAATAATATTAATAAGTGAGGTATGGTTTATGCCAAATTGTATTAATTAATGTGTTGTTTAAAAAATGTTGGATTTACAATTGTGCGATTGAGTGTGTTGCAATAATGCATGCACGCGTTCGTAACGCGTATTTATGATTGATGCTCAATTAAATGCTAATGATTGAATAGGCGCACGCGGGACGTGCTTGAAATTAGCGCGTGGTTACACGCTTTTGACAAGTATAGACATTCCATGTATGATTATTTATAAAAGTTGATACTGTTATTACGAGCAATCTTGTTTTTGGAGAAATAAAACTGTGTTATTGAGCAATTACATTTATCTTCTTGATGGTTGTAATTTTAAGTACACAATTTTTGATTGCTACCTTTGAATTCTAGTTCGTTAGCTAATGTAAGGAGCGTACGTCACCAGACGAATAATAACTAAAATACGAGTGGTTTTTGAGGGGGATTTGTTGTATAAAAGCGAGAGATAAAAACGTTGGTAGTAGTGTGTTTGGTACTATAACCAGTGCCGGAAAGTATGAACCCCCCTCATGCAGATTTGTCTACACTTAAAACTTGCTCAACATTCGCATATGATCTTTTTGCTCAAGTGTGGAACCCCGTCTAATCCAAGATTTTTGTAAAAATGCCCTCGGGAATTTCCTAAGAAAGTATGACCCCCCTCAGATTGATTTGCATACACTTATAAAAGGCACTTCTGTGAGATTGTTGTCCATAAACCTGTCAAAAATATGCCCCTCTTGATATTTTTTTTGGCCACACCTAAAACTACGCCAAACGTATTAACACACACACACACACACACACACACACACACACACACACACACACACACACACACACACACACACTGACCTTGACCTTGATCTTGACTATTTTTTCGATTATTTTTTTCGATTATTTTTTCGATTATTTTTTCGATTATTTTTTCGATTATTTTTTTCTATTATTTTTTCGATTATTTTTTCGATTATTTTGACCTTGACATTGAGATGATCTTGATCTTGACCTTGACCACACCCACCCACATACACACCCACACACACCCACACCCACCCACATCTACACACACACACACACACACACACACACACACACACACACACACACAAAGCACATTGTTGAACCCAACTGATATTTTTTATTAAGTGTAGAGTTTTGATTTGAACCCCAAGAAATTTTATATAAATACCAAAGCCAAAAATATTCACACACATACACACACATACACATACACACACACACACACACACACAAAGCACATTGTTGAACCCAACTGATATTTTTTATTAAGTATAGAGTTTTGATTTGAAGCCCAAGAAATTTTATATAAATACCAAAGCCAAAAATATTAACACACATACACACATACACACACACACAAAATATTCAAAACACACTGCTGAACCTAACTGATATTTTTTATTAAGCATAGAATTTTGATTTGAATCCCAAGAAATTGTATATAAATACCAAAGCCAAAAATATTAACACACACACACACACACACACACACACACACACACACACACACAAAGCACATTGTTGAACCCAACTGATATTTTTTATTAAGTAAAGAGTTTTGATTTGAACCCCAAGAAATTTTATATAAATACCAAAGCCAAAAATATTAACACACATACACACATACAGACACACACAAAATATTCAAAACACACTGCTGAACCTAACTGATATTTTTTATTAAGCATAGAATTTTGATTTGAATCCCAAGAAATTGTATATAATAAACAACAACAAAAATGTCAAATCAAAAATATTGTAATCAATGCAAAAAAAAATATATCCAGCCCCAATTGGGCTAAGCATCAAAGGAATTGTAATCCAGACAAATACAGAACTCCCACAAAATTTGCACTAAATGCCATAGAAAATATAGCATGCAATACTTCACATATACACATAAAGGTACTTGCTCTGCACAGTCATCAACATTGCCCCCTCAACCATCTACATCTGGTCTGAAAAGGAAGCATGAAACACCTGTTAATGCTGGACCGGCAAAGCAGCCACGCTATGAACCCATCCATAGCAGTTTTAACGGCCAATTAAGGGATCACTGTTTTGTATCAGAGCCAAGATGTGGTATTAAGAATTTTTTGAACAGTATAAATCCAGATGTGCAGGCAATTCTAAATGCACAAAATGGCTCTTATAAGCTGTCCCTCAAATTGTTTACACAATGTAAGAAGCCAAATGGCACAAAATTTACACAGCCCCACATAACACAAACTGTACCTGTATACTCAAATACAAATTCAGACAAAATAATAAGCAGTTTGATAGATCAATTGAATATTAAACACTCTGAATTTGCAGCAAAAGAGTCTGCATGGAGCCTATGCGGTTCTCCACACAAGTTATATGTTAATATTTCTGAATTCAACCCATTACAAGGTTCCACTTATGTGCCATTACCTGCCAATATCAAAAACAAAACAGCCGTGGTTAATATAAAAAATAATGACCAGAAATGCTTTTTGTGGTGTATTTTAGCTGCTTTGTATCCAGTTTCAAGGAATCCTGAGAGAATAACTTATTATAAGCAACATGAACACAATTTCGATGAGGCAATGGAGGGTTTAGAATATCCAATGTCTGTTCAGAATATTGATAAATTTGAAAAAAAGGCCAGGCACATCAATGGCAAACAATTATCTATTAATGTATTTACTTGTTCTACCCGTGACAATTGCTTGATAGATCCTCTCAGAATCAGTACACTTGATGATGAATCTGCTGTTCCGATTGATCTGCTCTTAATTGAAGGGGATGGCACAAATCATTACACTCTGATACATAATCTTGAAGCTTTAGTCAGAACACAACTAGACAAATTTAATAGAATATTCAAGTTGTGCAGAAGATGTTTAAGTGTATTTGATGGTAGAAAAATGGTGAATGGGGTTCGTGAAAAAAATGCAGAAATTGCTAAAAACAAGTTAATTGAACATCTGAAATACTGTGGCAACCATAAACCTGTTCATATGGTGATGCCAAAGCCAAGTGAAAATGCAAAATTCAAAACATTTGAAGCCCTGTTGGAACACCCAGCATATATAGTCTGTGATTTTGAATCAAATCTCAAACCTCTTGCATTCTGTAGCCCAGATCCTGATGAACCTTCAATTACACCATACCAGTTATATGAACCTTCCAGTTTGTATTATGTGGTTGTACAGGATGGTGTTGTTTGTAAAGAATATTTATACATGGGAGCAGATGCCATCAAAGAATTTGCACATAGAATAGAAAATGAGTGCCATGACAAAGCATCTAATATTTTATTAAAATCAAAACCTATGTTGCCTTTAACAGAGAAACAGATTGAAGATTTCAACAAAGCAGAAAAATGCCCGGTATGTGATTCTGAATTTTCAGATGCAAATATCAAGGTTCATCACCATTCTCATACAGATGGTAAATTCTTAATGGTCCTGTGTAAAAGCTGTAATATTGAGATCCAGAGACCAAAATTTGTCCCCATATTTTGCCATGGAGCATCCAATTATGATTTTCATCATTTGATCAGGTACGAGGGGTTTAACAAGCAGAATTTAAATATTGTAGCAGAAAATGATGAGAAATATATTGCCATTAACAAAAAAATTAAAGTTAATGGTGTTTCTATTCACTTAAGATTTCTTGATTCATACAGAATTTTATCGGCTAGCCTGGCTACACTGGCCACTCAATTATATGATGATCAATTCAAAATCACATGTGCTTTGTTTCCAAATCAGGACCTGAAATTAATTAGGCGGAAGGGTGTATATCCATATGATTATGTTACAGATTTTTCTAAATTTGATGAGTGTTCTCTGCCACCACAACAAGCGTTTTACAGCAAAATCAGAGCATCTGGAATCACTGATGAAGATTATCACCATGCCCAGTTGATGTGGAACAATTTAAAATGCCAGACATTTGGTGATTATCACAATGCATATTTAAAACTTGATGTGACTCTCTTAGCTGATATATTGCAGGCATTCAGAAAATCTTCCATGCAAAATTATAAGCTGGATCCAATGTATTTTTACAGTGCTCCGGGCCTAGCATGGTCTGCAATGTTTTTAAACACTAAAATGCAATTGGATCTGATCCAGGATCAAGATATGTATCTGTTTATGGAACAATGTATAAGAGGAGGCATGGTGCAATGTTCTCAGAGATATGCCAGAGCAAATAACAAATATATTCCTGATTATGATCCAGCACGGCCATCAAATTATATACTGTATGTAGATGCAAACAGCCTCTATGGTTATGCCATGATGGATAAACTGCCATATGCAGGGCTTGAGTGGGTTGAAGATTTTAATATTGAAGATCTTAAGAATTATGATGACAGTAATTATGGCTTCTTAGAGGTTGATCTGACAATTCCAGATAATTTACACATCAAATTTTCTGATCTGCCCCCAATTCCTGAGGTTAAGTGCTCACCTGGCTCTAAACAGAAGACATTGATGATGACTCTAGAGCCGAAACAGGATTATGTCATATATTACAAAAACCTCCAGTTCCTGATGAATCATGGTGTTCAAGTGACCAAAGTTGGAAAAGTTTTGAGGTTCAGGCACTCAACATGGTTGAAGCCATATATTGATACAAACACAGAGCTTCGAACATCAGCAATAAGCCAATTTGATAAGACCTCGTTTAAATTGATGGTCAATTCAGTGTATGGCAAAACAATTGAAAATGTCAGAAAACATATCGATGTTAAAATAATTACTGACCCCAGCCGGAGCAAAAAATTGATTGCAAAGCCCAACTTCAATTATAGAAGAATTTATGATGAGAATATGGCACTTTTCAACATGAAAAAAACAAAGATTAAATTTGATAAGCCTATTTATGTAGGGGCTGTGATATTGGAATTGGCCAAATTACACATGTTAAAATTGTATTATGATGTGTTGAAGCCCTTTTATGGTGATTGTGTAAAATTGATGTACATGGATACAGATAGTTTTGTTCTTGATATTCAAACAGAAGATGTTTATCAAGATATTGCACAGCCTGAATTGTTTAAATATTTTGATACCAGTGAACATTCAAAAATTCAACACCACAACAAAAAGGTGCCTGGCAAGTTAAAAGATGAGACACTTGGTGATGTTATTGTGGCATTTGCTGGGTTAAGAGCCAAGATGTACAGTTTTGAAACATGTAGTGGTGTTGTTGCCAAAAAGGCCAAGGGCATTGGCAGAGTGACTGTTGACAAAGAGCTTGAATTTGAGGATTACAAAAATTGTCTCAAATCATGTAGCACAATCAGAACATCAGAATCCAGAATTCAGAGTGTGGATCACTTATTGACTAGCAATATTGTAAGAAAAGTGGCTCTGGACCCACATGATGATAAGAGATGCATTTTATCATGTGGCATACATACTCTACCATGGGGGCATTGTGATTTGAAAAATAGCAATCAATGCCCAATTACAGAGCATGATTTGAAATAAATAAACATGCCTATGAACTTATTTGGGTTCAAAAAACAGGCTATTATGGAACTGCCAACAGCACAACCCTCTCCTGATATAATATCAAACCATAGCGGAGGAATAACAAAAAACCATTAATGGGGGGCTGAAGTAGACTGAAGTGCGAAAGCTATATCCGAACCAGATAAAAACAAAAAGGTGTATATGTTAACCGAAAACTATGAAAGACGCGGCTCAGGGCTAAAATTTGCTGAATGAGAAGAGTTAGGGCGACGGCGACACGTAGAAATCAGGTGACCCCTCCGGCGACAATACGTACAAAAGGGGGAGTTCTCCCGAGAAACGGAGCCGTGTTGGTTTTGGGAAACGTGCGCCGACAAGTTCGCTGATTTGTTCCAGTGGTCCGTTTTGCTTGTTTCAATGGAAAAAACTTCCTTCGCGTACTGAGTAAGTTCCGCGAGGGACTGGGGGTGACCTCGAAAAAGGAGACACCCCATCGAAATGTGATTGAGGTGAAGAAGAATTGTCTGTAAGAGGGTATTTTCATCCCAAGCAAGCGCCAAGGCGGTAGCAGAAGTGACGATGTCGCAAACAAAAGGATGTAAAATTTCATTAATGCGCTGAAGACGTGTAACGTACTGGTTAAGTAACAGAAGGTACTGGTGATTCGGAACAAGGCAGTTCCAAAAAGTAGACTTTAATTCATCCCAAGACGGGGATTAGGACAAAGCCTCTAACCAAGTATTTTCCACAAAACCCGTGGTGCGACGAAAGGCATTATGTAAGACCCACTCAAGGGGAAAATGGCCATAGCCAATAAGGCGCTGTAAGGCGACCATAAAAAGAAAAAGGCTCTATTAATGTTTTTCATTTTGATTGTGTCCAGGGGCGATTGAGAAGGTACAAAGGAGCAAGAGGCCTGAGGAGGAGCGAAGGATAAGGAAGGTGCAGGAGCGAAGGAGGGGGGGTGTTAACAATGGCCGAGTTGGCAGAGCAAATGAAGGGCGGACTGTCAAATCGGGAATCCTATAAAAGGGGGGAAGAGATGAATTAAACTGTAAAGATAGAGCAGGAGGAGCCGAGGGAATAGATGAATTTGAACCCGCCAAAGGGGGCACAACAAGGAAGGACAACGCCGCTTGGCAACCAGCGTCAATAACTTTGGCCTCATCGGGGGGGGGGGGGGGGGCATGGTGATAAACCAAAGGGGAAAGGCAACTGTAAGCACATAGTTACAAATTTCTCAAAAAATATTACCAAAAAGGCAAAAGGTGTGGCAAAACAGTAAATATGTTGAAGAAAAAAAATTAACCTGAAAAGGAAAAAAAAATCGATTACATAAAAAAAGGAGGAGGTAAAAAAACAATTGGGAGGGGAAAAAAATCAGGTTTGTATAGTAACAATAGTAATATGTTGCTACAACGGATCTAACTAGAACGATGCTCTAATACCAATTTTGTAACGTGTTAGTTGGGGTCCAGTTGCGGTTGCTCACGATATTTAAATTGGAAGCGGCTGCGTGGCAACCGCAGCTGCAAAAAAATGAAATTGAGACCCGTACTATTGGTTACAAATTCTAAATTTGTGTCGCACTTCTCGCAAGATAATGCGGGAGTTTACGAGCAGACCCCACGAGAAGCGCGAGACAAAGGCCCAGTAGGAGAAAAAACACGTATAAATATTATATGTGCCTAAACAAAGGGTCCCGACAATGAATAACCTTTTAAGCCTTCTCCATTGTATATAATAGTTTTAGTAATTAAACCAACGTCTTTATCTCTCGCTTTTATACAACAAATCCCCCTCAAAAACCACTCGTATTTTAGTTATTATTCGTCTGGTGACGTACGTTCCTTACATTAGCTAACAAACTAGAATTCAAAGGTAGCAATCAAAAATTGTGTACTTAAAATTTCAACCATCAAGAAGATAAATGTAATTGCTCAATAACACAGTTTTATTTCTCCGAAAACAAGATTGCTCGTAATAACAGTATCAACTTTAATAAATAATCACACATGAAATGTCTATACTTGTCAAAATCGTGTAAGCACGCGTTAATTTCAAGCACGTCCCGCGTGCGCCTATTCAAACATTAGCATTTAATTGAGCATCAATCATAAATACGCGTTACGAACGCGTGCATGCATTATTGCAACACACTCAATCGCACAATTGTAAATCCAACATTTTTTAAACAACACATTAATTAATACAATTTGGCATAAACCATACATCACTTATTAATATTATTATGCTGATTCTTGGGTATTCTAATGCTACCGCAAAGGAGGGGGGGAGAGTAACAGGAATAACTATTTCTGTCCCAACTAGGGAGTCAATAAAGGATCGTAGTTTTTCTTTTCTGCAAGTTCCAAATTAATTAAACTTGGTTTTGAATCACTAGACAAACGTTAAATGGGCAGCGAAAATTGCATTGCTAGGACGAAGATGGAGGCTCGACTGTTCATTAAATTAGCGTGCGCCCGTTCTTAGGTTATTTATGTATGCACTAGGCGCAAATAGTCTGAATAAACGTTTAGGACACAAGGATCAACAACGTAACTTAATTCTGTTCATATACGCCGCGTCCAGTTTTCATTGTTTTGTCCATTTGACAAAGAAAAGGTACATGGACAATTGGTCTATTCAACGCGCACTCAAGGAGGACAAAGGGGGGAGGGATGTTGAACATACAAGAAAAGGGGGAACGTAAAAATTGTGACACGGATACGGCAAAAATGCGATGTTATGTTCCTATTGCACGGGGAGAGTTTACGTACCTAATACACAAAGTTCTGCCTCTATTGCTACGTGCACCACACTCCGTTTGTAGTCCTATGTTCTAAGTTGTAGGCCCATCACACTCTTGGCTGAAATGGCTGGTCTCTATTCTACGTACAGCATGGTCAGGTACGTCTCACTCTCCACCGGCGAGGAAAAGGATGTCAGAACAGCAAGGCTGGTTGTTGCCGTGTCGTTCCCAGGCGATCGAGTGCAACTGCGGCTGTGTGCCGAGGTTACGGCTAGCCCACAAGTTCCAAGTTTTGCCGCTAGAGGCAGCACCGGTAGAGCTATTCAGGGGGCGTGCCTTCTGATAGCCGAAAATTGAACTAAGCATATATATATATATGTCAATTTTCTGATTATGTAAGGTTTACAATATAAGAATATTGGAAATGTTACAAATACCCCTGAGTTGCGAAAAGCAAGAACCCCAGCAAGATATTGACATCCTAACTTAACAAATATATATATATACACTCAAAAAAATAACGCAAAACATATAACAATACACAATTAGAATTAAGTAACAAATTTGTGGAATGAAGGAATTGATCCTCACTTTGCATCACGAGGAAAAAAAATCTCACACCTAAAGAGGTAACCAAGTTAAAACATGGTCGCTGATAAAGTTCATAGTAAGACCCGAAGGTATACACAATAATACCAAACGTTTGTCGATGATTATGGGATCCTTCATACATCGTGTTCGACTCCCGGCCAAACACCTAGATGTAAGAACATACTCGACAAGTTGATCGAGGCACAAACCACACACACTGCATTCTTGTTGTAACCATGGTAATTCCGTAGAAGGCATGAGATGGAAGTCGATAGCTTGTAATAATTGGTAGTAGTAAGTTGACGTTTCCCTGATTTCTCTCCGGTTAAAAATCACATCCTGGTGGAGTAAAAACATATATAAAAAAAGAGAAACGAAAATGAAAAACTAGAAAAAGAGAGAAAGAAGGAGTAAGAAATAGGAAAGAGGTGGAGGAAAGTTACCAGAGGAAGGAAGAAGGAGGTAGGATTATTACAATGTAAGCAAGGAATCAGTAACACCATAGGTTGTACAACAATCATACACAGTTTCATTTACTCAAAAGAGAGCATAATAAGCTCCCAATATATATATATATATTTATATATATATATATATATATATATATATATATATATATATATATATATATATATATATATGCAAAAAGTAATGATGAAAAGACACTTGAATAAGAGAAAAAAATATCTGAATGAGATACTACACTTTATATATAATCACTTGTTAAAAAAAAACATATATATAAAGACATGTAGTAAATATCATAGAACTATAAATGAAAAATGATAGAGTGGGAAGACGTTAGTTTAAGTACAAACCATAGCGGAGGAATAACAAAAATCCATTAATGGGGGGCTGAAGTAGACTGAAGTGCGAAAGCTATATCCGAACCAGATAAAAACAAAAAGGTGTATATGTTAACCGAAAACTATGAAAGACGCGGCTCAGGGCTAAAATTTGCTGAATGAGAAGAGTTAGGGCGACGGCGACACGTTGAAATCAGGTGACCCCTCCGGCGACAATACGTACAAAAGGGGGAGTTATCCCGAGAAACGGAGCCGTGTTGGTTTTGGGAAACGTGCGCCGACAAGTTCACTGATTTGTTCCAGTGGTCCGTTTTGCTTGTTTCAATGGAAAAAAACTTCCTTCGCGTACTGAGTAAGTTCCGCGAGGGACTGGGGGTGACCTCGAAAAAGGAGACACCCCATCGAAATGTGATTGAGGTGAAGAAGAATTGTCTGTAAGAGGGTATTTTCATCCCAAGCAAGCGCCAAGGCGGTAGCAGAAGTGACGATGTCGCAAACAAAAGGATGTAAATTTTCATTAATGCGCTGAAGACGTGTAACGTACTGGTTAAGTAACAGAAGGTACTGGTGATTCGGAACAAGGCAGTTCCAAATAGTAGACTTTAATTCATCCCAAGACGGGGATTGGGACAAAGCCTCTAACCAAGTATTTTCCACAAAACCCGTGGTGCGACGAAAGGCATTATGTAAGACCCACTCAAGGGGAAAATGGCCATAGCCAATAAGGCGCTGTAAGGCGACCATAAAAAGAAAAAGGCTAGGAGGGTCCATGCCGTCACAGATAGGTAAGGCGTCAATGGCTCTATTAAGGTTTTTCATTTTGATTGTGTCCAGGGGCGATTGAGAAGGTACAAAGGAGCAAGAGGCCTGAGGAGGAGCGAGGGATAAGGAAGGTGCAGGAGCGAAGGAGGGGGGGGGGTGTTAACAATGGCCGAGTTGGCAGAGCAAATGAAGGGCGGACTGTCAAATCGGGAATCCTATAAAAGGGGGGAAGAGATGAATTAAACTGTAAAGATAGAGCAGGAGGAGCCGAGGGTATAGATGAATTTGAAACCGCCAAAGGGGGCACAACAGGGAAGGACAACGCCGCTTGGCAACCAGCGTCATTAACTTTGGCCTCATCGGGGGGGGGGGGCATGGTGATAAACCAAAGGGGAAAGGCAACTGTAAGCACCTAGTTACAAATTTCTCAAAAAATATTACCAAAAAGGCAAATATAGGGTGTGGCAAAACAGTAAATATGTTGAAGAAAATTAACCTGAAAAGGAAAAAAAATCGATTACATAAAAAAAGGAGGAGGTAAAAAAACAATTGGGAGGGGAAAAAAAATCAGGTTTGTATAGTAACAATAGTAATGTTGCTACAACGGATCAAAATGGAACGATGCTCTAATACCAATTTTCTAACGTGTTAGTTGGGGTCCAGTTGCGGTTGCTCACGATATTTAAATTGGAAGCGGTTGCGTGGCAAACGCAGCTGCAAAAAAATGAAATTGAGACCCGTACTATTGGTTACAAATTCTAAATTTGTGTCGCACTTCTCGCAAGATAATGCGGGAGTTTACGAGCAGACCCCACGCGAAGCGCGAGACAAAGGCCCTGAAAAAAAAAGCACGTATATATATTACATGTGCCTAAACACAGGGTCCCGACTATGAATAGCCTTTTAAGCCTTCTCCATTGTATATAATAGTTTTAGTAATTAAACCAACGTTTTTATCTCTCCCTTTTATACAACAAATCCCCCTCAAAAACCACTCGTATTTTAGTTATTATTCGTCTGGTGACGTACGTTCCTTACATTAGCTAACAAATTAGAATTCAAAGGTAGCAATCAAAAATTGTGTACTTAAAATTACAACCATCAAGAAGATAAATGTAATTGCTCAATAACACAGTTTTATTTCTCCAAAAACAAGATTGCTCGTAATAACAGTATCAACTTTTATAAATAATCATACATGAAATGTCTATACTTGTCAAAAGCGTGTAACCACGCGCTAATTTCAAGGACGTCCCGCGTGCGCCTATTCAATCATTAGAATTTAATTGAGCATCAATCATAAATACGCGTTACGAACGCGTGCATGCATTATTGCAACATACCCAATCGCACAATTGTAAATCCAACATTTTTTAAACAACACATTAATTAATACAATTTGGCATAAACCATACCTCACTTATTAATATTATTATGCTGATTCTTGGGTATTCTAATGCTACCGCAAAGGAAGGGGGGGAGTAACAGGAATAACTATTTCTGTCCCAACTAGGGAGTCAATAAAGGATCGTAGTTTTCTTTTCTGCAAGTTCCAAATTAATTATACTTGGTTTTGAATCACTAGACAAACGTTAAATGGGCAGCGAAAATTGCAAAAAAAAAGTACATGGACAATTGGTCTATTCAACGCGCACTCAAGGAGGACAAAGGGGGGGATGTTGAACATACAAGTCTTTATCGCCTTAAAGTGAAATAAAAAAAAGGGGGAACGTAAAAATTGTGACACGGATACGGCAAAAATGCTATGTTATATTCCTATTGCACGGGGAGAGTTTACGTACCTAATACACAAAGTTCTGCCTCTATTGCTACGTGCACCACACTCCGTTTGTAGTCCAATGTTCTAAGTTGTAGGCCCATCACACTCTTGGCTGAAATGGCTGGCCTCTATTCTACGTACAGCATGTCAGGTACGTCTCACTCTCCACCGGCGAGGAAAAGGATGTCATAACAGCAAGGCTGGTTGTTGCCGTGTCGTTCACAGGCGATCGAGTGCAACTGCGGCTGTGTGCCGAGGTTACGGCTAGCCCACAAGTTCCAAGTTTTGCCGCTAGAGGCAGCACCGGTAGAGCTATTCAGGGGGCGTGCCTTCTGATAGCCGAAAATTGAACTAAGCGTATATATGTCAATTTTCTGATTATGTAAGGTTTTCAATATAAGAATATGGGAAATGTTACAAGTCTTTGTGCGGGAAGGGGGTGGGTGATATGTATATATGTATGTGTGTCATGTTATGACGATAGATCGCCATTATACCTTTTGTGAAATCAAATAACAATGTTAATATAAATCGTATGTATTACGTTCATTTGGTTGTATAAATCTTCCACGAGCTTTCATGTCCATTTACGAGAGTTTGCATGATCGTCGTTATATGTCCTCAGCATACAGACTGCTAACTTTAAGGGTTGAAAGTTTCGCGTAATCAACACGAGACGTGTCAGAAGCGAGTCAGCTGATTGAGCGAGAATAGAGAAGGCGTGAGAGAGTGGGAATTAGATCAATGGATGCCGGATGTGTCATTGGAAGTGCAGACGCTAGTTTTGGACGTTTGCCGAAACTTTTGCTTCGTCCGGTGGATAAATGATTTTTCAGTTTGACGGGTACTTGGAGTGTTAAGTATCGGCTACAAAGAATCGAGGAAGCAGGTCTTCGCCATCGAGTTCTCAAGAGAAAAAGGTGAACATGGGATTCTGGTTGCCATGCAAAGTAACTGGCCAGGAAGGTAAGAGCTCTCCTTCTGGAATATCGTTGCCGTAATGCACCCTGAAGAAACGCAATAAGTTGAAAGTCATTTGCCTCTATTTGATACGGAATTACAATGAACTTGGTGCAGTTTCGTTGTTGCTAGAAGACGTAGAGTTGCAGAAAGATTATAGGAGATACATAATGGGCGAAGCCGCCATTTTGAAAAATAATTCTAGTGGTCTCATCAAAATAACTAGAATTCCCGTGTGTAACGAAGGTGCATATTGCTCAGATCGAGTTATACTATATATATATATATGGGTTTATTTAGTGAGGAAATATTTAACATTTTTGAATAAAGGTTGCTTCTTCGCAGTTGAATGCTCACGCGACGCAGATTTTTGTATACTTCGATTTTACAAGATAACGTAGGTATATTGTCACTTGTTTTTCTTTTTTTCATGTTGCATTATATTAAACAATAGTAGTTTATGTACTAGGTTGCATTATTTAGAAGTGTTAAATTGTGGTGTTTACCAGTTGATGTTATGTATATACTAATTTGTGAGTTCTTTTACAGCAGGCAATTCTCATGAGGAGCCCGGGCTTGAATAGTCATTAATGAATATAGGCAGGAAAGTGTCACCACTTTCATAATTCACAAGAGGCAATGTCACAAAACCTGTTATGCATCCATTTACGGAAATTTGTCTGGATTACTCTCAAGTATCCTAATAGTGGGAAGTAGTACAGAGGTTGCACGCTCAATTGAATCGCATTTTTCGGATAAACAGGGTGTTCTCGAAATTGTGGGCCACCCTTTAATTTATAAATTACACTTAAAACAAATATTTTAGTCATTCGAGGGGTGAATATAGTTGAAGTGAAAGTTGATATGTTCCTTTAGAACTGTAACCTTCCAGTCTGTGCTCCTAGAGCTATCGAGGGAGACGTACGAGAAACTAAAGAAAGGTAAAAAAACTCGAAGTTTGGTTTCTTTTGGGAAGGTCGGTGTTACAATCGGGCCTCGATAAGAAGCGGTGTGCAATCAGAACGCAGAATGGCAGAACATGACCAAATTCTGTTTCCTCGTTGGCTGCCATGTGGCTGGTGGTTTTCTACGTTGCCACGTTCGCACAAACAGACGGACAGGCTAATCAGCTGTTGGCAAGCTCGGGAAAAAGTAAGACGTCACGCGACGTTAATCACATACGTATCAGTATGCTAATATATGTTATTTCCGTCGTAAAGCGATGAATTAACGAATCTAGATGTTTGAATATAAAGTTTCTTGTAGGTTAACGTTAACTTGCCATGTGAATTTTACATTCTGGCAAGCACGAAATATTATATCTTCCTACTCTACACAGCAATCGGAAACCTTCACTGAAAGAACCTCTGTTGTGTTTTTATTATGGTACATTGCAAGCATCAGCTACCGCCAACTCTTTACAAGTGTTGTATCGTATCATAATTACCTACAAAGGAAAATGCGTCTTGTGTTATGAACAACTGTGGCAAATCGTTCTCCTTTGATTTCATTCCGCTTCTTTTTGCCTTCTTTGTCACACCGCGACGTTCGTCTCTTTCGCAACTCAATAACGACCGCAACTATGCCCGCCTATTGTTTTTGTATTCGAAACTCGCACTTTGTTTTGTAACGACATGGAATTTATACTTCTGTGACATAGTTGAAGCTTCAGAACGTACAAATGAAATGTATTTCTTAAAGATTAGGGCGAATTACGTATAAACAAAGAACGTACAACTTGGTTTGTGAACACGTTATTAAATTATATTTTGCGGAACCTACAAAAATTTGCCTCATACAGAATTTCACAGACCTGAGTTACTGTATTGCGGAGAAGAATTTATCAAGAACAAATCAATTCTTTGTGAATTGATTGATTGATCGAGTTGGTTTTGCACACTACGGCTAATCTGGAATGGACCTACAGTTGGAAGTTTGAACCGAACCACTATGTGCCTCGACAGGGTATCGAACCCAGCACATCTTGATTACAAGTCTTTATGCTTACCCTACCACTGTACTATCGGGGAGGTGGGTGTGTTATGTGAGATAATATGGGAAGCTACAGGATAATACAGGTTCTGGCAATACATTACAACGAAACGCTTGGCAATTGTTCGATTTCCTAAACATTAATGATACATTTGGTACATGTGTAATTTATGCTTCGATCTACCTGTATGTAAAAACATAAAAAATGAGTGAAAGAACAGAAGTAGTAGTTAAAGAATCAGTTGTTTTTGCTGAGAATGAGAATAATGGAAGTTTCCCTGTTTGACTGTATAACCAGATGTTTAACCCTACACGTGTTTCTGTGGTTTCGCGATAATCCTGAATTAGGTCAATCCGGCAACAGTGCGTCGCTACCAGAGCGGATGGTTCCACGCCAGTTGTTAGCTCGTCCCGACTGTAGGATTAGGTGTTTTTTGTATCTTCTGGGGGTTTGGGATTTACCTCAATTTGAAATCTCAAACTTAAACTAATTTGGGAAACGTTTCATTTTTTATCATGCTCTGAATCACAAATTGTGCTATTATAGAATTTATAAAAATAACTTGAAGTCCTCAAACACTATTTTTTTTTAAAAAAATACTCTTTTACATGTTATAATGAGCAAAAAGCAACATGCAACAATTATGGTCCCAGCAGGAGGGTGAAGGGCAAAGGCTGAATTTTCGAAATTTACCCAGACCACATTGCAGCAATTAACGGTCAACGTGTCATTTCTTGAAACTAAAGTTACATTTCAGTCTTGTCATTTTTGCCCATTACTATACCTCAACGTATTTAAATACTTGAATTACAAAAGAAAAAAGAACCTGCCATCCGGCAGACAACTCATCATCATATGTAAGGTTACTATTGAAATTCCACAAATTGTTTCCATAAAGTTACAACACTGCCACTCACGTAGATTTTTGTTACTTTTCCTCCAAAAAGTGTCAGTCTGCTATCAAAGAAACTTTGCTAGTTGTAGGAATGTACCACTGCTACATATGACATTTTTCATTCACCTCAGTCTATTGAAGGGTTGCCAATAATATATTATTTTTAAACATCAATTTTCTTTTTCCTTTAACACCTCTTATTGGGTAGCACAATGTATACATTCTTCCTCTGCTGAAAGCCCTGCCTCTAAGAAGGAAAACGATTTAATCTCTCTATGACAATCAGTTCTTTAGCTTCGATTTTTTTAAGTAAAGATAAAACTTTTATCATATTAATCCCACCCTCCCTTCCACAATTATTTAAAGCTCTCCTCCGCCTCCATATTTCCACAGAGAGCTTCCAAAAATGATCACATGTTCCTATCCTCCAGCCATGGCTGCCTGATCAGACCATTATATGCTCTCACTCAACGCAGAGCTGCCGAAAGTAATTGCAGGTTTTTGTCCACCTGAACGGCAAACCACCTCATAATCACTATCACGTGTTCCTAACCTCCAAATCCACGGCTGCTTGGCCAGGGCATTCAACCTCCGTTACAGAACGCATCGCCGAATGTGATTATAGGCTCTTTCCGCCACTCTTCCTTCCATCCTCCAAATCGAATTGCCAAAAGTGATGGCAATCTCTTGTTCCTCAACAACCATCCTTCCACCCCCACAAGAGCCCTCAATTTAATAATCACATCACATGTTAGAAAACATGTTCCCATCCTCCAGTCCGTGGCGCTAAACCAAGCAGTTAAACTCTCGCCCCCACCATCCAACCTCCGAGCAGTTTCCGAAAGCGATCACAGGCTGTTGACCAGCATGGGCTCTTAATGTGATCACAATCACGTGTCCTATCCTCAATCCACGGCTGTCTGACCAGACAATTATACTCTCTCGTCCACCGAGAGCTACCAAGTGTGATCATTATCCCCCCCTCCCACCTGATTTTAGAGATTAGCTGTAGAATCAAAACTCAAAATTATTCAGTGAGATTAAAATTACAAGTGGACCATCAACAACACTAAGACAATTAGTTCTCCTCCTCGTCCTCATCATCATAATCCTTCGCTGTGGTAGCGTCGTGGCGTTGTATTCCAGGGGTCCGTGTTCGATACCTGGTGGAGGCACATAGCAGTTCGCATCCCACTTTAAACTCTAGGTCCAGTCCCGGTTAGCCTTACTGTGCATAAAGTGGACTTAAAACACCAAATCAATCGATAAATCAATGTTTCTTGTCTCTGGCAGTGTCGGCATAGAAGTCAAGCCTCTCCATTATCTTCCGGTCTTCCACCATTCCTCTCTTTCCACGGTGTTTCCAATATTGTCCTCTTCTCCTAACACTCCCCACTATCTGCTCTTTCCACCTACATCTTGGTCTTCCACTTATTATTACTTACTTCTTGTGCATTATAAGCTCTTACTGGTATTCTTCGTGCACCTGTTCTCTTCATATGTCTAAATCATCTCTTCTGTGCATGATTTATTCTGTCCTGAAGCTTCAACACCTCCACTGTCTCTCAAGTCTCCTCATTCCTTATTCTATCCCTTCTAGTCTTCCCCCAACATACTAATTAAGGAATTAATCCTCCTATGATTATATATATATATATGATATATCTAAATATATCAGAACAGGTTTGAAAAGCAATCATCAAGCACCAAGGTGTTTGCAGCAGGAAATCAACTGGTGCCTATAAAGGCTGATTATGAATTACTAAATGCAATAAACAAATTGACTAACTGAACTAACATAACCATAACCAGTAGTGCAGCAGCCCTTAAGCCCTACCTGTGAAACGCTGATCTCAATCAGACAGCAGAGGTGAGAAATAATCCGAACAGTTACATTGTGGCATGTGGTCAGCACAACAAACCCCCAGTCGTTATAAGTTATCTATGACCATGTTGTGATACTCATTAGTAGCTCCCGAATTTCCACACCATGGTTGAGAAAATGTGGTATATTTACCGTGAGGAGAGTTGAACTAGCATTCCATAGCCTTAGATGACACGTCTGTTGTTCATGCGTAATTTTGTTCGCAGTGCAGGGAAGCCGTTCTCTCATTGTATCTTGACTGGGGAGCACACTTACACTTATATAACTTGGCCATGTTAACAATTGAAACAAAAATGTATTTATTCAGTTGTCAGGCAACAAATTCTTATGTACAAACAAAGGAAACACTTTCGAACATAGCCCATTGTCAACTTTATGTGAGCAATAAATAATGTTTTAGTAAACTTAGAAGGTAATTATTAGAATATTACAACACATTTGCAAAATCAACAATGGCTTATTTTCAATGTTGGTAATACATGAAATATTTGTTTTGTTATTCCCATATTGATTGTTTTATTTGCTATAATTGTAACTTAGTTGTTTCAGTCAGTTTGTTTCTTAAATGTTTTTTACTCGGCTTCATGAATTGCGTATTTTGACCGCTGTTTTACAAACAAAATTGAGAGGAAAATATTTGGTAATTTTTTTGCTCAATGCTTCATCAATTTAATTCACTTATACTCGCCTTCTACCTTTTTTGAGCAAGTTTTTGAATTCTTGCCGTTCACCTTCTACGTACAAGACTGGGCTATGCATCCTCTGCGACGTTGCTGAAGACTACTGTTCCACCGTGGGTTGAGCGTTACACACTTTCATATCAACGATCAGGCTCCAGCCCAGTCAATCTCCAGTCAAAAAAATATTATTTCTACTTGATCGAGATCGGACCGTGAGCGGAGGGTGATAGGGAGCATGGTTTGTTACATCACTAGATTTTTGACATGAGCTCACAATTAGTTTAATTAGGTAGTCAGGTGTGCGTCTGTTTAGACTCTGATTTTTATAGACTACGTCGTCTCTAGATATCGAAATCCACGTTCATCACATGCCTCAACTAATGAACTAAATCAATTCGGTCAAATCTTGTATTGCCTATTTATTTTTCAAACAAATCTAGTATGACGTAATGATGAAGTATGATGTAACGTCCTATTTATGTTCAGAATATCGCTAGATGGGGTAAGGTTACAGCATACTGCCCGAGCTTCGATCTCAAGTAATTGTTACAAATCTCGCTAGGTGTCTCTAGTTGCGGCTAGTTTTCGGAATTCTTCTTTTTAGTAAAAGTTATGTCAATGAATATTGAGTCAGACAATGTAACGTATTTTTGTCCTTGTAATAACGCATTGTTGTCATGAACCGTTGTTAGTGCTTGGTTATGTAAATCACAATTTATGACTTCCAGAAATCGAGTGAAGTTCGAGTGAAATCAATCGACGTTCGGGGACATTTCGTCGGACCTGGTGAAAGGCTGGCAGAAAAAAGAAGAGAAACAACGGTCGATGATGTTGGACGAGCGAGAGCTGTGAATGTGTGGCAGCTCGCTTTGATTGGTTTCCTGACAAATACCACCGTGTTTGGGTGGAATATGCAAGTTTAACATGACAATGGGAGCACATAGATAGCACTCGATGCCAAATTTCTCTAAGTTATGTGGGGGGAAAGGTGTCGACCGCAGGGTGACTTCATGTTTGCTGTTTCGCAGTATCTGGAGGTAAGAATTATTATTTTACCTGTTTTGTGTCGAGAAAACATATCAGTGAACGCGCGTCCCTGAATCGGTTTGTAATTTGAACATTTGCATGAGAAATTCAATTGGAAACGTTTCGATATTTTCTCGAAACAACAATCATACCTGTGCGGGACACGTGTTTGCTTGGATTTGTGGAATGGCTAAATGACGCCATCTTGTGGGAAAAAATATTTCGCATTCGGTTTATATAAACTAAGAACCTTCACGGATGTGGTGAATGTTAACGTGGCCAAGGTGAAATCATATGTATACCTTACGTCTATATAGTATGAACAATAACGGCTGTATTGTTAAAGACTTTTCATAGCATAAATTTTACATAAATTGTAAAGTCGTTCACAGTACTGCTTGTATGATATGGCACATCTATGGTGCTTGAATAAACTAAGGAGGTAACACGAGTGAAACACGGGTGCATTATCAACTGTTCTTCCCTTTTAATAACTGATAACATTGTCAGAAGTAAACACATACTTATAAACGTTTCAATTGTACTTAAATTAATGCTTGTAATTAACGAATACCAGTAACGATTCAATACTTGTCATAACATGCTGTATGTTGGCCCAAGTGTTTGTGTCCTTTTGTAAAAAAAAACATCGCAGTGAGAAATTACAGGTTTGTATCCTCGAGTACATAATTTTTCTTAAAAGATTTACGACAGAAAGAATCTGTAAATATTTTGAAGTAACTATTAATATTGCTGGTACTTCCTCTGTCAAAATATGTTATGTTTTGGTCGGCATTTAAGTGTTGAAATGGCCTTCTTTGAAAAAAATCACAGCGTGTGATCACGTGGTTCCATACAGGAAAATTCAAGTATTACGAAATGTAGGTTGAAGTTAAATAGTGATTTTGGTAGCTTTCGGGATTGATCGTTCTACGTAACTAAAGTTGTTGTTTCCTGTTGAATATAAATAACAAAATAAAGATATAAATTGGTTGTACACTCCCCTTCATAATTAACCAATACCTAGATTACATCACCCACAGAGTCGCTATTTCCATTTGTGTACTTCCATACTATAAAATTTTCTTCCAGGATGGATTTTCGTGTACATACTAGGTATTACTGACATTGGAGAAATAACAGATGCATAACCTTAAAGGGAAAAGGGCAAAATTAATAAGCAAAGTTTGTCATCATTTCCATTAGAGAGTTTGCAGTTTCCGTAAAGTTCATTAGTTGGTAATGATGTTTTTTTCTGTTTGGATTAGTTTTTATGATCAAAATTGGGTGTTTCTCTTTTCGCATGACTACCAAGTAGCATATCTGGTAGCAAATTTCTGGATTTGTTTTCCCTAAATTTGGCAATGAATATCGACGTCGCTTAAAGTGGGAAGGTTCTGACAGCGTATTACTCACTCTTATCTAGTAATTTATACAGGGTGCTCACAAGATCATTGAGTTACTTAATCGTTACAAATCAACTAATTACATCATTTAGATAGTTTGCAAATCTGAAGGTAAAGATCTATCAGAAATTGCTGGAAAGCTACTTTTGGACAGATTGTCATTCTGTAGCCCTCCAGTCTTAATTTCACCGAATATGTATTCCATTCTGTTAATAATTGCACTAAATGCAAACTTTTTTCAGGCAAGGCAACAGTACGATTTGCACTTTCCACAAACAGCAGCACCTGCCTATCACAATTGTTGAAAGCATATTTTCTCACAAACAGTCAATGATTGATTTGTTGTTTAAAGTCCACTTTATGCACAGAAATGCTAATCGGGACGGGACCTAGAGTTTAAAGTGGGATCCGAACAACTTGTGCCTCCACTGGGTATCGATCTCGGGACCCCATTATTACAAGGCAACGACGCTACAACTGCGGCTTCGGAGAGGCCCTCTTACAAACAGTCACTGAAATTGCTTAATGATTCTAATGTAATCTTTATCTTTGTGACCTGTTCCTATTATTGTTGTTCTGATTGACTTTCGATTGTCTACCCGATGGCACGTAGTTACGTCGTTGCCTCGTAATCAAGGGATTCTGGGATAGATACCCGGTAGATGCTTATAGTGTTTTTGGTCTCACTTTAAACATTAATTGCAGTCCCGATTAGGCTTACTGCTCAAACAGTGAACTTAATGAACGTAGACAACTAACCAGTCAACCAGCAGTTCGAGAAGCCAGGATCAACTTCCTGACTCTGGCTCTTACCTTTCGGGCTCGTATACCTTACGAGAAATTATTAGAGATTCAAGAACAATAATAAAAAATAATATTATTGCCCCCGGACTGCAATCTGTCTTGCATTGAATTTAATTTTCCATAGTTAATGAAGGATAGAGAAGATAAATACATTTTGTTTAAAGAAGGATTCTCATCACTTTATTGTGAATGAAACAATTGAAAATGTCACGTCCTTTTCATGAAAGCCTGGACAATTGACTTAGTGTAGTTTACATTATCTATGTATTCTATGGAAACTACAACATAATATATTCTACAGTTAGATTAGGTGTGGACAACGCAAGTAGATGTAACGTTATAGTGTACGCACATTTCTTGATTACAACTCAACAGCCTGTATTCATCTGTCATATTGTTGTCGTCAAGAACATCGACAAAGAATCACTCACAGGCCTGACCTTTGTATATGCTGATTGATTTAATGCTATTTTGATTACGTGCAGCATTCACATTAGCAATGTCAGTGTTGTCTCGTGATGACCAAATGAACACTCCGTCGATAGGCATTTTAGAAAACCGCTCATAATTGTTAAAAGTGTGGAATACCTTACCTTGCATCCATTTGGTGCTACCTACCGTTCAAGTGCACAATCCATGAATCTATGTAAATTTTCCTAGATCTGACGTAGAAAATGTAGTTTGAAGAAAATGACGAAAAATGTTATGTGAGAACCAAGTTGTGTCACAGTGAAGTGCAAAGACCAGAGCTTGTGAAGATGAAACAATTGAAAGTCAGACCAAGTTAATAGGTTTCCCATAATTTTAAGGAGTTTCTAGAAAACTCATACCATCTTACTTTCTAGATTATGTTTACGAATATTTGGGTTACTTGAAATACTGAATCAATCTCCTCAAAATAGAGAATTGTATCAAGCCAGAGTTCATAAACTCAATCACCAGCCGTTGCTCTCTCAGGAATTCAAAGAATGTCATGCGAGTAGTTAACAAACCTTCTTGGATTACTGGCAAATTATGTGCTGATCAACAGGTATACTCATAATGTGACATCAAATTAACATAATCAAGAAAAGGTATAATTATTTAGACACACATACAATATACATACACAACCAAAGACAAGCAAACACACATACCCACCCCCTACGTATGAAGACCAACCTTCGTATTTTTCGAAGTAATGTTAAGTCAGTACTGTTAAATGGGTCCGAGACATGGAAGGTATCAAAAACGATTACCTCTAAACTACAGACCTTCATCAATCTCTGCCTGAGAAAAAAATGAATATCTGTTGGCCAGAAGTGATTAAAAACCAAGAACTTTGGAGAAAAACTGGTTAAACCGAGGTGTCCATTGAAATAAAAAGGCGAAAATGGAATTGGATAAAGCATACGTTGAGGAAGGAAAATGAGGCTGTCGAGAGAGAGGCACTAGACTGGAACCCGCAGGAAATAAATAAAAGAGTGAGGCCTAGACAGACGTGGCGAAGATCTGTTCACGCTGAGGCTTTAAAGAGCTGGAAAGTAATGAAGAGAATTGCCGTCAGTAGGACCAGGTGGAGATGCCCTATGTTACACAGCGAACAACAGGAATTATGTCAAGTAAGTCAAATTAGAATGACAATGGTGTTTCGTGGCGTTACCACCCCCCCTATATGCCTCATGGCGTGGTGTTATTCACAGGGGAGCACTTTACCTTTTACCTTTATGGTGTTTCTTTCGTGATTCTAATAAAAGTAGTTTTCGAGCTATCGTAGTTTAAAATTGTACAGACCGGCAGTTTACTGCTCCATTCAACTGCTTAGTTACGAATCTATGATGTTCGTAAGTTTGTTTCCTATTGACAGTAACAAAGTACATCTACAGTAAATTAGAATGTCAATGGTGTTTCTTTCAGGTTTCTTTTTGAGCTATCGCAGTTTGAAAATTGTACAGACCGGCAGTCATCTACGATATGTGTCAGCACTAACGTAAAAGAAATGAATAAATAAATTAGTTGGATTCTGAAGAAGAAAGAGAATTGGCTTTCAAATGTTGTGTTCAAAATGACGCCCACCTGCTTCAATACAAGCTTCCAGTCTGCCATGTAAAAATTGATACACACTTTCTAGCCTTTTATCAGAAATTTCAGCGTAGGCATCAGTAATACGTCGTTTCATATCATCTGGTGTAGTCGGTATGTCCATTTAAACAGTCTCTTGTAGCTTACACAGAGAAAAATTCTAAATGTGTCAAATTTGGTGAAGTGGCAGGCCAAGATACAGGTCCCCTTCGTCGAATTCAACGATTTCAAAATAATCGGTGAAGACAAGCTGTAGTACATCGTGCAGTATGCCCTGGACAGCCATGATGCTGATACCACGTATTCCTCCTAGTCTGCAGTAGAACGTCTTCTAACATCTGTGGAAGTTGGTCTGTTAGGGGGTTCAGATAATTTTGAGAATTTAGTGTTCCTTCTATAGTAGTAGTATATACCATAGGATGAGGACAAAAAATTATACAAATGAAGAGCTCATATGATTAACAGACCAATTTGGCTATACTTAAAACTATGTCAAGATGCGCATATGAGTCAATTACCCAAGTGTGCTACACTGTCAAATCCAAAGAATCCTGAATTCTAGTGTACAAATGAAGAACTCTTAACAGGCTAATTTGGCTACACTTAAAACTATATCACGTTGTCCATATAAGCCTATTACCCAAGTGTGCTACTCTGTCAAAATCCCAAGAATCCCGAATTATAGTGTACAAATGAAGAACCCTCAACAGACTGATTTGGCCATGTGTACGAAAGCTGCATCTGTCAGTCTGTTGTCTATAAGCCTGCTAAAAATATATAGCCCTTTTTTCTTACACAGTAGTACACTGTAATATATGCTTAAATACTTGTTCAGAGTATTTTTACTGTTATGTTAATATGTTGACCTGGAATATGCTAATTATTTTAATTAAATACCAGGCTGAACTCATATATCTAATACTAAAACAATGCATTGTGAGAAGGTCTTCTAGAATTGCTCTGTGACTCTTTCGTTTCTAACGTCATAAACATATGATTTTTCACCTATAAGAATAACACTACATATGGTGTTGGCAGGTGGTGTATCATGGAATTCACAGATTATTTTAATGTTTGTCCTGTCATTAACTAAAACCTTTGAGTTTTGAGGTGTTGATTACAAACATCGGTCTCTGTGCTTTGAATTCATCGGGTGAGTAATACATGTCATTATTGCCAGTATTGACTCTTTTGTATGCTGTGTAGGCCTCGTATAATTTAAGAAAATCATCCTTGCACATTTCTAAATTATAATTTTCTCTAGGAAACACCTCGCTTCTGCCGTTTTTAAGATATATGTTCTTGATGTTACAGCTATCGAACTTACTTGAATTTTGTTGCTAATTGTTGTCTTGACCAGTCTGAAACAGCACCACCACAAAATCTAGCATGTCATATTGTATACTGGAGAATGAGTTTGTAGCATCAAATTCATAATAGCTACCAGTAGCAGGTTTCTGGACACATTGATAAGTATAAAATTGTAAAGGCACCTATGGATTTTTTAGTATATCTGCTTTGTATTTAAGAGCATAACTGGCTTCATATTCAACTACTGGAATTCTTAGCTTCATAGTCTGAATAAGACATTTGCCTTCGTCAGGTAGGGTATTAGGCAGAGCTGCACCAGTAGAGTTTAATCTACTGTACCGCATCAAAGCATTATTATCATTTGCGGCTCTTCGAAATGTGATTCTTAAACCACTCTTCCACATAATGTCTTTGTAATCTGAGAAGAATCCAGGTAACAGGCACATCGGGAACAATACAGTGTGGCTCTTGGTTAATATTTTATCACCAGCCTCAAATCCACCTATTTTGTAGTAAGAAGCCTCGGTCTTGGATAATTTTAGTGTGGCCAAAGCTGTAGAGGTAATACCAGGATAGTTTACTCTGTTTATGACAACTCCATGCTTTCTGATCTCGATTTCAGAAAACACATGCGGTTCAAAATTGTCTACTAGTTTTATATTTGAGTTAGCCGGATAATCTGTACCATCGAGCTTTACAACATCAAACTTGATATATAGGTCTGCTCTGTGGGTGTGTATAAAGCCATCCCCTACGTCAAGGTCAACCTCAATGTCTGTGTTGGGCTGATTCAAATTGGCAAAGGTCCTACGATTCGGAGGGAACGACTGTAGCTCGTAGCTTTCGATATGTTCCATTTTTTAGTATGTATTTTATTTATATATTAATCACTATGCTGGCGGTTGTTGTGGCTCCGGCAAAATCAACTAATTCTTCTTTTTCGTTGGTGACCACCAACTCAATGTAGTCGATTCTATTATGGCACACCGGATAATATAATGTTTGTGATGGAGTGTAGATGATTGGCTCCATAAATTCAGAGTTAGGTTTGAATGTTCCGATGATGCCCGTTTGTTTGTGAGTGCCTATGCCATCCGATTTGGTGATCATACCCTCGGCCACATTACAGTGAATATTCAGAGTCTCTATGGCTAAGAATTTAAGGTATATTAGTAGCAGTGTGTTTGATGGCTGGTTCAAGTTTGTGTTGCTCTGGAAGCCTAATAGCTCTCCTATAGTACCCAGATCTACTGTCTCTGTAGCAAACACAATCTCTACTCTGTGAGTGACAGAAGTTTGACTTAACACTACGCCTCTGGGTAACTGAGCATTTAGAGTAAACAGATTATACTGCCCTGGAGTGATGCCAATGTTTTGGTCACCAACTGTGATTGTGTTGTTATGGTGTGTAATATTGGGGATCAAGTACATGCCATAGAATGCTCTGAGAGCTATTGTTTTGGGGTATACTATATCATCATGTAGTCTGAGTTTCAATATTGAATTCTGGCTGATCAGTTGGAATATGCCCAAGATGTTTTAGATACCGCAGGGCCTTTTGAAAATCTTCAATTGGTGGTTTATTTATTTGGGACAAATATCTAAGAACAGATAAACACAGATGTCCACAATTAATATCTTCAAAATTTTGAATACGATCGTCATTGTAATATAGATTATGAGATTTTAGATATTTTACTTTTTACTGCATTATTAGGTGGAATCCCCCCAAACGAATCGAACACAAACGCCTTCTTGTTTGAATATTTTAGATAGCAAATCCAGTGTGTGCCCTGATTTTTGTGGCTATCCAAATTGACTATGCCACACTCTTTTTTGAGTGGTTGTTCTGGTAAAGAATCAGACATGTACATACCTCTAAAATTTTTGACGCCAGTGGTTCGATTAAAGCTTCAATATCTTGGTTGGTAAGCGGCACTTGTTTTTTAAACTTATTCGTGACTTTTTTAAGACCTTTGCCTTGTCTCTCTATGGCCAAATTATAGCGCTTCAGTTCATCTAATTCTGCCTTATTCTTTTTGGCATCTATTACTGTTTTTGCTATGGCAGCTGATCTCCCTGCTAAGCTACCAACTGCCCCTAGTGCTGCTAAGTTAGCCGGGATACTAAATATGAAGCCCTCTATATGAGATTTTTTTCTGGAATGCTGTATTTTTTTTATTGGGGTGTACTAAGTAACAATTTCACACCGTGGCCCTTGGCAAGAGAAGAGCTTTTCTCTTACGCTGCTTTTTGGTTAGAAGACTATCGATAGTCCCAAGTTATTTGAGACCCGCATATGGTATCTGATACATAACACCGTTCGCTTTCATTGTAGGTGTATTATATATTATATATTAGTGGGCCAGTTTATTTAGTCTGTATAGAGTATTTTACAACCCCCACCCTAGTTTTTGTTTGGAGTTCATAGCTATGATGGTCCCCAACGCTGCTATTCTCTCACTCAAAGAAGCATTTTTGCTTACTAATCTACCGAATGCAGCCTCTTCTAATTTTCTGTCTGCCACATGTCGCTTGTCAAGATCGATATGTGTGTTGTATGCTATGTCATGGTCTCTACAAGCAGCGTCTAGGTGATTAACACCAGGGTCCTTTCTGTTTAGTCTATAGTCTAATTTGGTACCGGAACCACAAATGCTCAAATGGCAGCTTGTTTATGATGTCATTAACCAGCCCCTGACCCTCAGAGATATTCCAAAATTTAGGCGGTAGAGTATTAATAATTTTTATAAGATAACCAATCCCCTTAGTGTCGTTGACTATAAAATTAGACAATTTGGTGGCTATCATATCCATAATTCCGACTTTTTCGTTGTAAAAATTGTGGTTACCGGCATTTTCTTCGCCAGCTATTACCAGCAGCCTATCTATTAGTTTTCTTACATCGTCAACCCAGACAAATTATTTAGGCAGAGTGCTGTACTGTTTGATTTCGCTACCTGTCTTGATCTGTGACCATATGGGCTTGATTAAGTTGTTGTATTTTGCTCCACTGCTAGACTTGACTCTTTTTTGTGTAGGGTCGTTGTTTTGGTACAGGGCATCCGATTTTATTATTATTTCTTTGTAGTACTCATAGTCTTGATCTGTAAAGTTGTCAGGCCGTTTACGAGTCATCAGTTCCCACAATCCAGGTGTTCCAGGATATTTAACAAAACCACCTCTTTCTCCAAGATGAGATTCTGAATATACAATCAGATCATCGCCCATAAACGTTACCCTAAAATTGCTAATTTTATGTATGCTGCTACCGCCACGCTCTGTGTCAGCATATAAACCGAAGAGCTCGTCTTTGTTGTCTTTAGGTGTGCTTAAATATTTTTGAGCAAGAAGGCCCAATTCAATAGGATCCTGACTAGCTTCGATTCTTCGAGGACGAACAGGACTAGGTGTATGAATACTAGAAAGTGGGGTGATTGGATAATCTAATATGTTCCGAGCAGCTTCCGGCACAAGCTCTCTGATCAAATTTTGATTCTGCTCTGTAACAGTTTTGATAATTTTACCTAGTTCACTAATAGCATCAATAATAGGCTGTTCTGTGCGCTTGTGTTGTTCATAAAAACCTCGGTTCTCCGATTTCCATCCCTTGAATCGTTTTATAAGATAGCCTCTTAATTTAAGATCGTCAACAATTGGTCGTTTCATGGTTGTGTATACACGTCCAGAAAATCGTTGATTTTACTTCTGTATTTACCACTATTGGGCTTCCTTGTCATATCGATTGTGACAAACCCATAGCTGTCCTGGTTCCAGTACCTACAACAAAACTTAGAAAAATCGTTGTAGCTCAAGTCCCCACCTACATACTCATCATGTGTGTGCTTGAGGTTAGTATGGTCTTGACGAAACACACATATAAAATTGCTGTAGTCTCGTAGCAGCTGTTTCTGTATTTTAGAAAGGGTCTGTGCCAGGTAGAAGCGATGTATCTCTTTGTGCCGCCCCTGTGTAAAAAAAATTCGAACCTGGTTTTGGTTATCCAGTATAATGTCATCAAACACAACAACAGAGTTATCGAGACAGCCATCGAGTGACTTAACATATGATTCAAAAGTGGCTATATCCAGTCCATCGTATAGCTTCATCAGCTGCTGATATTTAAATTGTTCCAAGCTCTTAGAAAGACGTACAAGTGCCTGTTTTTCCAGTCTAACCATTTAGGTGCCAGTAAAAATTTATCAACCAGTAGCGTAGTCTTACCGCAACCCGATGGCCCAACAATAAGACAACGAATATTATCAGATAGCAGATAGCCATTTTTCTTAGTCTGCTGTTCGGACTCTGGTAGTCACTTTATAACATCCCAGGTGTTCATAGTATCACTTTGTCTGCTTTGATCCAGCTGTTTTCTGGGAGACCTAGCCATTTGACCAGTAGCTTGTTGCCTTTTCTGCGGATGATTTTTTCTATGAGATATGTGTCAGGCTGTTTAGTTTTGTTAGGTTCTTCTTCATAGAATCTGCCTTTGAGGATTTTATTATATATGTGTTACGGGTCCCAGGTATAACTCCAACCACTGTAAATCATTCAGTGCTTCAGTTTCTAGTAAAGCCTCTTTTGAATATGTGTGTATATTTACTAATCCTCACTTGATCACCTATCTTGTATTTAGGTCTTCTGGTTGTTGGCTGATATCTCGGATAGTAAACAGTGTTGATCAAGTGCTGCTCGTCAGATTTGGTTACCTCAGATGGCTTCTTATTAATTGTGGTGTGGACCGAATTGTTATACTGATCTAGAAGTTCTGGTATCGTAGCAACCTATTTATAATTACCTTGAAGCGTAAATTGCTTATACATATGACTTTTTAGGGTCCTGTTGAATCTTTCTACAATAGAGGCTTTGAGATCGCTGTAACTTGAGTAATGTCGTATTGACTGGCTGTTAAAAAATTGTTGAAACACCAAATTATAGAATCCTTTACCGTTAACTGTTTGTAGATAGCGCGGTAATCTGCCACTCTGATTGATGATTGTTCTAAAAGCTTGTGTAACACATGCTCCAGTCTTGGATTTGAGTGGCACAGCCCTGGCATATTTCGACAATGTATCTATGACAGTAAGTAGATATTTGTAGCCCTTGTTGATCTTGTCAATGTTTTTCAGCTGTCCACTTGCCATCTCAACCAAGTCAGCCTGCCACAAATCGTCTATGCCTTTTGTAACCACTAGCAGTCGCTTATAGTTACGTCTGGCTGGTCTGTGTAGCTCGTCAACTATGATTTGTCTAGACATAGTATGTAAACAAGAATATTGCAACTATGGGGTGTTCAGCAGCTGATACTACAGGATTTTCTAAATACAGCTTATCCCCTTTTTGTATATTAAATTCGAGAGAACCATCATCTTCAGCATAGGCTATTTCTAGTGTATCGGGGTCTGTAAAATCCTCTAACTCCACACTGGTGACCTTTGATATGTTGTCAGCATTGGCTATTGACAAGGTAGGGTAGTGGTGTGCCTGTGGTTGTAACCAGTATTTGATCTTCACCGGTCTGAGTGTGCCTCTTACGACGAACTGGTAATAAAATTGAGCAGGGGACAACATATACAGTTTGCCAACTGGTGTAAACGGTGATTCGTATTGTCTGTTGGGGACACTGTACAATTCAAGAATTACTGTGTGCTTAGGATTCGCGATTAGGCCAGTTACTTCTTTTTCTGCTGTAAACAATCTACTTTTTACTGATTGAAGGTGCTCATTAGTCCTAACAACATCGTCGTGGCCCGGTTTGATTTTTATGTCCACAGCAAGTTTTTTGTATTGTTGCACAATCTCTTGAAGCTGCGTGGTAAAAACAGACAGAGCATTTGCTTGGTTGGATTCTAGGGTCCCTAGCTGTTGTTTAATGTTGGCTGCAATTTGCTGTAGATTTTCAACAACAGCCAATTTAGAACTTTTGGCTGTAAGATCATGGACTTGGGTTCTGATATCCTCAAACAGGGCATGCAGTTCGCTAATATGTTGATTAGTTGGTAGAGTGGCCACTGTCTGAGTACGCTGTTTGATCTCTGTTTGGATATTCTTGATGTCTTCTGATTTCAGTATGCGATTCACGGCTCCATTAATATTTTTCAGTTCCTGTGATGTAGGCAGACTGACCACCGTATTCTGCAGAGACTCAAGAGCCAATTTTACAGCATTTAATTCAGTAGCATCAGCCACACTACGCATAGCATCTTGGAGCAGGGCTTTGTCTGCCTGAGTAGGTGTTGATTGTTGTAAAATTTCAAGCTTTGTTTGAATATCATCGATCAAGTGATGAAAATGGGATAGCTTGGATTCGGTGTTGAGGTTTTCAATTTTGGTGATCTTTTGCTAGACACTGGCAAGGGTGTCTACGCTACCAGGTAAACGGTATTCTGGAGTTTCTTGTACATTTGTCAGATCACTTTGTACTGCTGCTATGGTACCCTCAAGATGGCTTATGGTACTCTGAATTTTTCCAAAATCTTCATATGTCTCGAGTTGCAGCTTGATGTTGGCAACACTACGAGTGATAGCACTCAGAGCATCAGAAGATGGTAGGTTGTCCATAAAGTTCTCGAGTGTCTCGATTTTTTCTTTAACCTCTGCTATGGCATTGTTTAAGGGGTCCAGATTAGATATCTGTAGTGATTGAATCTGTTCTTTTAAAGTAGAAATCACTAGATCAAAATCTTCTTGTGACTTTATGCTTTTGACAATTGTTTGGAGCTGTGTCTGGACACTACCAATCTGCTCTTCTAGTTGCTGTTTCAATTGCTTAGAGTTGGTAGAGTGAGTCTTAAAATTTGGCTTCAAGAGCTGCTACGGCCTCCTCTAAACTTTGAAAAGTATCTAATGTAGCCAAGTCAGTGTATTTCTGAAGCAGCAATTTAAGTTCTGAGTCGATTTTAAGAAGGGGGTCCATGTATTGTGATTGTAAATTAGTAATCTCAAGTTGAAGACTGGCATTAAGTGTGGTTTATAGAGCTTGTAAATCGCTTCTTAATTTTTTGACTCTGACGTCAAGCATCCGAATCTCGTCGCTGTAATCTTCGCGCCTTGTATGGCCAAATATATCGTTAGGCATTGTGTTTTTTAGCGGTTATTTATTATAGAGTATCTGATTCTTAATTCTATAAATAGAGGTATAAGCTTGTCGTAGTGTCCCAGGACCTCAATATATAAACAGTCACCGGCAGAGACAGTATATACGGTGCCAGAAACCATGTTTGAGTGCTTAATTCTGTAAATATTTTTGCCTACTGAAACCTTGACATTGCCCTGGGGGGTTGTAATAAATTGTAATTGACCACCTACAGGTAACTGGCAGTGGTTTAAGTTATTGTTAAATATGTACAATGTTTAACCTGTATTAACATCAACATCTGTATGTATGCTATTCAGATGAATAATTAACAAACCACTTAGTTTAGATAGCATAGACTGTATATAAGGAGAGGGTTCTGGTGTTGGCAGGTCCATAATAGCCTGTTTTTTGAACCCAAATAAGTTCATCGGCATGTTTATTTATTTTAAACCATGCTCTGTGATTGGGCATTGATTGCCACTTATCAAGTCACAATGACTCCATGGTAGAGTATGTATACCACATGATAAAACGCATCTCTTATCGTCATGTGGGTCCAGAGCCACTTTTCTTATAATATTTGTAGTCAACAAGTGATCCACACTCTGGATTCTACATTCTGATGTTCTGATTGTGTTATATGATTTGAGACAATCTTCATAATCTTTAAATCTGAGCTCTTTGTCTACAGTTACTCTACCAACGCCCTTATCCTTTTTTGGTGACAGCACCACTGGATGTTTCAAAGGTGTACATCTTGGCCCTTAACCCAGCAAATGTTACAATAACATCGCCAAGTGTCTCGTCTTTTAACTTGCCAGGCACCTTTTTGTTGTGGGGTTGAATATTCAGATGGCCAGGCAATTCGCTGGTATCGAAATATTCAAGCAATGCAGGCTGTGCTATATCTTGATAGAAATCTTCTGTCTGAATATCAAGTATAAAGCTATCCTTGTCCATATATAGCAGTCTTATACGATCACCATAAGAAGGCTTCAGCACATCGTAATATAGCTCCAGCATGTGTAATTTGGCCAATTCTAATATTACAGCCCCTACATAAATAGGCTTATCAAACTTGATCTTAGTTTTTTTCATGTTGAAGAATGCCAGATTGTCATCATAAAGTTTTCTGTAGTTGAAATTAGGCTTTGCTACCAATTTTTTGCTTTGGCTGGGGTAGGTAACCAACTTGACATCAGTATGCTTTTTGACATTTTCTATGGTCTTACCATACACCGAATTGACCATCAATTTGAACAAGGTCTTATCAAATTGTGTTATCGCACATGTTCGAAGCTCGGTATTTGTATCAATATATGGCTTCAACCATTTTGAGTGCCTGAACCTTAAGACTTTGCCAACCTTTGTTACTTTAACACCATGACGCATCAGGAACTGGAGGTTCTTGTAGTATATGCCATAACCCTGTTTTGGCTCCAGAGTCATCATCAGCTTCTTCTGTTTAGAGCCAGGCGGACACTGGAACTCAGGAATTGGCGGCCAATCAGAAAACTGGCTGTGCAAATTATGAGGAATTGTCAGATCAACCTCTAAGAATAGACCGTAGTCACTGTCATCAAAGTCTTGAAGATCCTCAATGTTGAAATCTTCGACCCACTCAAGCCCTGCGTATGGCAGTTTATCCATCATAGCATAATCATACAGGCAGTTGGCATCCACATAAAATATATAGTTTGATGGCCGTGCTGGATCATAATCGGGAATATATTTGTTGTTGGCTCTGGCATATCTTTGAGAACATTGTACCATGCCTCCTCGTATATATTTTTCGATGAACAGATGCATGTCCTGATCCTGGATCAGATCCAATTGCATTTTAGTGTCCAACAACATGGCAGACCATGCTATGCCCGGGGCACTGTAGAAATAGATTGGATCCAGGTTATAATTTTGCATCGATGATGTTCTAAATGCCTCAAGTACATCGGCTAAGAGCGTCACATCAAGTATCAAGTATGCCTTATGATAATCACCAAGCGTCTGGCATTTTAAGTTGGTCCACATGGACTGGGCATGGCGATAATCGTCATCAGTGATTCCGGATACCCTGAGTTTGCTATAAAACTCTTGTTGCGGTGGCAGATTACGCTCGTCAAATTTAGAAAAATCAGTAACATAGTCATATGGATATACACCCTTACACCTAATTAATTTCAAGTCCAAATTTGGAAACATGGCACATGTGATTTTGAATTGATCATGAGATAATTGACTGGCCAGAGTGGCCAAGCTAGCCGACAGAATTCTGTAGGAATCAAGAAATCTTAAGTGTATACGCTTACCATCAACACTAATTTACCTGCTAATAGCAATATATTTTTCGTCATTTTCTGCAAAAATATTTAAATTCTGCTTGTCAAACCCCTCGTATCTGATCAGATGATGAAAATCATAATTGGATGCCCCGTGACAAAATATCGGAACAAATTTCGGTCTCTGGATCTTAATATTACAGCTACTACACAGAGCCATTTTGAATTTACCATCTGTATGGGAATGGTGAGACACCTTGATATTTATGTCCGAAAATTCAGAATTGCATACCGGGCATTTTTCTGCATTGTTGAAATCTTCGATCTGATCCTCTGTTAAAGGCATCATAGGTTTTGATTTTAACAACACATTAGAGGCTATGCAACGGCACTCATTTTCTTTTTTATGTGCAAATTCTTTGATGGCATCGGGTCCCATGTATAAATATTTATTACTAACAACACCATCCTGTACAACAACATAATAAAAACTAGAAGGTTCATGTAGCTGATACGATGTACTTGAAGATTCATCAGGATCTGGGCTGCAGAATGCAAACGATTTGAGATTCGATTCAAAATCACAGACTATATACGCTGGGTACCGTAACAAGGCTTCGAATTTTTTGAATTTGGCATTTTCGTTTGGTTTAGGCATAACCATATGAAGGGGTTTATGATTGCCACAGTATATATATGTTCAACCAACTTGTTTTTTAGCAATTTCGGTATTCCATTTACGAACGCCATTTACTATTTTTTGACCATCAAATACAGTGAAACATCTTCGACACAACTTGTATATTGTATTAGATTTGTCTAGTTGTTTTCTGACTAAAGCTTCAAGATCGCGTATCAGAGCGTAATGGTATGTACCGTCTCTATCAATTAAGAGCAGATCTATCGGGACAGCAGAATCAGAGAAAATGGCGGACGAGTAGCGGACGTGTAGCAAGAGCTCCCGATTTCCCCCCAGTCTCGCTGGGTTATACATTACTCATACATTACTACCAGAACAAACTAGTGTCAGCATAGGAAAGCATCACTTCCAGCACCTCGGTGGTGATCTAACAGCTAAGGAATCTTACTAAATCGCATAATTATGACTAAAGCTTCGATCACCGTAGTTGCCAGCCGCGTGGAAAGCGTGGAGGAGAGGCTTCGGGCCTTCGAGAGCCAACTTCGGGACGTCGCCGGTCAGCAACCACCCGCTGAAAGCAAGGAGAAGGGATTCCAGGCGGCGTTGCAGGATCTCAGCGCGGCCTTCCTAGAATTTAAACGGGAGGCGGTGGACACGCTGAAGTCTGTCAGGCTGGACATCCATGATCTCCAGAAATCCACAGAAAGAAACTTGACATTGATCGACGACATGGAAATGTATTCCAGGAGGAACTGCCTGCTGTTACACGGCATTCCTGAGACGGCCAACGAGGACACGGACGAGCTTGTCCTCCAGACGATTCACAAACACCTCCACCTGCAGCACGTAACCCTGGACCACATCGAGCGCTCTCACCGCATCGACCCCCGGAGGAGAACAGCGACGGATGCGGTCAAAACTGGGAAGAGGCCCATCATCTTTCGGCTTTGCAGCTACCGAACCAGGGACGCCATCTGGAAGAACAAGAAGGCGCTGAAGGGAACGAGAGTTCTCATCACCGAATCCCTGACTGCAGCCAGGCAGCAAGTGCTGCAGAAGGCCAAGAAGCAGCATGGCCCCAGGAACGTGTGGACTCAGGATGGCAGAATTGTCATACTAAAGAACAATCGGAAGATCTCCGTCACCACGCTGGAGGAACTACACAAAGTGGAGTGAACGCGAGGGGAAAAAGAGGACGTGCAGGGAATAAGCAGCCACTCAGAACGTTTATTTTTGCCTACTGAGGGCGCATCAAATTCCGCCACGTTATTGCGTAAACTCAGTTATTTTTGTGTATTAGTGTTTGTGACTACATTATGTTAGTTATTGGTAATTATGTTACTACGTTAACCGTTATGCTAGTGTCTGTTTGTGTTTGTGTTTGTGTGTGCGTGTGCGTATGTGTGCGTAAGTATATAGAATCCAGTTTTCGGTGCCCTGCAGGTTCTAAATACATCACTTCTGCTGGCTTGGTAAGTGAATCTCCAATTTCCAATAATTTGTGTTCGGTAGACGTAGCGACAAATGTTAATTTTATTTATTTATTATCTTCTCATTCCCTATGGCTCAAACTGATATTCTGGTGGATGTAAATCTGGCAACGCCCCCACCCGGTGCTTCTGTAGAACTTGAAAACCTGCCCCCCTCCTCTTCATTTGCCAGAACCCCCTTCCAGCGGCAGACCGTAAACTCGCTTCCCAACCCCTCAAACTGTTTGCCCGCCGGCAACCTCCCGGAAACACCGACGTCTGCTTTTTTCAGTCAATTAAGAAATATCTGCTTTCCCCAGCAAGCGACAACGACCTTCGCTCCCCAACCCCGGTGTCACAAATGGGCGACCCACCTCCTGGACCGCAGCTGAACCTCCCCTCGGGCAGTCTCAACGTCATCCACGTCAATGCACAAAGCATTCTCGCGCATCTCCTTGAAGTCCAAAATATTGCCCAAATAAACAAAGACGTGCATGCTCTGCTCGTGTCGGAAACGTGGCTGAAGGAGAGCCTTTCGAGTGAACTGGTGCACCTTCCAGGTTTTCGTCTGTTCAGAAGAGACAGGATAGGGAAGAGGGGCGGGGGAGTGGCAATTTATCTACGCGAAGATATTCCTGCCAAAATCCTTTCGGAATCACCCGGCGACTACGACCGATCTTCCGAATATATAATTATGGAAACTACCGTCTGTCAACAGAAACTCCTCCTTGCCGTAGTCTATCGACCACCTACCACTCGCCTCGAAAACTTCGAAAACGATATCGCAACATTTCTACCAAAATATTCTCACGCAATTGTTTTGGGAGACATGAATGTCGACCTGTGTACCACCAAAGAGGAGGCTATGCAATTCCGCGATACGTTCTCGGCCTTAAATCTTACAATCTGTCACCTAAACCCAACCCACCACACGCCACTTCAGACACCTGGCTTGACGTCATTCTGGTCTCGGACGAAAATCGCGTAACGAGCCATGGCCAAATTCCGGTACCTGGGATTTCCTATCATGATTTAATTCACGTATCATATAACATCCGCGTTCCAAAATTTAAGCCTAAACAAGTATCTTACAGGGACATAAAGAACGTTGACGAAACCCGCTTGAACGAAGACGCTGCACTCGTTCCGTGGCACGTAATTAGCACGTTACCAACAGTGGACGAGCAAGTTCACCTGTTAAATACATTTATTCTTGAGCTGTTCAATAAACATGCTCCCGTCAGAAAGAAACGGGTCTCACGTCCCCCCGCCTCCTGGCTGACGGACGACGTACGTCGACTTATGGTCATGAGAGACAGAGCTTACACCAAATACAGAAATGACGTAAAAAAGGTGACTCTAGCACATGCAGCTTCGAAAATTATAGAACCCTGAGGAACCGATGCAATCAGGAGGTAAGAAAAGCCAAGCGCCGATTCGCATACGAATTGCTCAACCACCAAAATAAACCGGACGTTCTATGGAAAAAGTTGAAAATTCTAGGTGTTGGGAAACAGAAAAAGGACGACTACATTCCTAAGTTTGCACCAGATGTACTGAATAATCATTTTTGTGACCTCCCGACTATTGAAAATAATGTTAAAATTGAAACTATTCGGAACATCGCAACGCACTCCACAAACGCTTCAAAATTTTGCTTTTCCTGGATTTCACAGGAAGACGTTAGAAAATCTTTACTTAAGATAAAATCGTCGGCCGTAGGAGTAGATGAAGTTTCCATTCTCATGATCAAAAAAATCCTCCACCATGTCCTTATTCCCATCACGGACATATTCAATTTCTCCTTGCTTTCTGACACATTTCCGTCGCTTTGGAAACTCCCCCAGGTACGCCCTATACCTAAAACAAGCAACGAAATCAATTTAAACAATTTTAGACCAATCAGCATCCTCCCAGCTCTGTCTAAGGCTCTAGAACATCTTATTAGTGGTCAAACCCGTGACTTCCTAGCACGAAATAACCTAATAAACCACTTTCAATCTGGGTTCCGTAGCAACCACAGCACATGCACGGCTCTCGTCAACGTAACCGACGACATTAGGTTAGCCATGGACAATCGACAACTTACAATCCTTGTTCTTCTCGATTTTACCAAAGCTTTCCAAACCATTGATCACGAAATTTTACTCACTAAACTATCATCCCTATTCAGCTTCGCGAACTCTACGGTTAACTGGTTCCGTTCCTACCTGTCTGGACGTCAACAATGTGTCGTCGACCCACATCGAAGATCATCCTGGAAAAGCATCCCCTGTGGCGTCCCTCAAGGCACCGTACTGGGCACCCTCCTGCTTACACTGTATATTAACGACCTCCCGTCGGTGCTTAATCACTGTAGGTATCACATCTATGCCGACGACTTTCAATTATACTTTTCTTTCCCTCCTCAAGAAATATTGAATGCAACCGAACGTATAAACAACGACCTGAAAAAAATCAACAAGTGGTCTGTAGACCACGGCTTGCACGTCAACCCGACCAAAACCCAGTGTATGCTCGTAGGCTCCCCAAAGATTCTGAACAGAATTGACGAATTAAATCTCCCTAATCTTACGGTCAACGATAAACACTTGCCTCTCTCTACTACGGTTAAAAATCTGGGAATTACACTAAACAATAATCTTACCTGGAGAGAACACGTAAACTCCGTTTGTAAAAGAGCTTTCGGTGCACTACACTCTCTTTACCGGCTTAAAAACTTCCTCCCCGAACGTATAAAAACCAAACTTGTTCAATCTCTTGTTTTCCCTATTATTGATTACTGTGACACTGTTTACTCGGACGTAAATTGTGAGCAAGCTAAACGCCTTCAGCGAATCCAGAACGCCTGTGTCCGCTTCGTTTTCGACATAAAATATTCAGAACATTTGACACCGTATTATGCGAAGGTCGAGTGGCTGAAATTAAGTGATAAACGGATTTACCACAACCTTGTCCTACTGTACAAAGCCCTAGAAATAAAAGATCCAAAATACCTTTCCGGGCGGTTTCAATATCTTTCGGACTTTCACTCCCGCAACACCAGATCACGTGAAAAATCTCTGTTATCCATCCCTATCCACAGATCTAACTTCTACGCCAATTCGTTTACCGTTACCTCTGCAGGTCACTGGAACAGACTGCCCCCCGAAATCCAAGCCTCCTCCTCAATTGTAACATTCAAAAGACAATTAAAATTATACATGCTAAACAATTGGACCTAGATTAAATTCCCAGAAAGAAATACGTTATACATTTAGCCCACGAAATATGCTTTCTATGTAGGTACTTGTGTGTGAATGTGTGTTTGTGTGTGTGTGTGTGCATGTAGAAACTGTATTGCTTTTATTTTTAATTTCTTCTAAGCTACTTTTAGTAAAAATAATGAGCAATGTACGTAATTAATGGTTAATCCAGGGCTTGACTGCTCGTATTCAAACTGTATTGCTTTCATTTTTAGTTTCATTTTACTTTCACTACTTTACTTTTCTTTTATTATTTTATTTTTCATTTATCTTTCTTAATTTTTTAATTGTATACAATTTACTGCAAAGAATAAAATGATCCCTGTAATTAATGGTTAAGTGGAAGAGAAGGCATTAATGCCTTAACTTCGCCATGTAAACAAAGTCGTAAATAAATAAATAAATAAATAAAATCATCAAGTGTACTGATTCGGAGAGGTTCTATCAAGCAATTGCCACGACCACGTTCGCCATGTAAACAAAGTCGTAAATAAATAAATAAATAAATAAATAAAATCATCAAGTGTACTGATTCGGAGAGGTTCTATCAAGCAATTGCCACGACCAGTAGAATTAATAAACACATTAATAGATAACGGCATACCGTTGATATCTCTGGCTTCTTTTTTTTCAAATTTATCGATATTTTGAACAGACATTGGATAATTTAAGCCCTCCATAGCATCATCATCAGATGCATGTTAATGCGGTTTATAATGACTTATTCGCTCTGGATGCTTTAAAACTGGAAACAAAGCCGCCAAAATACACCACAAAAAGCTTTTTTGATCATCATTTTTTTAGGATAACCACCGCTTTTTTGTTTTTGATATTGTCAGGGAATGGCAGATATGTAGAACCTTGTAGCGGTCTGAATTCTGAAATATTAACATAGAGCTTGTGTGGAGATCCACAAAGGCTCCAACCCGATTCCTTAGCAGCAAACTCAGAGTGTTTGATAAGCAATTGGTCTGTCAACCTGCTTAGTATTTCGTCTGAGTTTATATTTGAGTATACAGATACAGTTTCTGTTAAATGGGGCTGTGTAAATTTTTTGCCGTTTGATTTCTTATATTGAGTATACAATTTGAGAGATAGCTTATAAGAGCCATTTTGTGCATTTAGAATAACCTGCACATCAGGATTTTTACTGTTCAAAAAATTTCTAATATCACATTTTGGCTCTGATACAAAACAGAAATCACTAAGTTGACCGTTAAAACTACTATGGATGGGTTCATTGCGTAGCTGCTTTGCTGGTCTAGTATTATCGGATGTATCAAGCTTCCTTTTTAAACAAGATGAGGATGTAGATGGCTGTGATGAAGTAGAAGGCTGTACATAACAAGTATACTTATGCCTATTGTAATATGCTTTGCTAAATATTTTATGGCATTTTGAGCACATTATAGTAGGCTTCTACATTTCATAGGATCACAATTATGCCGGTGCCTAGCCCAATTAGAACTAGATATATTCTTATTACTAAACTAACTAACTCTCTAGCCTTCTTAAACCCGAAGGTTCATGTCTGCAGCAACACAGGCCTTCCATCTTTCCCTATCTTGAGCAAGATCTATATACTCTTTTCCATCCCTACCGATTTCCCTTAGGTCCATCTCAACGTTGTCCCTCCATCTTCGTCTTGGCCTTCCTACGGGTCTCTTACCATCAGGTTTCCCAACAAGAATCCTGTAAACTCCTCTTTCCTCTCCCATTCGTGCCACATGGCCTGCCCACCTAAGTCTTCTTGATTTAATTATTCTAATAATATCTGGACATGAATACAAATTATGTAGTTCTAAATTATGTAACCTTCTCCACTCACCTGTCTCCTCATCCCTTTTAGGTCCAAATATTTTCCTAAAGATCTTATTTTCAAATACTCTCAATTTATGTTCCTCTTTCAATGTAAGGTACCAAGTTTCACATCCATATAATACTACAGGCAAAATTACGGTTTTGTATATTTTAACTTTTAGTTTCTTAGATATTAAACGAGAAGACAAAAGTTTATGAAGATAGAAGTAAGATGCATTTCCTGAATTAAGCCTACTTTTTATTTCCTCTTTAATATAATTTTCATTTTTTAATATTACTCCTAAGTATTTGAATTTGGAAACTGGTTCAAACGAGTTGTTATCAATAATTAGATTTTGATTATTACCTAACACTTGGTTTCGTACTGTAAGCATATATTTAGTTTTCTCTTTGTTAACTTCCAAACCTATGTCTTTAGCAGTTTTGAAAAATATTCTAGCATTATATTTAATTGTATTCACATCATCCCCCAGTAAGTCTACATCATCTGCATATGCTAACAGCTGAGTCACACCATTTAATTTTAGTCATTCTTTAGTTTCTTTTACCTTCCTAACAGCATATTCTAAGGGAAAATTAAAGAGCAATGGAGATAATGCATCTCCTTGTTTTAACCCATCATGAATTGTAAATTTCTCAGACATATTAATACCCACACGAATTTTACTTTCTGTTTCACTGGTGCATATTTTTATCATACTAACACGCTATTCCAAACTCTACTAATATATTATATAATTTATCTCTTTTGACCGAATCATATGCTTTTTTGAAATCAATGAATAGCTGATGGACATTTTGATTATATTCCCACTTTTTTTCACGTGTTTGTCTGATGTGAAAAATCTGATCTGTAGTTGACCTGTTACGTTTAAATCCACACTGATAATCACCTATAATTTCATTAGCATATGGGGTTAGTCTTGTTAAAAGAATGTTAGACAATATTTTGTATGTTGTTGAGAGTAGAGAAATTCCACGGTAATTATTGCAGTTCATTTTATCACCTTTTTTAAACACAGGAACAATTATGGATTCTTTCCACTGATGAGGGATTTCTTCTTTATTCCATATTAAACAAATTAATTTATGAATTTGACATATTAATGAATATCCACCATATTTAATTAACTCAGCTGGTATTAAATCAATTCCAGGTGCTTTGTTATTCTTTAGCCTTTTAATAGCATCTTTAACTTCAGTTAAGTTAGGTTCTGGAACAAAAGGTTCTGCTGTGTGTACTTCATTTACTTCTGATTTAACTCCTACATGGACATTTAAAAGGTCATTAAAGTAGTTCTTCCATCTATTTAGAATATCGCTTGGGTCAGCTAGAAAATCACCGTCTTTATCTTTTATGAAGTTTACTTTAGGTTGCCACCTCTTTCTAAACTCATTTACACCTTTATATAAATCTCTGATATTTTTGTTTTTGCTGTTTGTTTCAATTTCGTTAATTTCGCTTTTCAAGTAATCTCTTTTTTTACTTCTAAACGTACGGTTAACTTCTCGCTTTATTCTATTATAATTGTTTAGATTTGTATCATCAGAGTCATTTAACCACCTAAGTCTAGCCTGATTTCCTATTTCTATTAGATTATGACATTCATTATCAAACCATGGATTACTTTTTCTCGGTTTATGGTATCCTATACTCTCTTTAGCTGCTGATTCTATTGCATTACGTATGTGCTTCGAATTCTTATTTACGTCTGTTTCATTTATATTTTCATCATCATTTAAATCCTGCAAAACATCAAATCTATTTGACAGTTTAATTTGGTAATCTTTCTTAATTCTTTCATCAGTAAACTTTCCTGTATCAAATTTTAGAACTTTTAGATTTTGTTGCTTATGATTTATCACTGAGAGTCTTTCTCTTAATTTAGCAATTTCTATATAATGGTCACTGGCACAGTCAGCACCTCTATGTGTACGAACGTCAATTATACTAGTATGCCTTCTCTTATCAATGAGAATATGATCTATCTGATTATGAGTTTTACCATCTGGAGAAGACCAGGTATATTTATGGATATCTTGTAACGTTCTACTCGCTTTAGTTCACTGGATATTTACAAGCTACCATAAAATTAAAAAATGGGAGAGCCGTAGAATTAAGTAAGCGTATTATCAGTAGAACGTACAAATTACTGGGTTGGAGGCTTTTGCCACGTTTTTCGCGACGCCTCAAATAATACTGGAAGTTGATTGTTGCTGGGCCAAAAATCGTCACAATAAAGTTTACTGTATGAATAGTTACTTCACATCTAATATAGTTTCAGAAAGAAACACCTTTCCCAAAATGCGTCACACAATAACAAATCCATTCTTGCAATCTGCTCCCCTCTACCATCACTAAATACATACTACATGCAAAAATACTAGACACTTGTTTGAATGTTATAATCAATTTCAAGTTTTTGGCAAATATCAATAAATATTCATAGTTGCATTTATTTTGATAACATATCTTTTATTGCGCGTAAACCTGTCTACAATTGTATCAAACGATAACGCAAACAATTATGATTTTGCAATGCTACGCAAGTCGGCAATTCAACCGGATCGCCCTATATATATATATATATATATATATATATATATATATATATATATATATATATATATATATATATATATATATATATATATATATATATATATACCACACAACAATCCGAAATTTAATTGTTCGTAATTTTATACATTAACAATTTCTTTGGTTCATCCTATATTATATACATATACATCACAGAAAATGTGAGATACCAATGTGTCTAAAGTACATTTCTTTGGTTTTAATTAAACAGACACGTTCATACAATCGCTAATGCCTCAATTAAGCTGGAGTGCAACTAATCCTTCACTTTAACTACAATGCACAATCGAAAGTTACTTCTCTCGTTTTGACCAGCAAAACTACTTCAATATTATACTATATCAATTATAGTTATCGTTTTGATTACGATTTCAACAAACTCGCGTAATTTTCAAATTACGTATTCAACCGTTGCATGCCTTCAATTTACAGTTACAATGATAATATCATTTTATAAGTTGCTCGTAAAAAGGGGAAGCAAATTGATAAGCTAGGTAAAGATTGGGAGTCGCACTACAAGACTGTCGCGATTTTCCAGATTTACATTCTTAGCAACCAATAACGTGTTTTTGCATTCATATCCAAAGCATGAGATGCATGTCATTGATTTAACACGTGCCGTTCCTAATCATAAAGTACATATCCTAATATCCAGTGGTCACTCGTAACCTCCTTACGTAACACAATGCAAAAAATTATCGGCAAATTACAAACCATCAAATTGTTCCGATTACTTCTTTGCTGTCACGTAATCCAACACTATAAATTACGGCTGCAAAATCAAATTACGCGTACTTGTGCTATTTCGGCATTCGACGCAATTTTCAAAGGGGTCAAAATGGGTACTTGTCAAAAACACACACGTTGCACTATAAAGTTCACTACTCATACCTGTATAGAAATGTGACGTGTACTAGGCACAAGGCTTCCAATTTTCCATGTATCAGCAAAAATGGTCAAACAGCTTCCTTCATAAAATGAAGTCCCAAATTACGTCAGTAATGCACTATGTTCCTACGCGTCAGCAAAAATTTGATGCGCCTGTTGTTATGTTACATCCGGTGTAGCGGGGTACGAGCGATTTTATTGTTGAGTCAGCAGAACGTGTCTGATCACGTTGAAGGCATCGGAAGCGGTGGGGGAGGGGGTCAATGGATTTGTCACGTTGTTTCTTGATGTATGCTAACCTAACACGTGCGTATGTTTGTGTGTGTGTGGAGGAAATGCGCGCGCAACCATTGCGTATGATTCAAAGACATGAAGAAATGATTTAAAGATGGCGCCGAAGGTGCTTTACCCCGAAAGCTTAGCGCCTAAGGTTATTGCTCTGTAAAACAAGATGCATCGAGGGTTCGATTCCTGGTAGAGTCAATATTGATTGATTGATAGATTGAGTTAGTTTTTTAAGTCCGTTTTATGCACGGTAAAACTAATCAGGATTGGAGCTACAGTTGAAAAGTGGTGATTCGGACCACTATGTGCCTCCACCGAGTATCGAACCTGGGACCCTTTGATTACAAGGCGACGATGTCAATATTGAATGGTCTCGATTAGCCAGTGTGTAAATAAAGGCAACAAAATGGTTGAGTTCGAAAATCGAGTTGGGTTAGTGGTTAATGTTGTCACCTGGCAATGAAGAGGTCGCGGGTTCGATTCTCTAGGTAGTTAAATTAGACCAATTGTCTAGTCCCGCCATTATAGGTCGCGGGTTCGATTCTCTAGGTAGTTAAATTAGACCAATTGTTTAGTCCCGCCATTATAGGTCGCGATTAGTCCATCTGTGCATAAATAGTGATTGAATAAAATCAATATGGCGGCCTTGGGTTAGTGGTTAATGTTGTCGCCTGGTAATGAAGAGGTCGCGGGTTCGATTCTGTAGGTAGTTAAATGAGGCCAATTGTTTTGTCCCGCCATTATAGGTCCCGATTAGTCTATCTGTGCATAAATAGTATTTGAATAAAATCAATATGGCGGCCGCGTTTTGTGTTTAGCGGCGGCGGCGGCGGCGGCGGCGCGGCGCGGCGCGGGCGCGGTGGGTGTTTTTTTATTCCGCGAGATGTTTCAACCAAGTGGTTGAGGGTTCGATTCCCAATGTTGGTGAAAATTGGATATTCAATTGTATTTGTTTAAAAGTTCCGATTAGCTTTTCGTGCACAAAGAGAAAATGAACTAATTGGAAATAGGATGTTTATGCTGTAATGAAAAGGTCCCCGGGTTCGATTCACAATGTCAAATTGGCTGATAATGATGTTGTTTTTAAAATAAAATAAAAAAGAAGTG